>NC_052175.1:464000-798126 GCF_902713615.1 Scyliorhinus canicula
ATGATTTTTAGAAAAAACTTTAGCCTCCCAAGATACTTGAAGCATCCATGGAAATTAGTTTAAGTTTGAAACATCTGTTGAAATTATATTATTTTCAAACATTTGCTGAAATTATTTGCATTTTGAAGCCTTGTCTTTTCCTCTCCATTATTTCCAAACGCAGAAAATGTTTCGCTGTTCTGAAACGTTTATGAATTATTTTGATCTGAGGTTCGAATTAATTTTGTGCAAATATAGAAAGTAAATACATGAAAAATAAAAAGTGTTTTGGACATCTCTTCAACTGGACCGTGTACCTTATTCTGAAGGGAGATAAGAAGATCTTGGTGAGTCAGACGAATGGGAGCGACGAAAGAAGATTCCGAATGTCTTACCGTATTACTGGAGTGTTGCTGACGGGTCAGTGAATTAGTAGATACAAACTTAGGGTCCTGCAGGTCTGCGATCATGTGCAGTCAACGGGCGATTTCCTACGCTCTTTTTCGAACTGAATCTGTCGGGAGTTAATTGGATCAAGTCTCAGAGGTATATTGCGGTTGTTTCGTCTAGATAATTGATTGGTCTGCAGACTTCAAAGCCGAGGCTAGGAACACTGTGAAGTGGAGAATGGCGACAGCAGTGCCGTCGGCGACCTCAGTTGGTGATCACGATCAGACAGAGATTTCTTTAGAAGAGATATTTCAGAAAGCGGAAAGTTATGTGAAACAATTCCTTGATTTAGCTGAGATTCGCGCTGATATTGAATATAATGTTTTAAAATACGACGCTTCTAAGGGACTGGTCTCCTAGAATCATGAAATCATAGACTGTACAGTGCAGAAGGAGGCCATTCAGCCCATTGAGTCTGCACCGGCCCTTGAAAAGAGCCCCCTACCTGAGCACCACACCTCCACCTTATCCCCTTCATCCCCGTAACTCAACCTTACAATCTAGTTGGACACGAAGGGTAATGTAGAATGGCCAAACCACCTAACCTGCATATCTTTGGACTGTGGGAGGAAACCGGAGCACCCGGAGGAAACCCACGCAGACATGGGGAGAACGTGCAGACGCCGCACAGACAGTGACCCAAGCCGGAATCGAACCTGGGACCGTGGAGCTGTGAATGAACAGTGCTAACCGCCATACTACAGTCTTGCTCCGGATAATATTCAGAATATTTGGGAACTTACAAATAAAAATAAAAATAAAGATTATGATCGAATGAAATGGTACTTTATTGTAATGTGTCAGATTAGGAGAAGTTATGAGAATATAGATGGTACCGATTAATAACACGAGATTAAAAAAATTATAAAGAATAGATTGGCCGGTCTGTGAAGAAAAACGAGAGAAAAAACCAGGCTCGACTGTTCACAAAAATTAGAAGATAATTCACGATTTAATAGTTAAATAGACGTGCTCAACTTAGAGAAAAGCGGTTTACGATTTGAACTTGGTCCCAGGATCGTTTCCTGGCTTGAGTCACTGTCTGTGCGGAGTCTGTACGTTCTCCCCGTGTCCGCGTGGGTTCCCTCCGGGTGCTACAATTTCCTCCCACAGTTCAAATCCGTGCAGTTTAGGTTGATTGACCATGCTAAATTGTACTTAGCGACCACAAAGGTGGGATTCTGCGTTAAAGGGACGGGGTGAAGGTGCGGGGTTGTGTGGGTTGCCCTTTCCAGCAACGGGTGCAAACTTGATGGGCCGATGGCCACCTTCTGCACTGTGCATTCTATGATTTCGGAGCATATCTGCTTCAACAGGTAACTCACCGAAAGCTCATGATTACAAATAAACATGTTGGACTTGAACATGGTGCAGTAAGACTTCTTGCCGTTAATTTTAATTAAAGAGAAAGAAACGACACTGACAGCATCTCAAAGCAACGCACGATGGCCGTCCATCGTCTACCCTGCCAGTTCAAGATAGCCAATGGCATGCTTAGTAATGTACAGTTTGAGCAGCCAATGGGAGAAGAGAGATGCCGAGTTGGTGGGATTCCTCTCAGGATTTAACGAATTGAAGAAATGAAGGAAAATTTCAGAACATTCCTCAATTGCTGTCTGAACTGAGTCTGGGTTACTGCGTAAATCGCAGTGTTTGTGCAACAGCTCAGAGTTTGCAGCATGAAGCCCAATTCCAAAACAAAATTGTGTAAGTGTACAGAATTATACCCGAAATAAAGCATCCGGTACCATATAGAATAAACCATTAACATTGACCATAACAGAATGAAATTGGCTGAGATAAGAAACAGGAAAATGATGGATTTCCTTCGACTTTCCATCTCTGGGTCTCTGGGACTGTGTCCACTGCTGTGAGCTCGGAGTCTCCTGCGCGCCCTGCTGCTCACGACAATGTGTCTGACGGTAAAAACATTGAGCAGCAGAATCAGTGCAAATGGAATACACGGGGTTAGAATGTTGTGCAGGAAATCGATTGCTCCCCAGACGGGAGAGTAATAAACATAATTTGTCACTTGACAAAACCAGGGTGTGTTCGTCAGCCGATACCCAGCCGAGAACATAAAATACCAGGAAATGTTCTTCAAACAGCTCAGCACAGTCACTATTCCCATAACCACAGTCGCCGTTTTCTCGCGGCAATATTTACTTTTCAGCTTCGGGCAACAAATGGCCACAAATCGGTCAAAGGTGAAAGTGACGGTGAACCAGACAGAACAGTCAGTGGCTGCATAAAGCAGGACGGCGTGGATATTACACACGGGGATGGACTCCAGGAACTCAAACTGTTCCATAAAAACAATGGGAATCTGCCTCAATATCAGGTCGAGAATAACGACCAGTAGATCCCCCACTGCCATGCCCAACAGGTAGCAAGTGACACATTTGGACAGTCCACAGTTTTTTCTCATCAGGATCACAATTGTGATGATGTTCGCTGTGAGGGAAGGAAATAAACAATGAGATTATACATCAGGTTGCGGAAGGCATTACCATTTCATTCCGTTGGTGTTAACAAAGGCAAACAAACACAGACACTCACAGACACAGAAACACAAGTACACACACTTACAGGCACGGAAACACAAATACACACACTCACAGACACAAAAATACACAATATCACAGAAACAGAAAAACAGACACATACTTATTGGCACGGTGGAAAACAAATCCACAATCTCACAGAAACAGGGATTCAAATGCGCACACAGATACACAGAGACACAAATAAGCACAATCACAGAAGGAAAGGAACAGAACTACACAATCACAGAGACATCAATACACACTCATAGTCACAGTAGAACACAAATGAAAAGTCCCAGACTCAGAACACAAATACACAGACTCACAGACACAAATACACACTCACAGACACAGAAACATCCAATGCACGCGCGCATGGTCACAGGGACACAAATTCACACAGAGGAACACTGTGACACACATACATAGGCTCACTGACACAGAGACACAAATACGTACACTCACCGACGCCCATTCATACATACATCCAGTCACACCCCCACACAGACATGTATACTTACCCACATCCTGAGAAACTCAAATCCACCCACATACACAGCGACATGATCAAAAAGACCACAGGCAAACGTACACATACCAACACACTCCCACACACTCCCACACATTCATATACAATCTCACGCGCACACATCCATACACACATCCACACACACAAACACTCAGAGAGATACACATCCTCACACACACATGGACACATGCACTTAGCCAATACGTACACACTCGACACCTAACTCAGCCACACAAATGCGCACACCCAAACACTCACACACATTCACAACCATGACCTCCCCGACCCCCGCCCACACAACCGCACCGGGAGACCAAGCACACACTCACATAAACAAACAATTACAGCCAGTCGCAGGAACACACACACAGCCACACGTTCACGCACATACTTACACACAGACATTCTCACCCACAAAAACGTGCACACGCTCAACACACACACATAGGCATACACACAATTCAACACTCTCAAATACATGCAGCACACACATACTGCCACACACACATACACACACATAGAACATAGAACGATACAGCGCAGTACAGGCCCTTCGGCCCTCGATGTTGCACCGACATGGAAAAAATCTAAAGGCTATCTAACCTACACTATGCCCTTATCATCCATATGCTTATCCAATAAAATTTTAAATGCCCTCAATGTTGGCGTGTTCACTACTGTTGCAGGTAGGGCATTCCACGGCCTCACCACTCTTTGCGTAAAAAAACCACCTCTGACCTCTGTCCTATATCTATTACCCCTCAATTTAAGGCTATGTCCCCTCGAGCTAGCCACCTCCATCCGCGGGAGAAGGCTCTCGCTGTCCACCCTATCTAACCCTCTGATCATTTTGTATGCCTCTATTAAGTCACCTCTTAACCTTCTTCTCTCTAACGAAAACAACCTCAAGTCCATCAGCCTTTCCTCATAAGATTTTCCCTGCATACCAGGCAACATCCTGGTAAATCTCCTCTGCACCCGTTCCAAAGCTTCCACGTCCTTCCTATAATGAGGCGACCAGAACTGAACGCAATACTCCAAATGCGGCCGTACTAGAGTTTTGTACAACTGCAACATGACCTCATGGCTCCGGAACTCAATCCCTCTACCAATAAAGGCCAACACACCATAGGCCTTCTTCACAACCCTATCAACCTGGGTGGCAACTTTCAGGGATCTATGTACATGGACACCGAGATCCCTCTGCTCATCCACACTACCAAGAATTTTACCAATAGCCAAATATTCCGCATTTCTGTTATTCTTTCCAAAGTGAATCACCTCACACTTCTCCACATTAAACTCCATTTCCCACCTCTCAGCCCAGCTCTGCAGCTTATCTATGTCCCTCTGTAACCTGCAACATCCTTCCGCACTGTCTACAACTCCACCGACTTTAGTGTCGTCTGCAAATTTACACACCCATCCTTCTGCGCCCTCCTCTAGGTCATTTATAAAAATGACAAACAGTAACGGCCCCAGAACAGATCCTTGTGGTACGCCACTCGTAACTGAACTCCATTCTGAACATTTCCCATCAACTACCACTCTCTGTCTTCTTTCAACTAGCCAATTTCTGATCCACATCTCTAAATCACCCTCAATCGCCAGCCTCCGTATTTTCTGCAATAGCCGACCGTGGGGAACCTTATCAAACGCTTTACTGAAATCCATATACACCACATCAACAGCTCTACCCTCATCTACCTGTTTAGTCACCTTCTCAAAGAACTCGATAAGGTTTGTGAGGCATGACCTACCCTTCACAAAACCATGCTGACTATCCCTAATCATATTATTCCTAACTAGATGATTATAAATCGTATCTTTTATAATCCTCTCCAAGACCTTACCCACCACAGACGTTAGGCTCACCGGCCTATAGTTACCGGGGTTATCTCTACTCCCCTTCTTGAACAAAGTGACCACATTTGCTATCCTCCAATCCTCTGGCACTATTCCTGTAGCCAATGATGACCTAAAAATCAAAGCCAAAGGCTCAGCAATCTCTTCCCTGGCTTCCAAGAGAATCCTAGGATAAATCCCATCCGGCCCCGGGGACTTATCTATTTTCACCTTGTCCAGAATTGCCAACACTTCTTCCCTACGCACCTCAATGCCATCTATTCTAATAGCCTGGGTCTCAGCATTCTCCTCCACAATATTATCTTTTTCTTGAGTGAATACTGACGAATAGTATTCATTTAGTATCTCGCTTATCTCCTCAGCCTCCACACACAACTTCCCACCACTGTCCTTGACTGGCCCTACTCTTACCCTAGTCATTCTTTTATTCCTGACATACCTATAGAAAGCTTTTGGGTTTTCCTTGATCCTACCTGCCAAAGACTTCTCATGTCCCCTCCTTGCTCGTCTCAGCTCTCTCTTTAGATCCTTCCTCGCTTCCTTGTAACTATCAAGCGCCCCAACTGAAACTTCACGCCTCATCTTCACATCGGCCTCCTTCTTCCTCTTAACAAGAGATTCCACTTCCTTAGTAAACCACGGTTCCCTCGTTCGACCCCTTCCTCCCTGCCTGACTGGTGCGTACTTATCAAGAACATGCAATAGCTGTTCCTTGAACAAGCTCCACATATCCAGTGTGCCCAACCCTTGCAGCCTACTTCTCCAACCAACACATCCTAAGTCATGTCTAATGGCATCATAATTGCCCTTCCCCCAGCTATAACTCTTGCCCTGCGGGGTATACTTATCCCTTTCCAACACTAACGTAAAGGTCACCGAATTGTGGTCACTTTTTCCAAAGTGTTCACCTACCTCCAGATCTAACACCTGGCCTGGTTCATTACCCAAAACCAAATCCAATGTGGCCTCGCCTCTTGTTGGCCTGTCAACATATTGTGTCAGGAAACCCTCCTGCACACATTGTACAAAGAATGACCCATCTAATGTACTCGAACTATATCTTTTCCAGTCAATATTTGGAAAGTTAAAGTCTCCCATAACAACTACCCTGTTACTTTCGCTCTTTTCCAGAATCATCTTCGCCATCCTTTCCTCTACATCCCTAGAACTATTAGGTGGCCTATAGAAAACTCCCAACAGGGTGACCTCTCCTTTCCTGTTTCTAACCTCAGCCCATACTACCTCAGAAGAAGAGTCCCCATCTAGCATCCTTTCCGCCACCGTAATACTGTCCTTGACTAGCAGCGCCACACCTCCCCCTCTTTTCCCCCTTCTCTGAGCTTACTATAACACCTAAACCCCGGAACCTGCAACAACCATTCCTGTCCCTGCTCTATCCATGTCTCTGAAATGGCCACAACATCGAAGTCCCAGGTACCAACCCATGCTGCCAGTTCCCCTACCTTATTTCGTATACTCCTGGCATTGAAGTAGACACACTTCAAACCACCTACCTGAACACTGGCACCCTCCTGCGAAGTCAAATCTGTGCTCCTGATCTGTATACTCTCAATCTCCCGTACCCCAAAACTACAATCCAGGTTCCCATGCCCCTGCTGAATTAGTTTAAACCCCCCCAAAGAGCACTAACAAATCTCCCCCCAGGATATTGGTGCCCCTCAGGTTCAGATGTAGACCATCCTGTCTATAGAGTTCCCACCTTCCCCAGAAAGAGCCCCAGTTATCCAGAAATCTGAATCCCTCCCGCCTGCACCATCCCTGTAGCCACGTGTTTAATTGCTCTCTCTCCCTATTCCTCATCTCACTATCACGTGGCACGGGCAACAACCCAGAGATAACAACTCTGTTTGTTCTCGCTCTGAGCTTCCATCCTAGCTCCCTAAAGGCCTGCCTGACATCCTTGTCCCCTTTCCTACCTATGTCGTTAGTGCCAATGCGGACTACGACTTGGGGCTGCTCCCCCTCCCCCTTAAGGACCCGGAAAACACGATCCGAGACATCACGTACCCTTGCACCTGGGAGGCAACATACCAAACGTGAGTCTCTCTCGCTCACACAAAATCTCCTATCTGTGCCCCTGACTATTCAGTCCCCAATTACTAATGTTCTACTCCTTTCCCCCCTTCCCATCTGAGCAACAGGGACAGACTCCGTGCCAGAGGCCCGTACCCAATGGCTTACCCCTGGTAAGTCGCCCCCCCTCCCACAAGTATCCAAAACGGTATACTTGTTACTCAGGGGAACGACCGCAGGGGGTCCCTGCACTGACTGCTTCTTCCCAGTCCCTCTTACAGTTACCCATCTATCTCCAGTCTTTGGTGTAACTACTTCCCTGAAGCTCCTATCTATGACCCCCTCTGCCTCCCGAATGATCCGAAGTTCATCCAGCTCAAGCTCCAGGTCCCTAACACGGTTTTTAAGGAGCTGGAGTTGGGTGCACTTCCCACAGATGAAATCAGCAGGGACACTGACGGCGTCCCTCACCTCAAACATTCTGCAGGAGGAGCATTGTACTGCCTTCCCTGACATCACCTCTAGATTTAAAAAAAAAACAAGAAAAAGAAAAAGAAAGGAAGAGCTTACCTGATATTACCTCAAACCCTGCTCCCGCTGAAAGGTAAGCAAATTTAAAGGCACTCACTCACCTTCACGACAGGCCCCTGCTCCCGCTTCCCAACCACCGTGGGGTGGGGGGGTTGGTTAGAGGAGGAGGTAGGGTGGGAAACACTCACGAAGAGTTTCAGGTTTAACTGTCACTTGCCAACAGCCTCTCCACAAACCACCTTCAACTTAGGCTGACCGCACTGCACGTATGCAAATTTCCCCAGAACAGCTGATCAGTAGCTCTGCTCTGCTGCCCTCTGCTGGATGATTGCCTTCACTCAAACTCCTCGGGTCTCCTTCGCAGATTCACCTTCAACTTAGGCTGACCGCACTGCACGTATGCAAATTTCCCCAGAACAGCTGATTAGTAGCTCTGCTCTGCTGCCCTCTGCTGGATATAAACACACATACATATACAGACATGCACACACCAATTTTCAACCAAATTCACACAGACACACACCAACACTCGCTCACGCACACACAGCACCCATACATATACAAAACCACACACATTCACACACTCAACTAACCACACAGAGACAAAATAAGACAAACACTCATACTGATCCACAGACACACCATCACACACAGCCGCAATTATACACATTCCAATGCATGCACCCTCGCGTACCCTGACATACAAACACATACAGACCAACACACATGCTCACACCAACTCACTCACTCACTATATCACATACATATATGCACACCTAAACACACACACGCACGCATATACACAGCCACGCACATGCACTCACACACTTACTGCAGCCTCACATAACTGCACCAAACCCACACACAGAGTCACCCACCCACATACACACACCCAGAAATTCACTCACACGCAAACATTCACGCAGGCTGACATGCTCCCACACACAGACCCACTTTAAACACCACCACAAATCCACAGTCACCCACAGACACAAACTCACACATACACACCCACACTGCCGCGCCCACCCACACACACAGCCACCCCCTCACACAGATGCACACATACACACATACATACACAAACCGAAACGCAGACCCTCACACTCCCACACATTTAAACCCACGCAGACTCAGTTACACGCACGTGTGCTCACATCTAGACACGCACACTTATCCACCCACATACACCCGCCCCCACACACACTGACACACAGACAAGCCTGCCCAAATAGGCACACAGCCAGTCACTGAACCTCTCACGTACACATATAAACACTGACCTACACACAACGACGCCCACACACAACTGTTGCACACACACCTACACATCTACCCATACATGGCCTCACAGAAGCATATGCACACACACTACCACACACACCCACACTCCTCTACACACACAAATACATATCCACAGATACATAACCACAGATACACACAGTCACAAACGAACACAGACATACATGCACACAACCGTACAAACGTCACCAATGATCACACACATACGAGTTAACACACATACATACACTCAAACCTACCCACAGACGCATATATACACCAACACACATACACATACCGACACTCACACATGTCCCCACGCAAAACTCACGCACACTAATAAACACTGACTCCCACATACTCACCCACACACATCCCGACACCCTCACCCACACAGACACACAAATACGAACACAACCACAAACTCCCGCGCCCGCACACAGAAATACAGCGACAAACACAACTACAGAAACACAAGGACCTAAACATACCCTGACACACCGATACATATACTCTTCTAGGCATGCTTAAACACACACACACACACACCTGTATCCTCCCACACGCTGCCGCCATCACACACATCAACTCATTCTGTCACACACATGCACACTCACCCCAACACACGCAAGCAAGAAAACACCCACCCACATACTCACACACACATGTATTCCCACCTAAAACACACGGAAACACCCCCACACACCCACACCCCCCATGTACTCACAGATCCACACCTACACAGCCACACACACAGTGACCCTCACACCTAACCTTAAACACACACAACTACACTCACACCCAAATGTGCGTATAGACGCACGCCCACACACATCCACGTGTACCCAAACACAGACACATCCACACAGTCCCACACGCACTTACACACATTCACAACATCTCTCGCACACCGATACACTAGCCCACCCACAAACACACGCGCACACGTACTCACATACTTAACCGAAACACATATACACGCGGAGAAACACACAGGCAACTGCATTAAAGCCCCCACACACAGGCCCTTATTCACACACACTCGCACGCACACACCGACACTGACACACAGATATGCTCCGACACAGGCTCACACAAGCACACGCAAACACAGCCCCACACAGTCACATAAAACAAACAGCCCCCCCTCCACACAAGCGCGCACACACACAGCCATCTACATACGAACACACATACACACCAACACACACATTCACACACCCTCAAACCTACCCTAACACACACGCAGTGTGCCCGGCCTGGCTGTGGGTCACTGTTAAGTCAGGTTCAACCTGGTGTACCCGGCCAGGCTGCGGGACATTGCCAAGTCAGGTTAAGTCTGGTGTCCCCGGCCAGGCCGCGGGTCACTGCCAAGTCGGGAGACACCTAATTTAATAGACCGGAGGAGGCGCACACTTCATCAAGAAGCAAGAACTCGGTTTAAATTGATGATGTATTGTTTGGTCTGTGTCTGCTGTAGGTTGGGAGAATATTGGAGAGTCTGCTGTACAATTGTCGTTGTTTGAGGGTGAAATTCCTCTGACCTTTTTATTTTTTACTTCTATGGGGATGACGGGGGATTTCTGCTTCACGTCTGGTTTGGATATCGGTGGAATTAACTTTTATGAATTGTGGTTTTTGTGTTTTTAATGCTCTAGTTGGCGTTATATTGTTACATTCCCCTGGGCTTTTGTGGGCACTGGGATATCCACGGAGCGGGCGATGAAGTTAAATTGTGTTTTACTTCTCTACCTGACGGGAGTAGGCGGGGGAAGGGGGGAAGGGAGTTGGACTGTCCCGCTGGCATTAGGATTCAGCTGGTTAACACCAGCAAGGTGGGTGAGGAGCTGCAGCAGTTGAATCAGTCTCAGATGGTTCGAGCGTCAGGCTGATGTTTGACTTGTCTGTGAGACGCTCTCCCAAATCCCACACAAGCCCCCAAATATTAATACTGAGGACCTTGCAAGGCCCACAGGGCTGGCTTTGCTGTTGTTATTTCTCGATCTGAGGTCAATGCCGGTTGGTCCATCCAGTTTTATTTATTTGTCATCTCCCAGCACTTTGAATCAACTCAGTAACTTTCGCGACTATTTCAGAGGGCAGTCATGATTCAACCACATTGCAGTGATTCTGGGGTTACATATCAGTCAGACCAGTTAAAGACCGCAGATTTCGCACCCTCTGGACATTACTAACGAGATGCTGTTTTACAACAAACGGCAATGGTTTCATGGTCATTAGTTTTCTTTTTAAAAATAAATGTCGAGCACACAATTTTTCTTTCAAGTTAAGGGGCAATTTAGCGTGGCCAACCCAACTGCCCTGCACATCTTTTGGGTTGTGGGGTTGAGTACCTCGCAGACACGGGTAGAATGTACAAACTCCACACGGAAAGTGGCCAGGACCGGAATCAAACCCGGGTTCTCAGCGCTGTGAAGCGGCAGTGCTAGCCACTGCGAAACCGTGCCATCCATCATTCAACGTTGAATTCCAGAAGACTTTGTTCCTCATTTAATTCAATTTCCACCAATTGCCGTGATGGGATTGGAACCTTCCCCCCCCCCCCCCCCCCCCTCCCCCCCCCCCCCCCGAGTATTGCCCTTCATCACTGCATTGCGAGTTCAGTTATAATCTGTGTGTTTGTAAGGCCCGGCCTGGGAGGACAAACCCCAACCTCCTCGCTGTTTACAATGCTTCCCCTCTCTTCAGGCTCGGCTGCATTTTCTGTTCATGTTACAGACCCAGAAACACGGTAACTACAGTCGCCATACCTCGCCCAGAGCTGAGTCACCAAATCCTCTGCCCCCACCTGTCCAATAGCTCACAACACATCCGCTTTGCGTAAGTGAAGGAGACACATCCTGAGTGAGTAAGTCACAGCCAGAGTGGGATTTGGAACAGTAATTTGCTGCAGTGAGGCAATTCGGTTCAGAGTGGGAGAAGGTGCTTTTCCCGACCATTTTGTATTATTTCTTCTGTCTTGTAACTGTTAATCTGCAGGGAGAGAACCAGGGAACATCCTGGGAAGGTAAATTATTCTTATTACCTTTTCAAATTGTCTGTTGGGGGGGGGGGGGGGGACTGCAGTGCATCACAGTAAAGCTATGACCTGACTGGCTGGTTGAGATTCTTCTGCGAATAATAATATTGCAAAAAAAATAATCCAATTGATCAACTATATAGTTAATTGTAACTCAATCTAACAATAATTAAAGTGTTAATTTTATATTAATTAACTAGTGCTTAAATGTCACTCAGCGGGGTGCAGTGATCAAACTGTAAGATATGGCAGGTCTGTGACGCTCTCAGCGTTCCGGTCGACGACATCTGGAGCAAGTTTAACCAATGGTAGCTCCTCACAGACCGCGTGGTTCGGTTGCAGGAGCAATTGGATGCACTTAGGAGCATGCAGGAGGCGTAACGCGTCACAGATCGGAGATATAGAGTTGTGGTCACACCCAGGGTAGAGGCAGAGAGTGATGGGTGACCACCAGAAGGGGCAGGCAGTCAGTGCAGGATTCCCCTCTCGTTGTCCCATTCTCGAACATGTATACCCCTTTGGAGGCTGTCGGGGGAATAACCTATCAGCGGAAAACAATAGAGCCTGAGACGTGGCACCACGGCTGGCTCTGATGTTCAGGAGGGAGAGTCAAAGCGCAGACGAGCTATAGTCATAGCGGACTCTATAGTCAGGGGCACATATAGGCGCGTCTGTGGACGTGAAAGAGATTCAATGATGGTATGATGCCTCCTTGGTGCCAGGGTCCAGGATGTCTCAGAACGCGGAGCAGGCATCCTGAAGGGGGACGGCAAACATGAAGAGATCGTGGTACATATTGGTATTAACGACATAGGCAGGAAGGGGGATGAGGTCCTGCAGCAGCAGGTCAGGGATCTAGGCATAAAGCTACAAGATAGGACTTCAACGGTTGTAAACTCAGGATTACTCCCTGAGTCAGTGAGGCGAGAAACAGGAAGATAGAGCAGCTAAGTACGTGGCTAAACAGCTGGTATAGAAGGGAGGGTTTCAGTTATCTGGACCAGTTATCAGTTACTCTTGCGGGGTACGTGTGACCTGTAGAATAAGGACGGGTTGCATCTAAACTGGAGAGGCATAAATATCCTGGTCACGAGGTTTGCTGGTGCCACACGGGAGGGTTTACTATAATATGGAGGGGGGTTTGGGGTGGACCGGAGCAGTAGGTCAGAAGGTGAAAACATTCAGTGAGAACTAGGGAACAGGGCCAATGTGGATATGAGGAGCAGCATACAGGGAGATGTTGCTAAAACTAGCGGCACTGGTGGCCTGAAGTGCATATGTTTTAATAGAAGAAGGATAACAGGTGAGGCAGATGAACTTAGAGCTTCGATTAGTGCTTGGAAATATGTTGTTCTTGCCATTACAGAGACCTGCTTGAGGGAAGGGTGGGATTGGCAGTTGAACGTTCCAGTATTTTGATTTTTCAGGCGGGGTAGAAGGTGATGTGAAAGGGGTCGAGGAGTTGGGCTACTGGTTATGGAGAATATCACAGCTGTACTGCGGGTGGACACCTCAGAGGGCAGCGAGGCTATATGAGTAGAGATCAGGAATAAGAAGGTTGCAACCACAATGTTGGGTGCTTACTACAGGCCACCCAAAAGCCAGCGGTAGATGGAGGAGCAGATAGGTAGACAGATTTTGGAAAGGAATAAAAACAACAGGGTTGTTTTGATGGGAGACTTTAACTTCTCGAATATTGGCTGGGACTCACTTAGTGCTAGGGGCTTCGACGGGGCAGAGTTTGTAAGGAGCAGCCAGGAGGGCTTCGCAAAACAATATGCACATAGTCCAAACTAGGGAAGGGGCTGGACTACACCTGATATTGGGGGACGAGCCCGGCCAGGTGGTAGAAGTTTCAGAAGGGGACCATTTCGGCAACATTGACCACAATTCAGCGTGTTTTAATGTCCTGGTGGACAAGGATAATAGTGGTCCGATGGTAAATGTGCTAACTTGGAGGAAGGCTAATTATAACAATATTAGGCGGGAACTGAATAACCTAGATTGTGTGGCGGATGTTTGAGTTTAAATGAACATCCGACATGTGGGAGGCTTTCAATGTCAGTTGAAACAAATTCAGGACCGGCATATTCCTGTGCGGATGAAGGACAAATACGGCAAATTTCGGGAATCTTGGATAACGAGAGATATTGCAGGCCTCGTCAAAAAGAAAAAGGAGGCGTTTGTTAGGGTAAGAAGGCTAGGAACAGGCGAAGCTTGTGGGGGATATATGGAAAGTAGGAAGGTCCTCAAGCAAGGGGTAAGGAGGGCGAAAAGAGGTCACGAAAAGTAATTGGCAAATAGTGTTAAGGACAATCCCAAGTCATTTTACACGTACAGAAAAATCTCGAGGGTAGCCAGGGAAAGGGTAAGCCCACTGAAGGACAGGGCAGCGAATCTATGTGTGCAGCCAGGGAAAATGAGCGAGTTACTAAATGAGTACTTTGCATCTGTACTCGTCAAATATACGGAATTGGTGGATGTTGAGTCTGGAGAAGGGTGTGTAGATAGTCTCGATCACATCGATAGCCAAAAAGAAGAGGTGTTGTGCGACTTGAAAATTATTAAGGTAGATAAGTCCCCAGGGCCTGATGGGATGTACCACAGAATACTGAAGGAGGCAAGACAGCAAATTGCTGATGCCTTGGCAGAATATTTTGGATCTTCACTGTCTTCACGTGAAGACCCAGACGACTGGAGAATAGCCAAAGTTGTTCCTTTGTTTAAGAAGTGTTGCAAGGATTATTGGCCGGTGGGCCTTACCTCAGTGGCGGAGAAATTACTGGAGTGAATTCTTCGAGACAGGATGTACTCCCATTCGGAAGAAAATGGACGTATTTGCGAGAGGCAGCACGGTTTTGTGAAGTGGAGGTCGTGTCTCACTAACTTGAGTTTTTCGAGGAGGTCACAAATATTGTTGATGCAGGTACGGCAGTGGAAGTTGTCGATATGAACTTCAGAAAGGCCTTTGATAAGGTCCCTCATGGCAGACTGGTACAAAAGGTGAAGTCACACGGGATCAGAGATGAGCTGGCAAGATGGATACAGAACTAGCTAGTTCATAGAAGTCAAAGAGTAACAATCGAAGAGTGCTTTTCTCATCGGAGGGCTGTGACTAGTTGTGTTCCGCAAGGATCAGTGCTGGAACCATTGCTGTACGTAGCATACATAAATGATTTGGAGGAAAATGTAACTCGTCTGATCAGTAAGTTTGCGGACAACACACGAGATGGTGGAATTCCGTATAGTGATGAGGACTGCCAGAAGATACTGCAGTATTTAGATCGTTTGAAAACCTGGCCGGATAAATGTGAGATAATGCATTTTGGAAGTATAATGCAGGTACGGAATATACAGTGAATGGTGGAACCCTGAAGAGTATTGACAGTCTGAGAGATCTTTGTGTACAGGTCCACAGGTCACGGAAAGTGGCAGAAGGTGGAGAAGGTAATCAAGAAGGCATACGGCATGCTTGCCTTTATTGGCCGGGGCATTGAGTATACAAATTGGCAAATCATTTTGCAGCTGTATAGAATAACATTTCGGCCACACTTAGAGCGTTCAATTCTGGTCGCCACACATAGACAGGGTGGATAGTCACAGATTTTTCCTCAGGGTAGAGGGGTCAATTACGAAGCGGTAGAAGTTTAACGTGCGAGGGGAAAGGTTTAGAGGAGTTGTACGAGGCAAGTATTTTACACAGAGGGCAGTGGGTGCCTGGAACTCGCTGCCGGAGGAGGTGGTGGAAGCAGGGACGATGGTCACGTTAAAGTGGCGTCTGGACAAATACATGAATGGGATGGGAATAGAACATAGAACATAGAACGATACAGCGCAGTACAGGCCCTTCGGCCCACGATGTTGCACCGACATGGGAAGTCAAACACTAAAGGCCATCTAACCTACACTATGCCATTATCATCCATATGCTTATCCAATAAACTTTTAAATACCTTCAATGTTGGCGAGTTCACTACTGTTGCAGTTAGGGCATTCCTCGGCCTCACCACTCTTTGTGTAAAAAACCTACCTCTGACCTCTGTCATATATCTATTGCCCCTCAATTTAAGTCTATGTCCCCTCGTGCTAGGGAAATTCCATCCGCGGGAGAAGGTTCTCACTGTCCACCCTATCTAACCCTCTGATCATTTTGTATGCCTCTATTAAGTCACCTCTTAACCTTCTTCTCTCTAACGAAAACAACCTCAAGTCCATCAGCCTTTCCTCATAAGATTTTCCCTCCATACCAGGCAACATCCTGGTAAATCTCCTCTGCACCCGTTCCAAAGCTTCCACGTCCTTCCTATAATGAGGCGACCAGAACTGTACGCCATACTCCAAATGCGGCCGTACCAGAGTTTTGTACAGCTGAAACATGACCCCATGCCTCCGGAACTCAATCCCTCTACCAATAAAGGCCAACACACCATAGGCCTTCTTCGCAAACCTATCAACCTGGGTGGCAACTTCCAGGGATCTATGTACATGGACACCAAGATCCCTCTGCTCATCCACACTGCCAAGTATGTTACCATTAGCCAAATATTCCGCATTCCTGTTATTCTTTCCAAAGTGAATCACCTCATACTTCTCTACTTTAAACTCCATTTGCCACCTCTCAGCCAGGCTCTGCAGCTTATCAATGTCCATCTGTAACCTGCAACATCCTTCCACACTCTCTACAACTCCACCGACTTTAGTGTCGTCTGCAAATTTACTCACCCAACCATCTGCGCCCTCCTCTAGGTCATTTATAAAAATGACAAACAGCAACGGCCCCAGAATAGATCCTTGTGGTACGCCACTCGTAACTGAACTCCATTCTGAACATTTTCCATCAACCACCACCATCTGTCTTCTTTCAACTAGCCAATTTCTGATCCACATCTCTAAATCACCCTCAATCCCCAGCCTCTGTATTTTCTGCAATAGCCGACTGTGGGGAACCTTATCAAACGCTTTACTGAAATCCATATACACCACATCAACTGCTCTACCCTCGTCTACCTGTTCAGTCACCTTCTCAAAGAACTCGATAAGGTTTGTGAGGCATGACCTACCCTTCACAAAACCATGCTGACTATCCCTAATCATGTTATTCCTATCTAGATGATTATAAATCGTATCTCTTATAATACTCTCCAAGACTTTACCCACAACAGACGTGAGGCTCACCGGCCTATAGTTACCGAGGTTATCTCTACTCCCCTCCTTGAACAAAGGGACCACATTTGCTATCCCCCAGTCCACTGGCACTATTCCTGTAGCCAACGATGACATTAAAATCAAAGCCAAAGGCTCAGCAATCTCTGCCCTGGCTTTCCTGAGAATCCTAGGATAAATCCCATCAGGCCCCGGGGACTTATCTATTTTCACCTTGTCCAGAATTGCCAACACTTCTTCCCTACGCACCTCCATGCCATCTATTCTAATAGCCTGGGTCTCAGCATTCTCCTCCACAACATTATCTTTTTCCAGAGTGAATACTGACGAAAAGTATTCACTTAGTATCTCGCTTATCTCCTCAGCCTCCACACACAACTTCCCACCACTGTCCTTGACTGGCCCTACTCTTACCCTAGTCATTCTTTTATTCCTGACATACCTATAGAAAGCTTTTGGGTTTTCCTTGATCCTACCTGCCAAATACTTCTCATGTCACCTCCTTGCTCGTCTTAGCTCTCTCTTTAGATCCTTCCTCGCTTCCTTATAACTATCAAGCGCCCCAACTGAAACTTCACGCCTCATCTTCACATAGGCCTCCTTCTTCCACTTAACAAGAGATTTTACTTCTTTGGTAAACCACGGTTCCCTCGCTCTACCCCTTCCTCCCTGCCTGACTGGTACGTACTTATTAAGAATACGCAATAGCTGTTCCTTGAACAAGGTCCACATATCCAGTGTGCCCAACCCTTGCAGCCTACTTCTCCAACCTACACATCCCAAGTCATGTCTCATGGCATCATAATTGCCCTTCCCCCAGCTATAACTCTTGCCCTGCGGGGTATACTTATCCCTTTCCATCACTAATGTAAAGGTCACCGAATTGTGGTCACTGTTTCCAAAGTGCTCACATACCTCCAGATCTAACACCTGGCCTGGTTCATTACCCAAAACCAAATCCAATGTGGCCTCGCCTCTTGTTGGCCTATCAACATATTGTGTCAGGAAACCCTCCTGCACACATTGTACAAAGAACGACCCATCTAATGTACTCGAACTATATATTTTCCAGTCAATATTTGGAATGTTAAAGTCTCCCATAACAACTACCCTGTTACTTTCGCTCTTTTCCAGAATCATCATCGCCATCCTTTCCTCTACATCCCTAGAACTATTAGGTGGCCTATAGAAAGCTCCCAACAGGGTGACCTCTCCTTTCCTGTTTCTAACCTCAGCCCATACTACCTCGGAAGAAGAGTCCCCATCTAGCATCCTTTCCGCCACCGTAATACTGTCCTTGACTAGCAGCGCCACGCCCCCTCTTTTGCCCCCTTCTCTGAGCTTACTAAAACACCTAAACCCCGGAACCTGCAACAACCATTCCTGTCCCTGCTCTATCCATGTCTCTGAAATGGCCACAACATCGAAGTCCCAGGTACCAACCCATGCTGCCAGTTCCCCTACCTTATTTCGTATACTCCTGGCATTGAAGTAGACACACTTCAAACCACCTACCTGAACACTGGCACCCTCCTGCGAAGTCAAATCTGTGCTCCTGACCTCTGTACTCTCAATCTCCTGTACCCCAAAACTACAATCCGGGTTCCCATGCCCCTGCTGAATTAGTTTAAACCCCCCCAAAGAGCACTAACAAATCTCCCCCCCCCAGGATATTAGTGCCCCTCAGGTTCAGATGCAGACCATCCTGTCCATAGAGGTCCAACCTTCCCCAGAAAGAGCCCCAGTTATCCAGAAATCTGAATCCCTCCCGCCTGCACCATCCCTGTAGCCACGTGTTTAATTGCTCTCTCTCCCTATTCCTCATCTCACTATCACGTGGCACGGGCAACAACCCAGAGATAACAACTCTGTTTGTTCTCGCTCTGAGCTTCCATCTTAGCTCCCTAAAGGCCTGCCTGACATCCTTTTCCCCTTTCCTACCTATGTCGTTAGTGCCAATGTGGACTACGACTTGGGGCTGCTCCCCCTCCCCCTTAAGGACCCGGAAAACACGATCCGAGACATCACGTACCCTTGCACCTGGGAGGCAACATACCAAACGTGAGTCTCTCTCGCTCCCACAAAATCTCCGATCTGTGCCCCTGACTATTGAGTGCCCAATTACTAATGTTCTACTCCTTTCCCCCCTTCCCTTCTGAGCAACAGGGACAGACTCCATGCCAGAGGCCCGTACCCCATGGCTTAGAGGGATGCGGACCGCGGAAGTGCAGAGGATTTTAGTTTAGGCGGGCAGCATGGTCGTCATAGGCTTGGAGGGCCGAAGGGCCTGTTCCTGTGCTGTACTTTTGTTTGTTTTTTGCTCTTTGTTCTTCAGCTCAACCCCCAGGAACCCATCCGCAGCACTTCCACTAACCGTCCAATAACAGAACTAAGTCAAAAGACCCTTAGCTGCAAGTTTTATTCCTGGATTATTTATAATAACACGAGAGGGGTGTTCCTCATGTTGCTGAACACGTGTTCAGCTGCCACTGTCTATCACAAGTCTTCAGTGATGTGGAGATACCGGCGTTGGACTGGGTGAGCACAGTAAGAAGTCTTACAACACCATTTTAAAGGCTTGGATCCCGAGGAAGGAGCTGCGCTCCGAAAGCTAGATCTGAAACAAATCTGTTGGACTTAAACTGGTGTTATGATTACTTCTTAAGGTGTTAAGTGGATGGGCACAGCCCAAGTTACAATCACATGTGCCAGAGCTGCTGATATCCACTGTCCATCACGGAGCCCCACGCGGGAAACACCAGGACCTAAAGCGACAGGATTTCATGTTTACTCAACTCCATCACACCAGCACCAGTGACTCTATGGACACAAAATCAAAATAATGGAGTGATACTGAGGACATAAATTAACTTTAAACCGTGATTTGGGCACATCCTGAAAGGCAACACGTTGTGGAGATCTGGGCAAATGGAAAGTGACACATTGGAGAGAGAATTCAAACACATAAATGGGAAAATTAAACCACAGGGACGGCTAGATTGATTGAAACAGTTCATTAGAGCGGCACCGTGGCGCAGTGGTTAGCGCTGCTGTCTCACTGCGTCAAACTCCCAGTTTCGATTCCCCGCTAGATCACTGTCTGTGCGAAGTCTGCACGTTCTCCCCGTGTCTGCGTGGGTTTCCTCCAGGTGCTCCGGTTTCTTCCCACAGTCCAAAAACATGCATGTTAGGTGGATTGGCCATGCTAAATTGCCGTTCGTGTCCAAAAAGGTTAGAAAGAGTTACTGGCTTACGGGGATAGGGTGGAAGTGAGGGTTTAAGTGGGTCGGTGCAGACTCGATGGGCCAATTGGCCTCCTTCCGCACTGTATTATCTCTGTTATATGGATTGGCCACGATACATTGTCACTGAATTGGAAAAAAATATATATATATTTATAAATTTAGAATACCCAATTCATTTTTTCTAATTAAGGAACAATGTAGCATGGCCAATCCACCTAACCTGCACATCTCTGGGTTGTAGGGGCGAGACGCCCGCAAACACGGGGAAAATGTGCAAACTCCACACGAATAGTGACACAGAGCCCTGATCGAAACTTGGACGTCGGTGCCGTGAGCCTGCAGGTCTGACTGACTGCGCCACCATGCTGCCCTGGGAAACAATAATTAGTTACTCATTGATGTCACGTTCAGAAGCTGCCTCACATCTGGGGTTGGTTAGCACAGGGCCAAATCGCTCGCAGATTTGAAAGCAGACAAAGGTTCAATTCCCGTACCAGCCTCCCCGAACAGGCCCCGGAATGTGGCGACTAGGGGCTTTTCATGGTAACTTCATTTGAAGGCTACATGTGACTATAAGTGATTTTCATTTTCGTTTCATTTCATTACCTGCCCTATCTGTATACACCACAACATGATATCTGTCCATCATGGGGAGATGGACAGACCACACTGGCTGTGAGCAGCAGTGTGGCTGCACCATCTATGTATCGATATTTCCACAACGCAGGGACAATATCAGTAAAACTGGTGTCAGGGAGAGAAATGGTGTGCGGTGAGGTACGGGAAGTTTGGGGCGTGGGGGTGGGGTTGTTTTCAGGCTATGTTTCAACGGTAGCAAGCAAAATCATTTTGGGAAATGGACAGAGGGTGAGGCATTCAGTTTGACAAAGTCATGGAGTGATTGGATCAGATGAGTCAGAAAATTAAGGCTTTCCAAGAGCTGCTGGTGATCGAGGTCAGTCAGCACAAGGATGATGGGTGGTGGATTTGGTCCGATATTGGATATGGACAGCAAAGCTTGAGCTGAGCTTAGGTTCTGCAGCTTTGTAACTGGGAGGCTGGACAGCAGAAAATTGGAATAAGCCATTCTGGAATTCACATTGAGAGCTGTGGTCAGCCAGAGGATGATATTTCGGAGGTGTCAGTCGACAGGATTGGCAGCACGGTAGCATTGTGGATAGCACAATGGCTTCACAGCTCCAGGGTCCCAGGTTCGATTCCGGCTTGGGTCACTGTCTGTGCGGAGTCTGCACATCCTCCCCGTGTGTGCGTGGGTTCCCTCCGGGTGCTTCGGTTTTCCCCCACAGTCCAAAGATGTGCAGGTTAGGTGGATTGGCCATGATAAATTGCCCTTAGTGTCCAAAATTTCCCTTAGTGTTGGGTGGGGTTATTGGGATAGGGTGGAGGTGTTGAACTTGGGTAGGGTGCTCTTTCCAAGAGCCGGTACAGACTCGATGGGCCGAATGGCCTCCTTCTGTACTGTAAATCCTATGATTGATTAATGATGGGGCGGATATGGGGTCAGAGACATGCTCAGGGTTGAAGGGTAGCAGAGGTGGTAATCAGTGCGGACCGGTCTGAGGTATAGGAATGGAGTCTGGGTCTGAAGTCATCGTTCATGTTCCCGTGACATAAACACAAAGGAGAGTAATCTATTGAAAAGGGGATTCCAATTTTATTAGGTGCATTTAGGGACATGGAACAATTCCACTAGGAGCCAGAGGAGAGGGTGATGTATAAAACATTTAGCAGTAGATTTAAAAGCTGTGTACAGAGACTCAACTGCAACAACAGCTAACAGGGCAGAGTAAAGGACAAGATCAGTAATACGGTTGAAACGAGTTTCTAGAATTAACAATTGGGTAGAGAGACTTACCAGGGACACCAACAATACCCAGGATCGGATAGTATCCCGCTTGCATAATCTCGAGTGCATATCCAATCCTGGATGTTAATATATCCCGACCATGAGTAAACCAATAAAGTCCATAGGTTAAACGCCGAACCACAGTCGTAACATTCCAATCGATTGAATTCAGATTCTCACCCATTACTTTAACGCTCCGATTGATTATTGACAGATTCTGATGTGATGTTTTAATGTTCAAATCAATTGTTTTCAGATTCTGATCCCTCCTCTCGGTCTCTCTGAATCCGCTGATCTCCGTTTGTGTTGCAATTGATGCTCCCGCTGACAGTGTGTGAAAATATATTGAAAGTTATCGCTTTTTATTAGAAGAGGAAAACACTCTAGTGACACAATTAAGAACCATCGAGATTCACTTTAATTAGTCACTGAACAAACAGTGTCAGTTAACACCTTCCGATCCGGGCAGTATGTGGCACAGTGCTGCCTACGGCGCTAAAAGCGCGGGTTCGAATCCCGGCCCTGGGTCCGTGTTCGTGTGGAGTTTGTACATTTTCCTCATGTCTGCGTGGCTTTCACCCCCACAACCAAAAGATGTGCAGGCTAAGTGAATTGGCCACGCCAACTTGCCCTTTAATTGGAAAAAAGGTAATTGGCTACTCTAAATTTAAAAAAATCCTTCCAATCCAATATTTTTCATATCAAGTTGGAGGATAATATCCTCCCAGTCAAGAAGAGATGTGTGAGAGTCGGTGAGGGATGGACAGGTTAATGGCTGAGAATCTGACCATAATCTTGAACATTCCCTTGGAAAGTGAGTGGTCTTTTCTCAGTGAGTCTTGGTTATGACGTTATCTTTCGTCTTGATCAAGAACTTAGAATTCTTTCAGTGCAGAAGGAAGCCATTGGCCCATCGAGTCTGCATCGACCCTTTGAAAGACATCCCACCTAGGGTGAAGTCCCTTCCCTAACGCCACAACTCAGTAACCCCACGTAACCTATTGGACACGAAGGGGCAATTAGGGCAGCACGGTAGCACAAGTGGATAGCACTGTGGCGTCACAGCGCCAGAGTCCCAGGTTCGAATCCCTGTTGGGTCACTGTCTGTGTGGAGTCAGCTCGTTATCCCCGTGTCTGCGTGGGTTTCCTTCGCGTGCTCGTTTCCTCCCACTTACTAAAGATGTGAAGGTCAGATGAATTGACCATGCCAAATTGCCTTTATTGTTCAAAAGGTTAGGATGGATTATTGTGTAACAGGAACAGGATGGAAGTGAGGGCTTAAGTGGTTCGGTGCAGACACGATGGTCAGAATGGCCTCCTTCTGAATTGTATGTTCTATAATTGATGACCTGCACATATTTGGACTGTGGGAAGACACCGGAACACCTGGAGGAAACCGATGCAGACATTGGGAGAAAGATTCACATAGACCTATTTCAGTGGGTTAGACAACTGGTTTTTAATGCAGAACAAGGCAAGCAGCGCGCACTCAATTCTCGTACCAGCTTACCCGAACAGGCGCCGGAATGTGGCGGCTCGGGGCCTTTTATAGTAACTTCATTCTTGTGACAAAAAAATATTAATATTATTGTTGTTATCGCTCAGTGCTATGGACAGTACAACCTTTGCAATGAGCTTCACATAGAACTATCTTGGAAGCACGGTAGAACAGTGGTCAGCATAGTTGATTCACACCCAGAATCCCAAGTTCGATTCCTGGCTTGAGTCACTTTCTCTGCGGAGACTGCACTTTCTCCCCGTGTCTTCGTTGGTTTCCTCCGCGAGCTCTGGTTTCCTCCGAGTCGAAATATGTGCAGATTAAGTGGATTGGCCAGGATGCATTTCCTTAGTGTCCAAAAAGGTTGGGTTGGGTGGTGTTAATGGGTTGTGGGGAAAGGGTGGAGGCATGGGCTGAAGCTGGGTGCTCTTTCCAAGGGCCGGTGCAGACTTGATGGGCCGATCTGCACGGTAAATTATATGACTCTATGATCTCTCAGTGCTATGTACAGTACAACCTTAGCAATAACTTCGCATAGAACTATCACTCAGTGCATTGTACACTAATACAGGTGGGGCACTTACCATAAATGGAAGAATATTTAAGAGTAATGACAGGCAGAGTGATCTGGGCGTACTGGTTCACAGGTCACTGAAAGTGGCAACACAGTTGGCGAAGCTTGTCAAGAAGGTATGGTGCATGTATGCCTTCATCGGCCGACTGGCAACTGATTGTAAAAATTGGCAAGTCATGCGGCAGCTGCAGAAACCTCCAATTTGGAGGTTTGGTATTATCATAGAATTTACGAAGAATTTACAGTGCAGAAGGAGGCCATTCGGCCCATCGAGTCTGCACCGGCTCTTGGAAAGAGCACCCTACCCAAGGCCAACATCTCTACCCCATCCCATAACCCAGTAACCCCACCCAACACTAAGGGCAATTGTGTACACTAAGGGAAATTTATCATGGCCAATCCACCTAACCTGCACATCTTTGGACTGTGGGAGGAAACCGGAGCACCCGGAGGAAACCCACGCACACGCGGGGAGGATGTGCAGACTCCGCACAGACAGTGACCCAAGTAAGAATCGAACCTGGGACCCTGAAGCTGTGAAGCGATTTTGCTATCCACAATGCTACTGTGCTGCCCCCGTATTCCACGAGGAATAGTGTTCACTTCAGGTCGCCATACTACTAGAAAGACGTGGATGCTTTGGAGAGGATACAGAAGAGGAGTAACAGGATGCTGTCTGGTAGGGAGGGCATTAGCAATGAGGAGTGGTTAGATAAACTCGGTTTCTTCTCACTGGAACGACGGAATTTGAGAAGCGACCCGATAGGATTCTACAAACTTATGATGGGCATGGACAGAGTGAATATTCAGAACCTTTTGTCCAGGGTGCAAGAGTCAACTACAAGGGGCATAGGTATTTGATGCGAGGGGAAAGGTTTAGAGGAGATGTGTGAGGAAAGGTTTTCCCCCAGGGGGTAGTGGGTGCCCGGAACTCGCTGCCGGAGGAGGCGGTGGAAGCAGGGACGATAGTGATGTTTAAGGGGCGTCTTGACAAATACATGAAAAGGATGGGAATAGAGTGATACGGACATCGGAAGTGTAGAAGGGTGAGGGTTAGACGGGAAGCATGGTCAGCACAGTCCTGGATGTACTTCTCTGTACTTTGCTTTATGAAGAGAGATGAACAGTTTAGGCCGATAATCTAGATTTTAGAAGAATGAGAGGAGATGTAATTGAGATTTTTATGAAATGAAAAAAGGGACGCCATCCAACCAAACAAAATAGATTGCATTCTGGGTGGGAATAACTATCCTGCCGCTTCGATTAGTTTCCAATCTGAAAGCACTCCATACTTTCAGTTAATCTATATGTAAACCACACAGACCATCACAATTAGATTCAAGTCTGTAACGCACCCCCGGGGATCTGTTATTCCGTAGTTAAACCAGCCCTAATCCCTCAATTAGATTTCCGTCAGTAACTCACTCCCGGCTATCTGTTATTCTATATATAAACCATCCCGGACCCCTCGATTAGATTCCAGTCTCTAACTCATTCCAGAGTATCTGTTTTTCTATATGTAAGCCACCCCGAACTCCTCGATTAGATTCAAGGCTGCAACACATTCGTGGGTATCCGATATTCTGTAGATAAACCACCCAGAAACCCTCGATTAGATTCCAGTCTGCAACTCAGTCCCGGGATTCTGATATTCTATATGTAAACCACTCTGAACCTCTCGATTAGATTCCAATCTGTAACTCACTCCCGGGCATCAGTTATTCTATATATAAACCACCCTGAGTGAGATTGATTTGTGTCAACAGGGTGATATCAGTATTTGACAGACCCACATCAAATGTCCGTGTGCGATTGTTTGTGACAACTGGGCGATATCATTAATTCACAGACCCACAATAAATGGCCGGGTAGATTGTTTTGTGATAACTGGGTGATATAATTCTTTCACAGGCCCACATCAAATCTCCGAGTTAGATTATTCGGTGATAACTGGGTGACATATTTTTTTCACAGACCCACATCAAATGTTGAAGTTCGATTGCATTGTGATTTCTGGGTGATATTATTTCACAGAACCGCATCAAATGTCTGAGTAAGATTGTTTTGCGATAACTGGCTGATATTATTATTTCACAGACCCTCATCAAAAGTCCGGGTGAATTTGTTTTCTGTCAACTGGCTGAGATAATTATTTCACAGGTCCACATCAGATGTTCGAGTTAGATAGTTTTGTGATAACTGGGTGATATCATTATTTCCGTGGTCCAAATCAAATGTCCGCGTGAGATTGTATCATGTCCACTGGGTGATATCATTATTTCACAGACATATATCAAGTCTCCGAGTTAAATTGTTTACTGATAACTGTGTGATATTATTTCACAGGCCCACATCTAATGTCCGAGTGAGATTGTTTTGAGATAACTGGGTGATATCATTACTTCACAGGCCCACATCAAATGTCCGAATGAGATTGTTTTGTGATAACTGGGTGATATCAATATTTCACAGGTTCACATCAAATGTTCACGTGCCATTGTTTTGTGTCTCCTAGTTAGTATGAATTTTTAAAAGGCCTTCATCAATTGCCGAGTGAGATTATATTATCTCAAGTGGGTGATATCATTATTCCACAGACCATCATCAAATGTCCGGGTGAAATTGTTGTGTGCCATCTGGGTGATATCAATATTTCACAGACCCACATCAAATGTCCGGGTGAGAATGTTGTGTGTCAACTGGGTGTCATCATTATTTCACAGACCCACGTCGAATATCCGGGTGAGATTGTTGTTTGGCAACTGGGTGTCATCATTATTTCACAGACCCACATCAAATATCCGGGTGAGATTGTTGTGTGGCAACTGGGTGTTATTATTATTTCGCATACCCACAGGAAATGTTCGGGTGAGATTGTTTTGTGTGAATTGTGTGATATCATTACCTCACAGGCGCACATGCATTGCCGAGTCTAATTGTATTGTATATTCTGCGTGATACGATTATTTCACAGGTCCACCTCAATTTCCGGATGATATTGTTTTGTGACAACGTGGTGATATCATTATTTCAGAGGCCCAAGTAAAATGTCCGGATGAGATTATTTTGTGTAAACTGGGTGATAATGTTAATTCACAGACCACATCAATTTTCCGGGTGAATTTGTTTTCTGTGAACTTGGTGATATCGTCACTACACAGACCAAATCCAACGTCTGGTTACATTGTTTTGTTTCAACTGGGTTATATTATCATTTCACAGACCCACATCAAATGTCCGGGTGAGATTTTATTCAGTCACATGGGGGATATCATTATTTCACAAGCGCAAATCAAATGTCCGAATGAGTTTGTTTTGTAATAACTGAGTAATATCAATATTTCAGAACCCCACATCAAATGTCCGAGTGAGTTTGTTTGGTGTCTCATGGTTGATATGATTATTTCACAGGGCCTCATCAAATGCCGAGTGAGGTTGTTTTGTAATAACAGTGATACCATTGTTTGACAGACCTACATCAATGTTCGCATGGGATACTTTGTGCCAACTGGGTGATATCATTATTTCACAGGCACACATCAAATGTCTCGGTGAAGTTTTATTCAGTAAACGAGGTGATATCATTATTTCATAGACCCACATCAAGTGTCCGGATGAAACTTTATTAACTCAACCGGGTGGTATCATTAATCACAGACAATCATCAAATGTCCGGGTGAGTTTGTTTTCTGTCAACTGGGTAATATAATTATTTCCCAGGCCCACATCAGATGTTCGAGTTCGGTAGTTTTTTGATAACTGGGTGATATCATTATTTCAGAGGCCCACATCAAATGTCCGGGTGAGATTGTTTTGTGATAAGTGTGTGATATAATTCTTTCATAGGCCATCACATCTCCGAGTCTGATTGTTTTATGATAACTGGGTGATATCATTATTTCACAGTTATGCATCAAATCTCCGACTTAAATTGTTCAGTGATAACTGTGTGATATTATTTCACAGGCCCACATCTACTGTCCGGGTGAGATTGTTTTCTGTCAACTGGGTGAGAGCATTATTTCACAGGCCCACATCAGATGTTCGAGATAAATAGTTTTGTGATAACTGGGTGACATCATTATTTCAAAAATCCACATCAAATATCCAGTTGAGTTTGTTTTCTGTCAACGGCATGACATCATTATTTCACAGGGCCACATCAAAAGTCCGGGTGAGTTTGTTTTCTGTCAACTGGGTGATATGATTATTTCTAAAATTCACATCAATTGTTCAGGCGAGATTGCTTTGTATTAACTGCGTGATATCATTATATCTGAAGACCTCATCAAATGTCCGAGTTAGACGGTTTTGTGATAACTGGTGGGTAATATCATTATTTCATAGGTGCACAACAAATGTCCGAGTAAGATTGTATCATGTCAAGTGGGTGATATTATTATTTCAAGGCCCACATCAAATGTCCGGGTGAGATTTTTTTTGTGTCAACTGGGTGATATCATTATTTCACAGACCCATATCAAATGTCGGGTGGGCTTTTAATGAGTCAACTGGGTAGTATTATTGTTTCACAGACTCACATCAAATGTCCAGGTGAGATTTTTTGAGTCAACGAGGTGGTATCATTATTTCACAGACCCACATCAAATTACCGGGTGGGATTTAATTAATACAATTCGTTTGTATTATTATTTCACAGACACACATCTAATTACCGGGTGGGATTTTATTAATACAATTCGGTTCTACCATTATTTCACAGACCCACATCAAATGTATGGGTGAGATTGTTTTCTGTCAACTGGGTGATATCATTAGTTCACAGTCCCACATCAAATGTCCGGATGAGATTGTTTTGTTATAACTGGGTGATATCCTTATTTGACAGGCTCACATCAATTGTTCACGTAATATTGTTTCGTGTCTCCCAGTTGGTAAGAATATTTCACAGGCCCACATCAATTGCCGAGTGAGATTATATTATCTCAAGTGGGTGATATCATTATTTCACAGGCCCTCATCAAATGTACGGGTGAGATAGTCTTGTGTGAACTGGGTAATATCATAATTGCTCAGACCCACCTCTAATGTCCAGGTGAGATTATTTTCTGTCAACCGGGTGATATTATTTTTTCAGAGGCCACATCAATTGCCGAATGAGATTGTTTTGTGTCAACTGGGCGATATCATTATTTCAGAGGCCCAAGTAAAATGGCTGGGTAAGATTGTTTTGTGTCAACTGAGTGATATCATTATTTCACAGTCCCACATCAATTTTCCAGGTGAATTTGTGTTCTGTGACCTGGGTGATATCGTTACTTCACAGATCAAATCCAACGTCTAGTGTCACTGTTTTGTTTCAACTGTGTAATATCATTATTTCACAGGCCCACCGGAATTGTCGGGGTGAGATTGTTTTGTGTTAACAGGGTGGTATCATTATTTCACAGGTGCACGTCAAATTCCGAGAGAGGTTGTTTTGTGTTAACTGCGTGATATCATTATTTCAGAGACCCACATCTATGTCTGCATGGGATTGTTCGTCCCAACTGGGTGATCTCATTATTTCACAGGGCCACATCATGTGTCCGGGTGAGATTGTTTTGTGTCAATTGGGTGGTATCATTATTTCACAGGCCCACATCAACTGTCCGAGTGAGGTTCTTTTGTGTCAACTGGGTGTTATCATTATTTCACAGGCCCACATCAAGTGTTCGAGTGAGATTGTTTTTTGATAACTGAGTGACATCATTTTTTCACAGACTCACATCAACTGTACGCATGAGAATGTTTTGGGCCTTTTGGGTGATATAATTATTTGTAAAATCCTCATCAATTGTCCAGATAGGATTGCTTTGTATTAGATAGATAGATAGGTAGAGAAATATAGCACAGAAATGGCTCTTCTGCCCATGATGTTGTGCCGAACGTTTGTCCTAGGTTAATCATAGAATTTTGGACACAAAGGGCAATTTTTCATGGCCAATCCACGCAACCCAGTAACCCCACCCAACACTAAGGGCACTTTTGTACACTAAGGGCAGTTTTTCATGGCGAATCCACCTAACCTGCACATCTTTGGACTGTGGGAGGAAACCGGAGCACCCAGAGGAAACCCACGCACACACGGGGGGGATGTGCAGACTCCACACAGACAGTGACCCAAGTCGAAATCGAACTTGGGACACTGGAGCTGTGAAGCAATTGTGCTAACCACAATCCTACCGTGCTGCCCTTAAGAAGAAGTTAATCTACACTCCATCATTCTACCCTAATTCATGTACCTATCCAATAGCCGCTTGAAGGTCCCTAACTTTTCCGACTCAACTACTTCCACAGGCAGTGCATTCCATGCCCCCACTATTCACTGGGTAAAGAACCTACCTCTGACATCCCCTCAATATCTTCCACCATTTATCTTAAATTTATGTCCACTTGTAATGGTGTGTTCCTCCCGGGGAAAAAGTCTCTGACTGTCTACTCTATCTATTCGCCTGATCATCTTATAAACCTCTATCATGTTGCCCCTCATCCTTCTCCGTTCTAATGAGAAAAGGCCTAGCATCGTCAACCTTTCGTCGTATGACCTACTGTCCATTCCAGGCAACATCCTGGTAAATCTCTTTTGCACCTTTTCCAAAGCTTCCACATCCTTCCTAAAATGAGAGCGACCAGAACTGCACACTGTACTCCAAATGTGGCCTGACCAAGGTTTTGTACAGCTGCATCATCACCTCACGGCTCTTAAATTCAATCCATCTGCCATTGAAACTAGCACACCATAGGCCTTCTTCACAGCTTTGTCCATTTGAGTAGCAGCTTTTAAATATCTATGAACATAGACCCCAAGATCTATCTGCTCCTCCACATTGCCAAAAACCCTACCGTTAACCCTGTATTCCGCATTCAGATTTGCCCTTCCAAAATGGACAACCTCACAATTGTCAGGGTTAAACTCCATCAGCCACATCTCAGCCCAGCTCTGCATCCTATCAATGTCTCTTTGAAGCCGACAACAGGCCTCCTCACTATCCACAACTTCACCAATCTTCGTATCATCTGCAAATTTACTGACCCACCCTTCAACTCCCTCATCCAAGTCGTTAATGAAAATCACAAACAGCAGAGGACCCATAACTGATCCCTGTGGTACGCCACTGATAACTGGGCTCCAGGCTGAATATTTGCCATCCACCACCACTCTCTGTCTTCTATCGGTTAGCCAGTTTGTTATCCAACTGGCCAAATTTCCCACTATCCCATGCCTCCTTACTTTCTGCACAAGCCTACAATGGGGAACCTTATCAAATGCCTTACTAAAATCCATGTAAACTACATCCACTGCTTTACCTTCATCCACTTGCTTGGTCGCCTCCTCAAATAAGTCAATAAGACTTGTAAGGCAAGACCTACCACTCACAAATACGTGCTGACAATCCCTAATAAAGCAGTCGCTTTCCAGATACTCAGAAATCCTATCCCTCTGTACCCTTTCAATTACTTTGCCTACAACCGAAGTAAGACTAACTGGCCTGTAATTCCCAGGGTTATCCATATTCCCTTTTTTGAACAGGGACACGACATTCGCCACTCTCCAATCCTCTGGTACCACCCCTGTTGACAGCGAGGACGAAAATATCATTGCCAACTGCTCTGCAATTTCATTTCTTGCTTCCCATTGAATCCTTGGATATATCCCGTCAGGTCCGGGTGACTTGTCTATCCTCAAGTTTTTCAAAACGCGCAACACATCTTCCTTCCTGACAAGTATGTCCTCGAGATTACCAGTCTGTTTCACACTATCCTCTCCAACAATATGGCCCCTCTCGTTTGTAAATACTGAAGAAAAATACTTGTTCAAGACCTCTCCTATCTCTTCAGACTCAATACACAATCTCCCGCTATTGTCCTTGATCGGACCTACCCTTGCTCTAGTCATTCTCATATTTCTCACATATGTGTAAAAGGCCTTGGGGTGTTCCTCGATCCTACCTGCCAAAGATTTTTCATGCCCTCTCTTCGCTCTCCTAATCCCTTTCTTCAGTTCCCTCCTGGCTATCTTGTATCCCTCCAGTACCCTGCCTGAACCTTGTTTCTTCAGCCTTACATACGTCTCCTTCTTCCTCTTAACAATACATTCAACCTCTCTTGTCAACCATGGTTCCCTCACTCGGCCACCTCTTCCCTGCCTAACAGGGACATACATATCAAAGACACGCAGTACCTATTCCTTGAACAAGTTCCACATTTCACTTGTGTCCTTCCCTGACAGCCTATGTTCCCAACTTCTGCACTTCAATTCTTGTCTGATAGCGTTGGGTTTTCTCTTCCCCAATTGTAAACCTTGCTGCAAGCACCTATCCCTCTCCATAACTAAAGTGAAAGTCACAGAATTGTGGTCACTACCTCCAAAATGCTCCCCCACTAACAAATCTGTCACCTGCCCTGGTTCATTACCAAGTACTAAATACAATATGATCTCCCCTCTGGTCGGACAATCTACATACTGTGTTTGAAAAGGTTCCTGGACACACTGCACAAACACTACCCCATCTAAACTATTTGATCTAAAGAATTTCCACTCAATGTTTGGGAAGTTGAAGTCACCTATCACTACGGCACTGACTTCTACACCTTTCCAAAATCTGTTTCCCAATCTGTTCCTCCACATCTCTGCTGCTATTGGGGGGCCTATAGAAAACTCCCAACAAGGTGACTGCTCCTTTCCTATTTCTGACTTTAACCCATATTACGTCAGTAGGCAGATCCCCTCGAACTGCCTTTCTGCAGCTGTTATACTATCTCTAATTAACAATGCCACCCCTTCCCCCACCTCTTTTACCATCCTCCCTAATCTTGTTGAAACATCTTTAACCAGGGACCTCCAACAACCATTTCTGCCCCTCTCTATTCAAGTTTCCGTGAGGGCCACGACATCGTAGTCCCCAGTACTGATCCATACCTTAAGTTCACCCACCTTATTCCTGATGCTTCTTGCATTAAAGTATACACACTTCAACCCATCTCCTTGGCTGCAAGTACTCTCCTTTGTCAGGGTTACCTTCCCCACTGCATCCCTACGTGCTTTGGCGTCCCGAATATCGGCTTCCTTAGTTGCTGGACTACAAATCCGGTTCCCATTCCCCTGCCAAATTAGTTTAAACCCTCCCGAAGAATTCTAGAAAACCTCCCTCCCAGGTTATTGGTCCCCTCTGGTTCAGATGCAACCCGTCCTGCTTGTACAGGCCCCACCTTCCCCAGGATGCGCTCCAATAATCCAAATACCTGAAGCCCTACCTCCTACACCATTCCTGAAGCCACGTGTTCAACTGCACTCTCTCACTATTCCTAGCCTCGCTATCACGTGGCGCCGGCAACAGACCAGAGGTGACAACTCTGTCTGTCCTGGCCTCTAACTTCCAGCCTAACTCCCTAAACTTGTTATTTACCTCCACACACTTTTTCCTACCTACGTCGTTGGTACCAATGTGCACCACGGCCTCTGGCTGCTCACCCTCCCACTTCAGGATCCTGAAGTCACGATCCGAGGTATTCCTCTCCCTGGCACCCGGGAGGCAACATACCTTTCAGCAGTCTCGCTCGCGACCACAGAATCTCCTATCTATTCCCCTAACCATTGAATCTATTACTATTGCTTTTCTATGCTCCCCCCTTCCCCTCTGAGCCCCAGAGCCAGACTCGGTGCCAGAGACCTGGCCGCTGGGGCCTTCCCCCGGTAGGTCATCCCCCCAACAGCATCCAAAACGGTATATTTGTTTTGAAGGGGAACGGCCACGAGGGATCACTGCACTGTCTGCCTGTTAGTTTTCTTTCCCCTGACTGTAACCCAGCTACTCTTGTCCAGTACATTGGGTGTGGCTAACTCCCTGTAACTCTTCTCGATAACCCACTCTGCTTCCCGGATGATCCGAAGCTCATCCAGCTCCAGTTCCTTAACTCCCTGAGGAGCTGGAGTTGGGTGCACTTCCCGCAGGTATAGTCAGCGGGGAGACCAGTGGTATCCTTCACCACCCACATCGTACAGGAAGAGCATCCCCTCTTACTTTACAGAATTAGCTGCCCCGTGGACCAACTGGACCTCCGCCCTCCGACTCTGCTTCCAGTCAGCTGTACTCTAAACTCTTGGCTCCCTTCACGCTCTTTGATAAATATAGGAAATGAAATGTAAAGAGCACCTTGCTCCCTCCTCACCTAACTCCCTCAGTCACCAACCTCTCACTGTAGCACTCAAATGCAACAATCTCAGCACTCAGTGCAAACAAAGCCTGCACTGTTACTAACTCCTATTTATACTGTGACTCTAGCCTCTGAAAACTGGCCTAATCCAATTAACGAATTTAGAAGCTCCAGCTGCAAGAAAGTACAAGTAGAACCTTGTTTAAAGCTGATTCAAAATTCACCTTCTTATAGACCAAACAGCAACTTTTAAGGTAATTAACTAAATAAAAGTAATACTAGACTTTAAATAAAAATGAACACTTATACTCCCTCAGTCACCAATCACTCACTGTAGCACTGAAACGCAACAAGCTCAGCACTCAGTGCAATCTCAGTGCAAACATTAACTGCGTGATATCATTATATCAGAAGCCCACATCAAATGTCCGAATTTGACGGATTTGTGATAACTGGTGGGTGATGTCATTTTTTATAGGCGCACAACAAATGTCCGAGTGAGATTGCATTATGTCAAGTGGGTGATATTATTATTTCATGTCCCTCATCAAATGTCCGGATGAGATTGCTGTGTGTCAACTGGGCGATATCATTATTTCACAGACCCACATCAAATGTCCTGGTAAAGTTGATTTGTGTCAAGTGAGTGTTGATATTATTGCACAGATCCACCTCAATTGTCTGGCTGAATTTGTTTTCTGTGAACTGGCTGATATCATTATTTCACAGACCAAATCTAATGTCTGGTGAGATTATTTTTTTTCAACAGGGTGATATCATGATTTCACACACCCATATCAAATGTCCGGGTGAGATTTTATTAAGGCAACAATTTGATATTATTGTTTCACAGACACATCAAATGTCCAGGTGAGATTTTATTAAGTCAGCTATGTGATATCATTATTTTACAGAACCACATCAAATGTTCACGTGAGATTGTTTCGTATCTCCTAGTTAGTATGGATTTTTTACAGGCGCTCATCAATTGCCGACTGAGATTATATTATCTCAAGTGGGGGATTCGTCATTTCACAGGCCCTCATCAAATGTCCGGGTGCGATTTTTGTGTGCCACCTGGGTGATATTATTCCACAGATCTACATCAAATGTACGGGTGCGATTTTTGTGTGTCAACTGGGTGATATCAATATTTCACAGTCCAACATCAAGTGTTCGAGTGAGATTGTTTTGTGATAACTGAGTGACATCATTATCTCACAGGCGCACATAAATTGCCGAGTGTAATTGTTTTGTATATTCTGCGTGATATGATTATTTCACAGGTCCACTTCAATTGCCGGATGATATATTTTTGTGACAACGGGGTGATATCATTATTTTCAGAGGCCCAAGTAAAATGTACGGGTGTGATTCTTTTGTGTCAACTGGGTGATAATATTAATTCACTGACCACATCAATTTTCCGGGTGAATTTGTTTTCTGTGAACTTGGTGATATCGTTACTACACAGACCAAATCCAACGTCTGGTGACATTGTTTTGTTTCAACTATCATTTCACAGACCCACATCAAATGTCCGGGTGAGATTTTATTCAGTCACATGGGGGATATCATTATTTCACAGGCCCACATCAAATGTCCGAATGAGTTTGTTTTGTAATAACTGGGTGATATCAATATTTCACAACCCCACATCAAATGTCTGAGTGAGTTTGTTTTGTGTCTCATGGTTGATATAATTATTTCACAGGCCCTCATCAAATGCCGAGTGAGGTTGTTTTGTGATAACGTTGATATTATTTAATGACAGACCTACATCAATTTCCGCATGGGATACTTTGTGCCAACTGGGTGATATCATTATTTCACATCCCCTCATCAAATGTCCAGGTGGGAGTTTATACAATCAAGTATGCAACATCATAATTTCACAGGCCTAGATCAAATGTCAGAGGAGATTGCTTAATGATATCTGGGTGATATCATTATTTCACATGACACATCAAATGACCGTGGAATATTGTTTAATAATAACAAAGTGATATCATAATTTCACATCACACATCAAATGTCCGAGGGAGATTGTTTAATGATATCTGGGTGATATCATTCTTTCATATCACACATGCGAATGAAAAAAATGAAAATCGCTTATTGTCACGAGCAGGCTTCAATGAAGGTACTGTGAAAAGCTCCTAGTCGCCACATTCCGGCGCCTGTCTGAGGAGGCTTGTACCGGAATTGAACCGTGTTGCTGGCCTTCTTGGTCTGCTTTAAAAGTCAGCGATTTAGCCCAGTGAGCTAAACCAGCCGGGGGATGTCCGGGGGAGATAATTTAATAATAACTGGGTGGTATCCTTATTTCACATCACACATCAAATGTCCGAGTGAGATTCATTTGTGTCAACAGGGTGAAATCATTATTTGACAGACAAACATCAAATTTCCGTGTGACACTGTTCTGTGACAACTGGGGGATATCATTAATTCACGGACCCACATCAAATGGCCTGGTGAGATTGTTTTGTGATAACTGGGTGATATCATTTTTCACAGGCCCTCATCAAAGCTCTGAGTCAGATTCTTTGGTGATAGCTGGGTGATATTATTTCACAGGACCACATCAAATGTCTGAGTAAGATTGTTTTGTGATAACTGGCTGATATCATTATTTTACAGACCCTCATCAAAAGTCCGGGTGAGTTTGTTTTCTGCCAACTGGTTGAGATCATTATTTCACAGACCCACATCAGATGTTCGAGTTAGATATTTTTGTGATAACTGGGTAATATCATTATTTCAGAGGCCCAAGTCAAATGTCCGAGTTAGATTGCATCATGTCAACTGGGTGATATCATTATTTCACAGGCTCACATCAAATGTCAGGGTGAGATTATTTTGTGATAAATGGGTGAGATCATTATTTCACAGACATGTAGCAAATCTCTGAGTTAAATTGTTTAGTGATTACTATGTGATATCATTCTATCACAGGCCCACATCAAATGGCCGTGGGAAATTATTTAATAATAACTGGGTGATATCCTTATTTCACATCACACATCTAATGTACAGTGAGATTGATTTGTGTCAACAGGGTGATATCATTATTTGACAGACCAACATCAAATTTCCGTGTGAGATTGTTTTGTGACAACTGCGTGATATCATTCTTTCACAGGCCCACATCAAAGTTCCGAGTCAGATTCTTTGGTGATAACTGGATGACGTCATTTTTTCACAGACCCACAACAAATGTCGGAGCACTATTGCATTGTGATAACTGGTTGATATTATTTCACAGAACCACATCAAATGTCTTTATACATGTTATTATTTGCTGATAACTGGGTGACGTCATTAGATTATATCATGTCAACTGGGTGATATCATTATTTCACAGGCCCACATCAAATGTCAGGGTGAGATTATATTGTGATAAATGGGTGAGATCATTATTTCGCAGACATATAGAAAATCTCCTAGTTAAATTGTTTAGTGATTACTGTGTGATATAATTGTTTCACAGGCCGACATCTAATGTCCGGTGAGATTGTTTTATGTCAACTGGGTGGTAGCATTATTTCACAGGTCCACATCGGATGTTCGATTTAGATAGCTTTCTGATAACTGGGTGATATCATTATTTCACAGCCCAAGTAAAATGTCCGGATGAGATTGCTGTGTGTCAACTGGGCGATATCATTATTTCACAGACCCACATCAAATGTCCTGGTAAAGTTGATTTGTGTCAAGTGAGTGTTGATATTATTGCACAGATCCACCTCAATTGTCTGGCTGAATTTGTTTTCTGTGAACTGGCTGATATCATTATTTCACAGACCAAATCTAATGTCTGGTGAGATTATTTTTTTTCAACAGGGTGATATCATGATTTCACACACCCATATCAAATGTCCGGGTGAGATTTTATTAAGGCAACAATTTGATATTATTGTTTCACAGACACATCAAATGTCCAGGTGAGATTTTATTAAGTCAGCTATGTGATATCATTATTTTACAGAACCACATCAAATGTTCACGTGAGATTGTTTCGTATCTCCTAGTTAGTATGGATTTTTTACAGGCGCTCATCAATTGCCGACTGAGATTATATTATCTCAAGTGGGGGATTCGTCATTTCACAGGCCCTCATCAAATGTCCGGGTGCGATTTTTGTGTGCCACCTGGGTGATATTATTCCACAGATCTACATCAAATGTACGGGTGCGATTTTTGTGTGTCAACTGGGTGATATCAATATTTCACAGTCCAACATCAAGTGTTCGAGTGAGATTGTTTTGTGATAACTGAGTGACATCATTATCTCACAGGCGCACATAAATTGCCGAGTGTAATTGTTTTGTATATTCTGCGTGATATGATTATTTCACAGGTCCACTTCAATTGCCGGATGATATATTTTTGTGACAACGGGGTGATATCATTATTTTCAGAGGCCCAAGTAAAATGTACGGGTGTGATTATTTTGTGTCAACTGGGTGATAATATTAATTCACTGACCACATCAATTTTCCGGGTGAATTTGTTTTCTGTGAACTTGGTGATATCGTTACTACACAGACCAAATCCAACGTCTGGTGACATTGTTTTGTTTCAACTATCATTTCACAGACCCACATCAAATGTCCGGGTGAGATTTTATTCAGTCACATGGGGGATATCATTATTTCACAGGCCCACATCAAATGTCCGAATGAGTTTGTTTTGTAATAACTGGGTGATATCAATATTTCACAACCCCACATCAAATGTCTGAGTGAGTTTGTTTTGTGTCTCATGGTTGATATAATTATTTCACAGGCCCTCATCAAATGCCGAGTGAGGTTGTTTTGTGATAACGTTGATATTATTTAATGACAGACCTACATCAATTTCCGCATGGGATACTTTGTGCCAACTGGGTGATATCATTATTTCACATCCCCTCATCAAATGTCCAGGTGGGAGTTTATACAATCAAGTATGCAACATCATAATTTCACAGGCCTAGATCAAATGTCAGAGGAGATTGCTTAATGATATCTGGGTGATATCATTATTTCACATGACACATCAAATGACCGTGGAATATTGTTTAATAATAACAAAGTGATATCATAATTTCACATCACACATCAAATGTCCGAGGGAGATTGTTTAATGATATCTGGGTGATATCATTCTTTCATATCACACATGCGAATGAAAAAAATGAAAATCGCTTATTGTCACGAGCAGGCTTCAATGAAGGTACTGTGAAAAGCTCCTAGTCGCCACATTCCGGCGCCTGTCTGAGGAGGCTTGTACCGGAATTGAACCGTGTTGCTGGCCTTCTTGGTCTGCTTTAAACGTCAGCGATTTAGCCCAGTGAGCTAAACCAGCCGGGGGATGTCCGGGGGAGATAATTTAATAATAACTGGGTGGTATCCTTATTTCACATCACACATCAAATGTCCGAGTGAGATTCATTTGTGTCAACAGGGTGAAATCATTATTTGACAGACAAACATCAAATTTCCGTGTGACACTGTTCTGTGACAACTGGGGGATATCATTAATTCACGGACCCACATCAAATGGCCTGGTGAGATTGTTTTGTGATAACTGGGTGATATCATTTTTCACAGGCCCTCATCAAAGCTCTGAGTCAGATTCTTTGGTGATAGCTGGGTGATATTATTTCACAGGACCACATCAAATGTCTGAGTAAGATTGTTTTGTGATAACTGGCTGATATCATTATTTTACAGACCCTCATCAAAAGTCCGGGTGAGTTTGTTTTCTGCCAACTGGTTGAGATCATTATTTCACAGACCCACATCAGATGTTCGAGTTAGATATTTTTGTGATAACTGGGTAATATCATTATTTCAGAGGCCCAAGTCAAATGTCCGAGTTAGATTGCATCATGTCAACTGGGTGATATCATTATTTCACAGGCTCACATCAAATGTCCGGGTGCGATTTTTGTGTGCCACCTGGGTGATATTATTCCACAGATCTACATCAAATGTACGGGTGCGATTTTTGTGTGTCAACTGGGTGATATCAATATTTCACAGTCCAACATCAAGTGTTCGAGTGAGATTGTTTTGTGATAACTGAGTGACATCATTATCTCACAGGCGCACATAAATTGCCGAGTGTAATTGTTTTGTATATTCTGCGTGATATGATTATTTCACAGGTCCACTTCAATTGCCGGATGATATATTTTTGTGACAACGGGGTGATATCATTATTTTCAGAGGCCCAAGTAAAATGTACGGGTGTGATTCTTTTGTGTCAACTGGGTGATAATATTAATTCACTGACCACATCAATTTTCCGGGTGAATTTGTTTTCTGTGAACTTGGTGATATCGTTACTACACAGACCAAATCCAACGTCTGGTGACATTGTTTTGTTTCAACTATCATTTCACAGACCCACATCAAATGTCCGGGTGAGATTTTATTCAGTCACATGGGGGATATCATTATTTCACAGGCCCACATCAAATGTCCGAATGAGTTTGTTTTGTAATAACTGGGTGATATCAATATTTCACAACCCCACATCAAATGTCTGAGTGAGTTTGTTTTGTGTCTCATGGTTGATATAATTATTTCACAGGCCCTCATCAAATGCCGAGTGAGGTTGTTTTGTGATAACGTTGATATTATTTAATGACAGACCTACATCAATTTCCGCATGGGATACTTTGTGCCAACTGGGTGATATCATTATTTCACATCCCCTCATCAAATGTCCAGGTGGGAGTTTATACAATCAAGTATGCAACATCATAATTTCACAGGCCTAGATCAAATGTCAGAGGAGATTGCTTAATGATATCTGGGTGATATCATTATTTCACATGACACATCAAATGACCGTGGAATATTGTTTAATAATAACAAAGTGATATCATAATTTCACATCACACATCAAATGTCCGAGGGAGATTGTTTAATGATATCTGGGTGATATCATTCTTTCATATCACACATGCGAATGAAAAAAATGAAAATCGCTTATTGTCACGAGCAGGCTTCAATGAAGGTACTGTGAAAAGCTCCTAGTCGCCACATTCCGGCGCCTGTCTGAGGAGGCTTGTACCGGAATTGAACCGTGTTGCTGGCCTTCTTGGTCTGCTTTAAACGTCAGCGATTTAGCCCAGTGAGCTAAACCAGCCGGGGGATGTCCGGGGGAGATAATTTAATAATAACTGGGTGGTATCCTTATTTCACATCACACATCAAATGTCCGAGTGAGATTCATTTGTGTCAACAGGGTGAAATCATTATTTGACAGACAAACATCAAATTTCCGTGTGACACTGTTCTGTGACAACTGGGGGATATCATTAATTCACGGACCCACATCAAATGGCCTGGTGAGATTGTTTTGTGATAACTGGGTGATATCATTTTTCACAGGCCCTCATCAAAGCTCTGAGTCAGATTCTTTGGTGATAGCTGGGTGATATTATTTCACAGGACCACATCAAATGTCTGAGTAAGATTGTTTTGTGATAACTGGCTGATATCATTATTTTACAGACCCTCATCAAAAGTCCGGGTGAGTTTGTTTTCTGCCAACTGGTTGAGATCATTATTTCACAGACCCACATCAGATGTTCGAGTTAGATATTTTTGTGATAACTGGGTAATATCATTATTTCAGAGGCCCAAGTCAAATGTCCGAGTTAGATTGCATCATGTCAACTGGGTGATATCATTATTTCACAGGCTCACATCAAATGTCAGGGTGAGATTATTTTGTGATAAATGGGTGAGATCATTATTTCACAGACATGTAGCAAATCTCTGAGTTAAATTGTTTAGTGATTACTATGTGATATCATTCTATCACAGGCCCACATCAAATGGCCGTGGGAAATTATTTAATAATAACTGGGTGATATCCTTATTTCACATCACACATCTAATGTACAGTGAGATTGATTTGTGTCAACAGGGTGATATCATTATTTGACAGACCAACATCAAATTTCCGTGTGAGATTGTTTTGTGACAACTGCGTGATATCATTCTTTCACAGGCCCACATCAAAGTTCCGAGTCAGATTCTTTGGTGATAACTGGATGACGTCATTTTTTCACAGACCCACAACAAATGTCGGAGCACTATTGCATTGTGATAACTGGTTGATATTATTTCACAGAACCACATCAAATGTCTTTATACATGTTATTATTTGCTGATAACTGGGTGACGTCATTAGATTATATCATGTCAACTGGGTGATATCATTATTTCACAGGCCCACATCAAATGTCAGGGTGAGATTATATTGTGATAAATGGGTGAGATCATTATTTCGCAGACATATAGAAAATCTCCTAGTTAAATTGTTTAGTGATTACTGTGTGATATAATTGTTTCACAGGCCGACATCTAATGTCCGGTGAGATTGTTTTATGTCAACTGGGTGGTAGCTTTATTTCACAGGTCCACATCGGATGTTCGATTTAGATAGCTTTCTGATAACTGGGTGATATCATTATTTCAGAGGCCCACGTCAATTGTCCGAGTGAAATTCTATCATGTCAACTGGTGATTTAATTATTGCACAGACCCACATCAAATGAACGGGTCAGATAGTATTTAGTAAACGAGGTGATATATTTATTGCACAGACGCACATCAACTATCCGGGTGAAATTTTATTAAGCAGAATGGTGATATTATTTCACGGGCCAACATCAAATGTCTGAGTGAGATTGTTTTGTGTCAACAGGGTGATATCATTATTTCACAGACCCACGTCAAATGTCCGGGTGAGGTCGTTTTGTGTCAACAGGTTGGTGTCATTATTTCACAGACCCACATCAAATGTTGGAGTGAAATTGTTTTGGGGATAACTCGGTGACATTAATTCGCAGGGTAACATAAAATGTCCGAGTGAGGTTGTTCGTAATAACTGGGTGATTTGAATATTTCACTGGCTCACATCAAATGTCCGGGTGAGAGTGTTTTGTGCCTCTGGTTGATATGATTATTTTACAGGTCCTGATCAACTGCCGAGTGAGATTGTGTTGTATAATATGGGTGATATTATTTCACAGGCCAACATTAAATGTCTGAGTTAGATTGTTTCACAGGCCTTCATCAAATGTCCGTGGTGAGGATTTATTGAGTCAACATGGTGACATCGCTTTTTTGCCGGCCCACCTCAATTGTCCGGGTGAGATTGTTTTGTGTCAACTGGGAGACATCATTATTTCACAGCCCAAGTAAAATGTCCGGGTGAGATTGCTCTGTGTCAACTGGGTGATAAAATGAATTCACAGACCCACATCATTTTTCCGGGTGAATTTGTTTTCTGTGAACTGGGTGATATCGTTACTACCAAATCAAACGTCTGGTGACATTTTTTGTTTCAACTGGATTATATTATTATTTCACAGACGCTAATCAAATGTCCGGGTGAGATTATTTTGCAAAAACTTGGTGATATCATTATTTCACAGACCCACATAAATGTCGGCATGGGATTGTTTGTGCCAACTGGGCGCTATCATTATTTCACAGGCCCACATCAAATGTCAGATTGAAATTTTATTCAGTAAACGAGGTGATATCATTATTTCACAGACCCACATTAAGTGTCCGGGTGAGATTTCGTTAAGTCAACTGAGTGATATTATTATTTCACAGGCCCACGTCAAATGTCCGAGTTAGATTGTTTTGTGTCAACTGGGTGATATCAATATTTCACAGGCTCACATCCAATGTTCACGTAAGATTGTTTCGTGTCACCTAGTTGGTATGAATATTTCACAGATCCACATCAATTGCCGAGTGAGATTATATTATCTCAAGTGTGTGATATCATTATTTCACAGGCCCCCATTAAATGTTCGGGTGAGATTGTTGTCTCTCTACTGGGTGACATAATGTTAGGGTGACATTGTTTTGTGATAACTTGATGAGATCATTATTTGACAATCCACATCAAATGTCCGGGTGAAATTGTTTTGTTTCTCATGGTTGATATGATTATTTCACAGGCCCGCATCAAGTGCCAAGTGAGATTGTGTTGTATAAACTTGCAGATATCATTCTTTCACAGGCCTACCTCAATTGGCCGGGTGAGAATGTTTTGTGATAACTTGGTGATATCATGATTTCACAGACCAAATCACTGTCCGCATGGGAGTGTTTGTGCAAACTGGGCGATATCACTATTTCACAGGCCCACATCAATGTCTGGGTGAAATATTATTTAGTGAACAAGGTGATATAATTATATCACAGACCCACATTAAGTGTCGGGGTGTGATTTTATGAAGTCAACTGGGTGATATAATTATTTCACAGGCCCACATCACTTGCCGAATTGGATTGTTTTGTGATAACTGGGTGATATCATTGTTTCACAGACCCACATCAATGTCCGCATGAGACATTGGAAGTTGGAAGGTAGTAAAACAGGGACAGAAACAAAAGGAAGTAAGGGGAAAAGTGCAAGGCAGAGAAGACATAGTCAGAAATCCATAAGGGCGACAGTACAAGGAACAGTGACTGAGGGGAGCACAGTGAATAGGCCCAGTAATAACAAAAGGAATAAAACTGGAGATGTTAAGATTCAAAACAGAGGTAAAAAAACCAACATAAGTGTACTTTACCTGAATGCTCGTAGTATTCGGAATAAAGTAAATGAGTTGGTGGCACAAATCATCGTAAATGACTATGATTTAGTGGCCATTACTGAAACATGGTTAAAGGATGGTCACGACTGGGAGTTAAATATCCGAGGGTATCAAACTATTCGGAAGGACAGAGTGGATGGTAAGGGAGGTGGTGTTGCTCTGTTATTTAAGGATGACATCCGGGCAATAGTAAGGGATGACATCGGTGCTATGGAGGATAAGGTTGAATCCATTTGGGTGGAAATCAGGAATAGTAAGGCGAAAAAGTCACTGATAGGAGTAGTCTATCGGCCACCAAATAGTAACGATATGGTGGGGCAGGCAATAAACAAAGAAATAACTGATGCATGTAGAAATGGTACAGCAGTTATCATGGGGGATTTTAATCTACATGTCGATTGGTTCAACCAGGTCGGTCAAGGCAACCGTGAGGAGGAGTTTATAGAATGTATCCGCGATAGTTTCCTAGAACAGTATGTAATGGAACCTACGAGGGAACAAGCGGTCCTAGATCTTGTCCTGTGTAATGAGACAGGATTGATTCATGATCTCATAGTTAGGGATCCTCTCGGAAGGAGCGATCACAATATGGTGGAATTTAAAATACAGATGGAGGGTGAGAAAGTAAAATCAAATACTAGTGTTTTGTGTTTAAACAAAGGAGATTACAAGGGGATGAGAGAAGAACTAGCTAAGGTAGACTGGGAGCTAAGACTTTATGGTGGAACAGTTGAGGAACAGTGGAGAACCTTCCAATCGATTTTTCACAGTGCTCAGCAAAGGTTTATACCAACAAAAAGGAAGGACGGAAGAAAGAGGGAAAATCGACCGTCGATATCTAAGGAAATAAGGGAGAGTATCAAATTGAAGGAAAAAGCATATAAAGTGGCAAAGATTGCTGGGAGATTAGAGGACTGGGAAATCTTTAGGGGGCAACAGAAAGCTACTAAAAAAGCTATAAAGAAGAGTAAGATAGAGTATGAGAGTAATCTTGCTCAGAATATAAAAACAGACAGTAAAAGTTTTTACAAATATATAAGACAAAAAAGAGTGGCTAAGGTAAATATTGGTCCTTTAGAGGATGAGAAGGGAGTTTTAATAATGGGAAATGAGGAAATGGCTGAGGAACTGAACAGGTTTTTTGGGTCGGTCTTCACAGTGGAAGACACAAATAACATGCCAGCGACTGATAGAAATGAGGCTATGACAGGTGAGGACGTTGAGTGGATTGTTATCACTAAGGAGGGAGTGATGGGCAAGCTAATGGGGCTAAAGGTAGACAAGTCTCCTGGCCCTGATGGAATGCATCCCAGAGTGCTCAAAGAGATGGCTAGGGAAATTGCAGATGCACTAGTGATAATTTACCGAAATTCACTAGACTCTGGGGTGGTCCCGGTGGATGAGAAATTAGCAAACGTGACGCCACTGTTTAAAAAAGGAGGTAGGCAGAAAGCAGGAAATTATAGGCCAGTGAGTTTAACTTCGGTAATAGGGAAGATGCTGGAATCTATCATCAAGGAAGAAATTGCGAGGCATCTGGATAGAAATTGTCCCATTGGGCAGACACAGCATGGGTTCGTTAAAGGCAGGTCATGCCTAACTAATTTAGTGGAATTTTGTGAGGACATTACCAGTGCAGTAGATAACGGGGAGCCGATGGATGTGGTATATCTGGATTTCCAGAAAGCCTTTGACAAGGTGCCACACAAAAGGTTGCTGCATAAGATAAAGATGCATGGCATTAAGGGTAAAGTAGTAGCATGGATAGTGGATTGGTTAATTAATAGAAAGCAAAGAGTTGGGATAAATGGGTGTTTCTCTGGTTGGCAATCAGTAGCTAGTGGTGTCCCTCAGGGATCCGTGTTGGGCCCACAATTGTTCACAATTTACATTGATGATTTGGAGTTGGGGACCAAGGGCAATGTGCCCAAGTTTGCAGATGACACTAAGATGAGTGGTAAAGCGAAAAGTGCAGAGGATACTGGAAGTCTGCAGAGGGATTTGGATAGGTTAAGTGAATGGGCTCGGGTCTGGCAGATGGAATACAATGTTGACAAATGTGAGGTTATCCATTTTGGTAGGAATAACAGCAAACGGGATTATTATTTAAACGATAAAATATTAAAGCATGCCGCTGTTCAGAGAGACTTGGGTGTGCTAGTGCATGAGTCACAGAAGGTTGGTTTACAAGTGCAACAGGTGATTAAGAAGGCAAATGGGATTTTGTCCTTCATTGCTAGAGGGATGGAGTTTAAGACTAGGGAGGTTATTTTGCAATTGTATAAGGTGTTAGCGCGGCCACACCTGGAGTATTGTGTTCAGTTTTGGTCTCCTTACTTGAGAAAGGACGTACTGGCACTGGAGGGTGTGCAGAGGAGATTCACTAGGTTAATCCCAGAGCTGAAGGGGTTGGATTATGAGGAGAGGTTGAGTAGACTGGGACTGTACTCGTTGGAATTTAGAAGGATGAGGGGGGATCTTATAGAAACATTTAAAATTATGAAGGGAATAGATAGGATAGATGCGGGCAGGTTTTTTCCACTGGCGGGTGACAGCAGAACTAGGGGGCATAGCCTCAAAATAAGGGGAAGTAGATTTAGGACTGAGTTTAGGAGGAACTTCCTCACCCAAAGGGTTGTGAATCTATGGAATTCCTTGCCCAGTGAAGCAGTTGAGGCTCCTTCATTACATGTTTTTAAGGTAAAGATAGATCGTTTTTTTGAAGAATAAAGGGAATAAGGGTTATGGTGTTCGGGCCGGAAAGTGGAGCTGAGTCCACAAAAGATCAGCCATGATCTAATTGAATGGCGGAGCAGGCTCGAGGGGCCAGATGGCCTACTCCTGCTCCTAGTTCTTATGTTCTTATGTTCTTATGTTCTTATTTACTTCAGGAAGCAAAGTACTGTACACACTCTTGTCAGCATCAACGGCCAAGGCGTAGATGGTGAGCAGCTGGACATTCCTAGGGGTACACATCTCCATAAATATGTCCATGGCCACCCACATCGATGCTACCACCAAGAAAACACAACACCACCTCTACTTCCTCTAGAAACTAAGAACATTCGGCATGTCCACATTAACTTAACAACTTTTACAGATGTTCCAGAGATAGCATCCTATCTGGTTGCATCACAGCCTGATATGACAGCCTTCTCGACCTAAGATCGCAAGAAACTTCAGAGAGTCGTGAACACAGGCCAGTACATCACACAAACCTGCCTCCAATCCATTGACTCCATCTACACCTCCTGCTGCCTGGGGAAAGAATGCTGTTTAATCAAAGACCGCTCCCACCCGGCTTACTCACTCTTCCAACTTCTTCCATCAGGCAGGAGATACAAAAATCTGAAAACACACAGGAACGGACTTAAAACAGCTTCTTACCCGCTGTTGCCAGACTCCTAAACGACTCTGTTATGGGCTGACGTGATTAACACTACGCCCCTGTATACTTCCCCCGATGCATATGTTTCACCTGATGCCGTTATTATGTAGTTACATTGCACACCTTGTGTTGTCCTATTATGTATTTCCTTTATTCTATTTTCATTTTATGCCATAAATGATATTTTTAGCTACTTGCAATAAAATACTTTTCACTATACCTCGGTGCACGTGACAATAAAGAAAAGCCAACCAGACTCCATCAAATGTCCGTGTGTTCTGTTTTGTGGCAACTGGGTGATATCATTACTTCCCAGACCCACATCAAATGTCCAGGTGAGATTGTTTCGCGGCAAATGGGTGATATCATTATTTCACAGGCCCACATCAAATGTCCAGGTGTCATTGTTTTTCATGGAATTCATAGAATTTGCAGTGCATAAGGAGGCCATTCGGCCAATGGAGTCTGCGCCGTCTCCTGGAAAGAGCACCCTACACACTATCCCCATAACCCAGTAACCCCACCCAACACTAAGGGCAATTTTGGACACTAAGGGCAATTTATCATGGCCTATCCACCTAACCTGCACATCTTTGGACTGTGGGAGGATATCGGAGCAACCGGAGGAAACCCACGCACACACGGGGAGGATGGTGCAGACTCTGCACAGACAGTGACCCAAGCCGGCATCGAACCTGTGACCCTGGAGCTGTTAAGCGAATGTGCTATCCACACTGCTACCGTGCTGCTTCTTGCTGCTTTTTGGTCAGGTTATTAATGCTGTTTTCATGTCTTTCTCTTTGGTCAGTTTATTAATGCTCTTTTAGTGACTGAGTGTGGTCAGTTTATTAATGCTGTTTTCGTGTCTTTGTGTTTGGTCTGTGTATGAATGCTGTTTTAGTGTCTTTATGCTTGGTCAGTTTATTAATGCTGTTTTGTGTCTGTGCGTTTCGACAGTATTAATGCTGTTTTAGTGTCTGTGTGTGGTCAGTTTGTTAATGCTGTTTTAACATCTGTGTGTTTGGTCATTTTCCTAATGCTGTTTTAGTGTTTGTGTGTTTCGTCATTTTATTAACTAATTGGTGTCTCTGTGTGTGGGACGTTTATTAATGCTGCGTCATTGTCTGTGTGTTTGGCCAGTTTATTAATACAGTTTTAGTATCTGTGTGTTTGGTGAGTTTATTAATGCTGTTTTAGTGTGTGTGTCAGGTCAGTTTATTAATACTGTTTTAAAATCTGTGTGTTTGGTCAGCTTCCTAATGCTGTTTCAGTGTCTGTGTGTTTGGTCATTTTGTTAGTACTGATGAGTGTATGTGTGTCTGGTCAGTTTATTAATGTGGTGTTAGTGTTTGTGTGTTTGGTCAGTTTATTAATGCTGTTTTAGTGACTGTGTGTTTGGTCAGTTTATTAATGCTGTTTTAGTGTCTGTGTGTGTGGTCAATTTATTCATGCTGTGGCAGTGTCTGTGTGTTTGTTCAGTTTATGGATATAGCTTTGATGTCTGTATGTTTGGTCAGTTTATTCATACCGCTTTAATGTCTGTATCTTTGGTCAGTTTATTAATGTTGTTTTAGTGTCTGTTTTTTTGTTCAGTTCATTAATACTGTTTTATTGTCTGTGTGTTGGTCAGTTTATGAATGCTGTGTTAGTTTATGTGTGTTTGTTCAGTTTATGAATGCTGTCTTTGTGTTTGTGTGTCTGTTCAGTTGATTAATACTGTTTTTGTGTCTGTGTGTTCGGTCAGTTTATTAGTACCGCTTTACTGTCTATATTTGGTCAGCTTATTAATGCTGATTTAGTGTCTGTTTGTTTAGTCAGGTTATGAATGCTGTGTTAGCTTCTGTGTGTGTTCAGTTTAGTAATGCTGTTTCAGTGTTTGTTTGTTCAGTGTATTAATGCTGTTTTAGTGTCTGTGTGTTTGGGTTATTAGTGCTGCTTTAGTGAAATGAAATGAAAATGAAAACGACTTACTTTCACAAGTAGTTTTAAAATGAAGTTACTTTAAAACCCCTAGTCGCCACATTCCGGCGCCTGTTTGCGGTGGCGGGTTCGGGAATTGAACGGTGCTGGTGGCTTGCCTTGGTTTGCCTTCAAATCCTGTGATTGAGCTCTGTTTGAAACCAGCCCTAGTATTAATGCAGTTTTAGTGTCTGTGTGTGGTCAGTTTATGAATGCTGTTTTCGTGCCTTTGTTTTTGGTCAATGTGTTAATGCTGTTTTAGTGCCTCTTTGTTTGGTCAATTTATTATTGCTGTTTTTGTGCCTGTGTGTTTAGTCAGTCTATTAATGCTGTTTTTGTGTCTGTGTTTGGTCAGTTTATTAATGCAGTTTTAGTGTCTGTATGTTTGGTCAGTTTATTAATGCTCTGTTAGTGTCTAATGCTCTGTTACTGTCTGTGCGTTTGGTCAGTTTATTAATGCTGTCTTTGTGTCTGTGTGTCTGTTCAGTTTATTAATACTGTTTTTGTGTCTGTGTCTGTGCTTAGTTTATTAATGCTGTTTTAGGGCAGCATGGTGACCTAGTGGTTAGCAGAACCGCCTCACGGCGCTGAGGTCCCAGGTTCGATCCTGGCTCTGGGTCACTGTCTGTGTGGAGTTTGCACATTCTCCCCGTGTCTGCGTGGGTTTCGCCCCCACAACCCAAAAATGTGCAGAGTAGGTGGATTGGCCACGATAAATTGCCCCTTAATTGGAAAAAATAATTGGGTACTGTAAATTTTTTTTTTTAAATTAATGCTGTTTTAGTGTCTGTGTGTTTGGTCAGTATATTAATGCTGTTTTAGTGTCTGTCTGGTCAGTTTATTAATGGTGCTTCAATGTCTGTGTGTTTGGTCAATTTATTAATGCTGTTTTAGTGTCTGTGTTTTGGTCAGTTAATTAATGCTGTTTTAGTGTCTTTTTGGGTTTGTCAGTTTATTAATGCTGTTTTTGTGTCTGTTTGGGTGTGTAAGTTTACTAATGCTGTTTTAGTGTCTGTTGCTGCTCGTTGTGTTCTCTCTTTAATTATCTCTGTTTATGGCACTTTATATGGTCGCCTTTCTTAATTCTAATTACGTTTGCTCAAGAGTCGCCAGGTATCTTCCGCCACAAGGTTCAAAACGAATACTGATCTAAGTCTCTTTACACCAGTTAGTAAGTTTGAAATCACTGCTCATTTATTTACACACACAGTCAAATATATGTATGCACAACACTCTACCAAATAAACTATCACTACTACTAAAGCCTATACTTAGCTTCGGGCGCCCACTCAGTCAGAGGAACAATGGCCGTTGTCGGATTCTGAGGCTGCTTGGGTTGAGCTGGTACGGAATAGTAGCTGCGAGTGTCTGTCCCGTAGCGTGCATTGACTTTGGACTTACATGTTCTGGTGCAGCTGCTCGGCAGGTCTCTCCTCGCTGAGAGCCAAGGCCAAGAGACGAATTCTCTCTTGGGGGCTTCTTCATAAACCCACAGGGCCTTCATACACTTTTAGGCGGGCCTTGAACTTGGCCCCAATTAATTGGACCTCATCTTGATCATCGGTATCGATCTCGACCAATAAATGGGTGATTTCCCTGATTGCTGGGCGTGTCCTAGGTGGCCATTCCCTGCTTTTTTCTAGTCTCCTCTGGCGTCGGGGTGTCTGACTTAGTATCGTTTCCCAAAATGTTACCTTCTTGTCCGCGGAGATGGCTCATTAGTATGGTAATGGCTTTCCAGTATCGGTCTTGTCTGGAGCTACGGCTCCAATCAACAGACAAACCTTGCACATGCTTGCTTTCTAAGTATTGTCCATTTTACCGGCATTCTTTGCAAAGTGCCCATTTTGTAATCAGGACGTGGCCATCCCAGATGGCTGCACTATCTGTGTGGACAGTTTATTAATGCTATTTTTGTGTCTGTGTATTTGGTCAGTTTATTAATGCTGCTTTAGTGTCTGTATGTTTGGTCAGTTTATTAATGCTGCTTTAGTGTCTGTATATTTGGTCAGTTTATTAATGCTGCTTTAGTGTCTGTGTGTTTGGCCAGTTTATTAATGCTGTTTTAGTGTCTGTATGTTTGGTCAGTTTATTAATGCTGCTTTAGGGGTAGAGCGAGGGAACCGTGGTTTACCAAAGAAGTGGAATCTCTTGTTAAGAGGAAGAAGGAGGCCTATGTGAAGATGAGGCGTGAAGTTTCAGTTGGGGCGCTTGATAGTTGCAAGGAAGTGAGGAAGGATCTAAAGAGAGAGCTAAGACGAGCAAGGAGGGGACATGAGAAGTATTTGGCAGGTAGGATCAAGGAAAACCCAAAAGCTTTCTATAGGTATGACAGGAATAAAAGAATGACTAGGGTAAGAGTAGGGCCAGTCAAGGACACTGGTGGTCGTTGTGTGTGGAGGCTAAGGAGATAAGCGAGATACTAAATGAATACTTTTCGTCAGTATTCACTCAGGAAAAAGATAATCTTGTGGAGGAAAATGCTGAGACCCAGGCTATTAGAATAGATGGCATTGAGGTGCGTAGGGAAGAAGTGTTGGCAATTCTGGACAAGGTGAAAATAGATAAGTCCCCGGGGCCTGATGGGATTTATCTTAGGATTCTCTGGGAAGCCAGGGAAGAGATTGCTGAGCCTTTGACTTTGAATTTTATGTCATCATTGGCTACAGGAATAGTGCCAGAGGACTGGAGGATAGCAAATGTGGTCCCTTTGTTCAAGAAGGAGAGTAGGGATTACCCCGGTAACTATAGGCCGGTGAGCCTCACGTCTGTTGTGGGAAAAGTCTTGGAGAGGATTATAAGAGATACGATTTATAATCATCTGGACAGGAATAATGTGATTAGGGATATTCAGCATGGTTTTGTGAAGGGTAGGTCATGCCTCACAAACCTTATCGAGTTTTTTGAGAAGGTGACTGAACAGGTAGACGAGGGTAGAGCAGTTGATCTGGTGCATATGGATTTCAATAAAGCGTTTGATAAGGTTCCCCACGGTCGGCTATTGCAGAAAATACGGAGGCTGGGGATTGAAGGTGATTTAGAGATGAGGATCAGAAATTGGCTAGTTGAAAGAAGACAGAGGGTGGTGGTTGATGGCAAATGTTCAGAATGGAGTTCAGTACGAGTGGTGTACCACAAGGATCTGTTCTGGGGCTGTTGCTGTTTGTCATTTTTATAAATGACCTAGAGGAGGGCACAGAAGGTTGGTGAGTAAATTTGCAGACGACACTAAAGTCGGTGGAGTTGTAGACAGTACAGAAGGATGTTGCAGGTTACAGAGGGGCATAGATAAGCTGCAGAGCTGGGCTGAGAGGTGGAAAATGGAGCTTAATGTAGAGAGTGTGAGGTGATTCACTTTGGGAAGAATAACAGGAATGCGGAATATTTGGCTAATGGTAAAATTATTTGCAGTGTGGATGAGCAGAGGGATCTCGGTGTCCATGTACATAGATCCCTGAAAGTTGCCACCCAGGTTGATAGGGTTGTGAAGAAGGCCTATGATGTGTTGGCCTTTATTGGTAGAGGGATTGAGTTCCGGATCCATGAGGTGATGTTGCAGCTGTACAAAACTCTGGTACGGCCGCATTTGGAGTATTGCGTACAGTTCTGGTCGCCTCATTATAGGAAGGACGTGGACGCTTTGGAACGGGTGCAGAGGAGATTTACCAGGATGTTGCCTGGTATGGAGGGAAAATCTTATGAGGAAAGGCTGATGGACTTGAGGTTGTTTTCGTTAGAGAGAAGAAGGTTAAGAGGTGACTTAATAGGGGCATACAAAATGATCAGAGGGTTAGATAGGGTGGACAGTGAGGGCCCTCTCCCGCAGATGTAGGTGGCTAGCATGAGGTGACACAGCCTTAAATTGAGGGGTAATAGATATAGGACAGACGTCAGAGGTAGGTTTTATACGCAAAGAGTGGTGAGACCGTGGGATGTCCTACCTGCAACAATAGTGAACTCGCAAACATTGAGGGCATTTAAAAGTTTATTGGATAAGCATATGGATGATAATGGCATAGTGTAGGTTAGATGGCCTTTAGTATTTGACTTCCCATGCCGGTGCAACATCGTGGGCCGAAGGGCCTGTACTGCGCTGTATCGTTCTATGTTCTATGTTCCATGTTTGAACTGTTTATTAATGCTGTTTTAGTGTCTGTATGTTTGGTCATTGTATTAATGCTGCTTTAGTGTCTGTATATTTGGTCAGTTTATGAATGCTGTTTTAATGTTTGTCGGTGAAGTCAGTTTATTAATGATGTTTAATGTCGATGTTTTGTCAGTTTATGAATGCTGTTTTAGTGTCTGTCTGTTTGGTCAGTTAATGAATGCTGTTTTAATGTCTGTCGGTGAAGTCAGTTTATTAATGCTGTGTTCGTGTCTCTGTGTTTAGTCAATTTATAAATGCTACTTTATTGTCTGTGTGTGTGGTCAGTTTATTAATGCTGTTTTAGTGTATGTGTCTGGTCAGTTTATTAATGCTGTTTCAGTGTCTGTGTGTTTGGTCAGTTTATTAATGCTGCTTTAATGTCTGTCGGTGAAGTCAGTTTATTAATGCTGTGTTCGTCTCTCTGTGTATGTTAGTTTATTAAGCTGTTTTAGTGTCTGTGTTTGGTCAGTTTATGAATGCAGTTTTAGTGTCTGTGTGTCTGGTTAGTTATTAATGCTGCTTCAGTGTTTGTGTGTTTGGTCAGTTTATTGCTGCTTATTTTAGAGTATGTGTGTTTGGTCAGATTATTCGTGCTGTTTTAGTGTCTGTCTGTGTTTCGTCAATTTATAAATGCTACTTTATTGTCTGTGTGTGTGGTAAGTTTATTAGTACTGTTTTAGTGTCTGTGTTTGGTCAGTTTATAAATGCTATTTCATTGTCTGTGTGTTTGGTCAGTTCATCAATGCTGTTTCAGTGTTTGTGTGTTTGGTCAGTTTATTGCTGCTTATTTTAGTGTCGTGTGTTTGGTAAGTTTATTAATGCTGTTTTAGTGTCTGTCTGTGTTTAGTCAGTTTATAAATGCTACTTTATTGTCTGTGGGTGTGGTCAGTTTATTAATGCTGTTTTTTTGTATGTGTTTGGTCAGTTTATAAATGCTGGTTCAGTGTCTGTGTGTTTAGTCAGTAAATTAATGATGTTTTAGTGTCTGTGTGTTTGGTCAGTTTATGAATGCTGTTTTAATGTCTGTCGGTGAAGTCAGTTTATTAATGCTGTGTTCGTGTCTCTGTGTATGGTCAGTTCTGGTCAGTTTGTTAATGCTGTTTCAGTGTTTGTGTGTTTGGTCAGTTTATTGCAGCGTATTTTAGTGTCTGTGTGTTTGGTCAGTTTATTAGTGCTGTTTTAATGTCTCTCTGTGTTTAGTCAATTTATAAATGCTACTTTATTGTCTGGGTGTGTGGTCAGTTCATCAATGCTGTTTTAGTGTCTGTATGTTTGGTCAGTTTATTAATGCTGGTTTGATGTCTGTATGTTGGGTCAGTTTATGAATGCTGTTTTAGTGTCTGTCGGTGCAGTCAGTTTATTAATGCTGTGTTCCTGACTCTGTGTATGGGCAGTTTATTAAAGCGATTTTAGTGTCTGTGCTTGGTCCGTTTTTTAATGCAGTTTTAGTGTCTGTGTTTCTGGTTAGTTTATTAATGCTGTTTCAGTGTTTGTGTGTTTGGTCAGTTTATTGCTGCTTATTTTAGTGTCGTGTGTTTGGTCAGTTTATTAATGCTGTTTTAGTGTATGTGTCTGGTCAGTTTACTAATGCTGTTTCATTGTCTGTGTGTGTGGTCAGTTAATTAATGCTGTTTTTGTGTCTGTATGTTTCGTCAGTTTATTAATGCTGTTTTAATGTCTGTCGGTGAAGTCAGTTTATTAATGTTGTGTTCGTCTCTCTGTGTATGGTCAGTTTATTACAGCTGTTTTAGTGTCTGTGTTTGGTCAGTTTATGAATGCAGTTTTAGTGTCTGTGTGTCTGGTTAGTTATTAATGCTGTTTCAGTGTGTGTGTGTTTGGTCAGTTTATTGCTGCTTATTTTAGAGTATGTGTGTTTGGTCAGATTATTCGTGCTGTTTTAGTGTCTGTCTGTGTTTCGTCAATTTATAAATGCTACTTTATTGTCTGTGTGTGTGGTAAGTTTATTAGTACTGTTTTAGTGTCTGTGTTTGGTCAGTTTATAAATGCTATTTCATTGTCTGTGTGTTTGGTCAGTTCATCAATGCTGTTTCAGTGTTTGTGTGTTTGGTCAGTTTATTGCTGCTTATTTTAGTGTCGTGTGTTTGGTAAGTTTATTAATGCTGTTTTAGTGTCTGTCTGTGTTTAGTCAGTTTATAAATGCTACTTTATTGTCTGTGGGTGTGGTCAGTTTATTAATGCTGTTTTTTTGTATGTGTTTGGTCAGTTTATAAATGCTGGTTCAGTGTCTGTGTGTTTAGTCAGTAAATTAATGATGTTTTAGTGTCTGTGTGTTTGGTCAGTTTATGAATGCTGTTTTAATGTCTGTCGGTGAAGTCAGTTTATTAATGCTGTGTTCGTGTCTCTGTGTATGGTCAGTTCTGGTCAGTTTGTTAATGCTGTTTCAGTGTTTGTGTGTTTGGTCAGTTTATTGCAGCGTATTTTAGTGTCTGTGTGTTTGGTCAGTTTATTAGTGCTGTTTTAATGTCTCTCTGTGTTTAGTCAATTTATAAATGCTACTTTATTGTCTGGGTGTGTGGTCAGTTCATCAATGCTGTTTTAGTGTCTGTATGTTTGGTCAGTTTATTAATGCTGGTTTGATGTCTGTATGTTGGGTCAGTTTATGAATGCTGTTTTAGTGTCTGTCGGTGCAGTCAGTTTATTAATGCTGTGTTCCTGACTCTGTGTATGGGCAGTTTATTAAAGCGATTTTAGTGTCTGTGCTTGGTCCGTTTTTTAATGCAGTTTTAGTGTCTGTGTTTCTGGTTAGTTTATTAATGCTGTTTCAGTGTTTGTGTGTTTGGTCAGTTTATTGCTGCTTATTTTAGTGTCGTGTGTTTGGTCAGTTTATTAATGCTGTTTTAGTGTATGTGTCTGGTCAGTTTACTAATGCTGTTTCATTGTCTGTGTGTGTGGTCAGTTAATTAATGCTGTTTTTGTGTCTGTATGTTTCGTCAGTTTATTAATGCTGTTTTAATGTCTGTCGGTGAAGTCAGTTTATTAATGTTGTGTTCGTCTCTCTGTGTATGGTCAGTTTATTACAGCTGTTTTAGTGTCTGTGTTTGGTCAGTTTATGAATGCAGTTTTAGTGTCTGTGTGTCTGGTTAGTTATTAATGCTGTTTCAGTGTGTGTGTGTTTGGTCAGTTTATTGCTGCATATTTTAGTGTATGTGTGTTTGGTCAGATTATTCGTGCTATTTTAGTGTCTGTCTGTGTTTCGTCAATTTATAAATGCTACTTTATTGTCTGTGTGTGTGGTCAGTTTATTAGTGCTGTTTTAGTGTATGTGTTTGGTCAGTTTATAAATGCTATTTCATTGTCTGTGTGTTTGGTCAGTTTATCAATGCTGTTTCAGTGTCTGTCTGTGTTTAGGCAGTTTATAAATGCTACTTTATTGTCTTTGGGTGTGGTCAGTTTATTAATGCTGTTTTAGTGTATGTGTTTGGTCAGTTTATTGCTTCTTATTTTAGTCTCGTGTGTTTGGTCAGTTTATTAGTGCTGTTTTCGTGTCAGTCTGTGTTTAGTCACTTTATAAATGCTACTTTATTGTCTGTGGGTGTGGTCAGTTTATTAATGCTGTTTTGGTGTATGTGTTTGGTCAGTTATAAATGCTGGTTCAGTGTCTGTGTGTTTAGTCAGTAAATTAATGATGCTTTAGTGTCTGGGTGTTTGGTCAGTTTATGAATGCTGTTTTAATGTCTGACGGTGAAGTCAGTTTATTAATGCTGTGTTCGTGTCTCTGTGTATGGTCAGTTTATTAAAGCTATTTTAGTGTCTGTGTGTTTGGTCAGTTTATTAATGCAGTTTTAGTGTTTGTTTGTCTGGTCAGTTTATTAATGCTGTTTCAGTGTTTGTGTGTTTGGTCAGTTTATTGCAGCTTATTTTAGTGTCTGTGTGTTTGGTCAGTTTATTAGTGCTGTTTTAATCTCTCTCTGTGTTTTGTCAATTTATAAATGCTACGTTATTGTCTGTGTGAGTGGTCAGTTTATTAGTGCTATTTTAGTGTCTGTGTTTGGTCAGTTTACAAATGATACTTCATTGTCTGTGTGTTTGGTCAGTTTATTAATGCTGCTTTAATATATGTGTGTTTGGTCAGTTCATCAATGCTGTTTTAGTGTCTGTATGTTTGGTCAGTTTATTAATGCTGGTTTAATGTCTGCATTTTGGGTCAGTTTATGAATGCTGTTTTAGTGTCTTTCGGTGCAGACAGTTTACTAATGCTGTGTTCGTGACTCTGTGTATGGGCAGTTTATTAAAGCGATTTTAGTGTCTGTGTTTGGTCCGTTTATTAATGCAGTTTTAGTGTCTGTGTGTCTGGTCAGTTTATTACTTCTGTTTCAGTGTTTGTGTGTTTGGTCAGTTTATTGCTGCTTATTTTAGTGTCTGTATGTTTGGTCACTTTATTAGTGCTGTTTTAGTGCCTGTCTGTGTTTCGTCAATTTATAAATCCTACTTTATTGTCTGTATGTTTGGTCAGTTTATTAGTGCTGTTTTAGTGTCTGTGTTTGGTCAGTTTATCAATGCTGTTTCAGTGTTTGTGTGTTTGGTCAGTTTATTGCTGCTTAATTTAGTGTCGTGTGTTTGGTCAGTTTATTCGAGCTGTTTTAGTGCCTGTCTGTGTTTAGTCAGTTTATAAATTCTACTTTATTGTCTGTGTGTGTGGTCAGTTTATTAGTGCTGTTTTAGTGTATGTGTTTGGTCAGTTAACAAATGATATTTCATTGTCTGCGTGTTTGGTCAGTTTATTAATGCTGCTTTAATGTCTGTGTGTTTGGTCAGTTCATCAATGCTGTTTTAGTGTCTGTATGTTTGGTCAGTTTTTTAATTCTGGTTTAATGTCTGTATGTTTGGTCAGTTTATGAATGCTGTTTTAGTGTCTGTCGGTGCAGTCAGTTTATTAATGCTGTGTTCATGACTCTGTGTATGGGCAGTTTATTAACGCGATTTTAGTGTCTGTGTTTTGTCAGTTTATTAATGCAGTTTTAGTGTCTGTGTGTCTGGTCAGTTTATTAATGCTGTTTCAGTGTTTGTGTGTTTGGTCAGTTTATTGCTGCTTATTTTAGTGTATGTGTCTGGTCAGTTTATTAATGCTGTTTCAGTGTCTGTGTGTTTGGTCAGTTTATTAATGCTGTTTTAGTGTCTGTATGTTTGGTCAGTTTATTAATGCTGCTTTAATGTCTGTCGGTGAAGTCAGTTTATTAATGCTGTGTTTGTCTCTCTGTGTATGGTCAGTTTATAAAGCTGTTTTAGTATCTGTGTTTGGTCAGTTTATGAATGCAGTTTTAGTGTCTGTGTGTCTGGTTAGTTAATAATGCTGTTTCAGTGTTTGTGTGTTTGGTCAGTTTATTGCTGCTTATTTTAGTGTCTGTGTGTATGGTCAGTTTATTAATGCTGTTTTAGTGTCTGTCTGTGTTTTGTCAATTTATAAATGCTATTTTATTGTCTGTATGTGTGGTCAGTTTATTTGTGCTGTTTTAGTGTCTGTGTTTGGTCAGTTTATAAATGCTATTTCATTGTCTGTGTGTTTGGTCAGTTTATCAATGCTGTTTCAGTGTTTGTGTGTTTGGTCAGTTTATTGCTGCTTATTTTAGTGTCGTGTGTTTGGTCAGTTTATCAGTGCTGTTTTAGTGTCTGTGTGTTTGGTCAGTTTAGTAATGCTGTTTTAGTCTCTGTCTGTGTTTAGTCAGTTTATAAACGCTACTTTATTGTCTGTGGGTGTGGTCAGTTTATTAATGCTGTTTTGGTGTATGTGTTTGGTCAGTTTATTAATGCTGGTTCAGACACTGTGTGTTTAGTCAGTAAATTAATGATGTTTTAATGTCTGTGTGTTTGGTCAGTTTATTAATGCTGTTTTAGTGTCTGTGGGAGTAGTCAGTTTATTAATGCTGTTTCAGTGTCTGTGTGTTTAGTCAGTTAATTAATGCTGTTTTAGTGTCTGTGTGTTTAGTCAGTTCATTAATGCTGTTTTAGTGTGTGTGAGAGTGGTCAATTTATTAATGTTGTTTTAGTGTCTAATGCTCTGTGAGTGTCTTTGTGTTTGGTCAGTTCAGTCATTGGGTAACCTTCCCTCTGCGATTATTCTCACCTCGGAGGAGCGAACATTCAGGTTGTTACAAAATCCAGTCCAGCAGCTCTAGCAGCAGTTAAGACCTTGGAAGAGTTCATTCCTCAGGCTGTCCACCGCTGAAAGCTGAAAGATTCTGCTTCCATCCGCATGTGCAGGGCAGATGGGAAATCATTTCACCATTAGTTGCAGCACAACATGAATCAGCCAAGTATTGAGAATTTGATCAAACTGTTGATTATTCTCTTCAGATTGGACTATGGTCTCATAAATAAACTAATTCAAAGGAAACTGAGATTTCAATGTTTTTATTAAGGCATTTATATGTATATATATATATATATATATATATATATATATATATATATATATATATAGATCAAACACAGCCACGTCAGACATCACGTCAGCGAACCCCAACCAACATCCATCCAGTTTCGGACCGGCCCAAAACATGTGGACATAACGCCCTCCCGCTGCCCCCCCCCCCCCCCCCCCCCCCCCCCCCGCCACCGCCCACACCTACTCTCTAACCCCCCATAACACAGCTCTTTCCGGCCGCCATCATGGCCCCTGTGAACTACATTACATTAAATCAGGCTCAGCCTAGCACACAATGAGGACGCATTCACCCTTCTCAGAACCTCCTCCCTTGGCCAAAACTCCAGCACCCTTCCCACCTCTTCGCCCCAGTTCCGCTTAACCTCTCGTATTGGGGCGCCCTCCCAGTCCATTAACTCTTTATAAATCTCTGACACCCTGCCCACACCAGGCCCTGCTTTTGACGCCATTATGTCCTGCAACCCTGGAGTAGCAGGTCAGGAAACGAGGCCTCCTGTTTCGTCACATAGTATTGCACGTGTACCGGACCCCATTCCCTCTGGGAATATCCCATCACAGTCTCTCCAATCTCGGGAAGCCTCCCCCCCCCACCCGACGATTAAGTATCCAAACCCCTCAGTCCCCATCCTCTGGCTCCCCAGAACGCTGCGCTCTCCCCCGCGGGAACCAACCTTTGATTCCCACAGATCGGTGTCCAAAGTGAGGCCTCCTTAAGCCTCTGGTGCTGCGGCCACTGTTCCAACAACCTCGTGGCCGTCGCAACCGGGCCTGAGGAGTGTCTCGACGGCGACAATGGCACAGGTGCCGTCAATAATGCCCCTAAACTAGTGCCCTTACACGAGGCTGCCTCTATCTGCTCCCATACTGACCTCTCCCTCACTACCCACTTCCTCACCATGGCAATAACTGCTGCACAGTAATAGTTCATTAAATGTGGCAACAACAGCCCGCATCCCCGACCACGACCCCGCAACAGCAGCACCTTATTAACCCGAGGATCTTCCCCGCCCACACAAAATCCCGAGATCAATTCCTTCAGCTTGCGAAAAAAAGGCCTTTGGAATAAAAATCTGTAGATACTGGAACACGGATAGAAACTTCAGCAGTACCGCCATTTTCACGGATTGCACCCTCCACCCCATGCAGCGGAAGCTAAAATCCCTTTTCATCTGCTTCACCAACGGCGCCTGATTCAATTTATGTAACTGCTCTCATGGTGCTCAATCTGGATACACAGGCACCTGAAACTCTCCCCCACTACCTGAAACAGCAGCTCGACCAACCTCCTCTCCTACCCCCTCGCCTGGATGGGAAAGGTCTAACTCTTCCCCATGTTCAACTTATACCCAGAGAACTGGCCGAATTCCATCAAAATGTCCATGGTCCCTCCAATACTTTCGCAGTGGGTCTGAGTGGTAAAGTAACAGATCACCCACATCAAGCGAGATTCTCAGCTCCAGCACCCGCCCCTCACTATCGTTACTTCTTGACAATCTTAGCGCCATTGCCATTGGCTCTGCCGTGAAGGTAACGAGCAACAGGGGGAGTAGGTATCTCTACCTCATCCCACAATGCAACTTAATATGCCCAAACATATCCGGTTCACCCTTACACTCTGTGCCGGACTGTAATCCAGAAACCGCCACTTGAACCCAAACCGCCCTCGCATCTTCCAGACATATTCCGATTGTCCCCAATCAAAGGCCTTCTCCGCATCCACAGCGAACGCCACCTCCACTTCCGTCTCCCCGAGGGCATCATTGTAACGTTGAACAAGCGGCTAATGTTAGCCGACCCATTCGTCACATTTTCAAACCCCGTCTGATTTTTCCCTATCTCTCCCCGAAGACGTCCTCAATCCACGAGGCAAAGATCTTTTCCACCAACTTGCAGTCTCCATTCAGCAGTGATATCGAACGGGCAGACCCACAGTGGTCCGGTCTTTATCCTTCTTCACAGTTAAATATATTGAGCCCTGCGGTAACGTGTGGTGGGGACGGGCGGGAGATCCCCCTTCTCTCTCGCCTCATTAAATGTCCTTACCAGCAATGGCCCCAGGTCACCCCAAACCTTTTTCTAAAATTCTACTGGGAAGCCATTTGGGCCTGGGGCCTTCCCTGCCTGCATCGCCCCAACACACTCCATCACTTCCGAAGCCCAATCGGTGCTCCCAACTCCTGTACCAGATCCTATTTCACGTTGGAGAATTCCAACCCTAAAATGAAACTGTTGACTGAATGTTCATTTACTGAAAACCGTCGTGGAAATCGCGACTTCCATTGTACTAGCAGTGAGAGAGACTTCGTAGATTGGAGTGCAAGTTCGATATAAAAATCACGAAAGACGGCTCCATTAACGTCACAGCATGTTTTGTAACTGTAAAGCTTTCAGACGTAGTCCATACATCCTCCAAAGATAAGTATATACACATCCATCTGATTGTTCTGTGTCTTTGTCACACCTTACATGATGTTACAATTCAATTGATATAAATAGCCTTCAATTTAGCTATCGTGGGGAAAAATTGAATTTAATCTCTCTTAACAGTGGAAGTCTCAAACAATTCATGTGTATGTTATTTCAACACGTCCAAAGTTCTGATTGCTTTCATTAAAAAGACACTGTGGCGATCAGTGGATTGGTCCACAAGCTGGTCAGAGCAACATCAAAATATTTTGTCTGACCGGATTCCAGGTGACATTCTGCTGCACAAGCCTTGGTCGAATGCAAAGTGAGTATTTTACTCTGCTTGATCGCAGGACTCTCTGAATGGCATTTATTCCAGATAATGTATCCAAATAAGTTGCAAACCACACCGGGTGCAAACAATAATAAAATAGGGGAATCTCACTGAATCCTACAATATTGTAACTGGACTATACAGGAAAAATGAAAGAAGAATTCCTGCTCACTCAATCCCCCCTACATCCTCTCTCTGAATCGAACCCACCCAAGTTGGTTCCCCACATCATCCATGCCTGAACCAATCCTATATATCGGCAGCATTACCTTCCCACCCTCTCTCCCATCCCCACTCTCTCCACACAGTGGAACCACTGCAGCCCCGCCCACTTCAATTCCCTTCATGAGCATTACTTCCTGGGTTGGTGACTCCAACCTGAAGCCCTGAACCCAAAGACCTACCTTCACCAACCCGTCTACCCACTCCCTCTCTCCTATACTGCCCTGTTGCTTCTCTCGATCTCTCATCCCCGGAATCTGCCCCAGTTCCCTGGAAACAACCCAATGTTCTTGTCTGATCGTTTTAATTTACAAAGCGCTGCCACCATGTTTTATATTTAATGGATGGTTTACATCGAGAAGTGGGATGGAGCCTTGGTGGAGGGCGGTGAAGAAGGGAGGGATGCACAAGAGGCTCCCTAACTGAATTGAATTTGCGGAAACCACGCGCTGTCGTGTGCGGAAAGGCTGGTCCAAAAAACGCACAGCACGATCCCACAAATCAAGGCTGATTGTTCAACCACGATGCCACAAACAACCCCACGAGGGAAAAGGTCCCAACTGATAACAACCCATACACTGTGCCCCTCTTAACAAAACATCCCCACCCACCACCTCCCCCCACACACTGTTCCCAACCCAATCAAAAAAGGCACAAGTAACATTGACGGTGTCTTAAATTTTATTGATAGATGAAATAAGGATAGAAACCTTAATGGGGAGGGGGAGCAACCAGATGGCGTGGTGCACATAGGCACCGATGACATAGCTAAGAAAAGGGCTGGTGATCTATAAAGTGTTTTTGGAGATTTAGGTTTGAAGCTAAAGAGCAGGACGAGCAGAGCAGTAATCTCAGAATTGCTACCGGTGTCACGTGCAAGTGAGGGAGGGAGCAGAGAGCTACTGCAGCTGATCACGTGGTTACAGGGCTGGTGCAGGAGGGAAGGCTTCAGATATGTAGATCATTGGGATCCCTTCTGGGGAAGGTGGGACATGTACATGATGGACGGTTGCACCGAAACTGGAGGGGCAATAATCTCCTGGGCAGATAGTTTGCTGGAGCTTTTCTGGAGTGTTTAAAATAGTTTGGCAGGGGGACTGGTACCAGAGCTGTGGATCAGAGGACAGGGTAGCTGTTGAACAAGCTGAAATAGTACGGAGCGAGTCTTTGAGGAAGGATAGACAGTTGACGGGCACAGTTTCACTCATTGGGATGGGTTAAAGCGTGTCTGTTTCAATGCAAGAAGTGTCAGGAATAAGGAACATGAACAGAGTATTGATCAGTACCTGCAAGTACGATGCCTCGGCCATTACGGAGACATGGCTTTCACAGTGGCAGGAATGGTTCAATGTTTCTGGGTTTAGATGTTTTAAGAAAAATAGGGAGCGAGGTAAAGAGAAGGGGGTGTGGCGCTGTTAATTTGGAAATGCATCACAGCCGCAGGACAAGAGGTAGTCCAGGAGGGTTTGTATACTGAGACAGTATGGGTCGAAGTAAAAAAAAAAGAAAGGGACAGTCACTTTAATGGGAGTTTTCTATAGACCCCCCAAGAGCTGCAGAGAGATTGAAAACAGATTGGGCGACATATTTTGGCAAGGTGCAGAAGTAACAGAGTTGTTGTCATGGGTGGCTTCAACTACCCTCCTATGGACTGGAACCTTCTCAGTAAAAATGGTTTAGATGGAGCAGATTGTCTCAGGTGTGTTCAGGAAGGATGCCTGGTTCAAGATGTAGATAGGGCGATTAGGGAGGAGGCCATATTGGATTTGCTGCTTAGCAATAAACCAGGCCAGGTGTCAGATTTCTCGGTGGGAGAGCATTTCGGTGACAGTGACGACAACTCCTTAACCTTTACCATAGTCATGAAGAGGGCTAGGAACACAGTATGGGAAGCCATTTAATTGTGAGAGGGGAAATTATACTGCCATTGGACAGGAGCTGAGGAGCATAAATTGGGTTCAGATAGTTTAGGGGAAATACGGAACAGTATCGTGGGGGTTGTTGAAGGAGCATTGCTGCAAGTGCTGGATAGTTTTGTCCCACTGATCCGAGGAAGGCATGGCAAGGTGAAGGAGCCTTGGATGACAAGAGAAGTGGGGCTTCTAGTCAAGAGGAAGAAGGAAGCTCACGTCAGGTCGAGGAAGCCAGGACCTGGCACGCCTCTAGAGTAGCCAGGGAATTCAAAACTGAACTTCGGAGAGCTAAAAGTGGGTATGAAAAAGTCCTAGCGGGAAGGATCAGTAAAAATTCCAAGGCGTTCAACACTTCCGTGAGAAATAAGAGGATGATGAGATTGAGAGTGGGGCCGATCAGGGATAGTCGAGGGAGCTTATGTTTAGAGTCTGAGCAAGTAGGGGAGGCCCTCAATTAATATTATGTTTCAGTATTCACAAGAGAAAGGGACATTATTGCTCATGAAAGCAGCGAGAATCAGGTTAATAGACGCGAACAGGTTGATATTAAGAAGGAGGATGTGCTGGAAATCTTTACAGCAGCAGGATATATATGTCCCCTGAGCCAGACGGAATATACCCAAGGTTAGTACGAAAAGTGAGGGAGGAGATTGCTGCGCTGTTGGCGATGATCTTTGCGTCCTCACTCTCCGCTAGAATAGTACCTGATGTTTGAAGGGACGCGAATGTTGTCCCCCTGTTCAAGAAAGGGAATTAATGGCCAGTCAGTGTTATGTCTGTGGTGACCAAAATACTGGAAAGGATTCTGAGAGAAAGAATTCATGATTATTTAGAAAAACATAGCTTGATTAAAGATAGTCAGCATGGCTTTGTGAAGGACAGGTCATGCCTCAAAAGCTGCGTTCAATGATTTGCGGATTTGACGAAACACATTGAAGGTTGTGCAGTGGGTATGGTGTACATGGATTTCAGTAAGGCATCTGATAAGGTTTCCACATGGTAGGCTCATTCAGAAAGTTAGGGTGCATGGGATACATGTATATTTGTTTGTCTAGATACAGAATTGGCTGACCGACTTAAGACAGTGAGTGGATGGAAAATATTCCGCTTGGAGGTCGGTGAGCAATGGTGTCCCGCAGGGATCTGTTCTGGGGCTTCTGCTCTTTGTGTTTTTTATAATTGACTTGGATGAGGAAGCGAAAGGGTAAGTTTTACGATGACGCGAATGTTGGTGGAGTTGTGGATAGTGTCTAGCACTGTTGCGGGTTGCAACAGACATTGACAGCATGCGGAGCTGAGCTGGGAAGTGGCATATGGAGTTCAACCCAGATTAATGTGAATTGATTCATTTTGTAAGGTCGAATTTGAAAGCTGAATACAGGGTTAATGGCAGGATTCTTGGAAGTATGACAGAACATAGGGATCTTGGGGTCCACTCACATAAATCTCTCAAAGTTGCCATGCAGGTTGATATGGTTGTTAAGAAGGACTAAGGTGTGTTGGCTTTTATTAACAGGGGGATTGAGTTTAAGCGCCGCGAGGTTTTGCTGTAGCTTTATAAGACCCAGGTTGGACGACATTTGGAATATTCTGTCCAGTTCTGGTCGCCTCATTATAGGAAGGATGTGGATGCTTTGAAGCGGGTGCAGTGGAGATTTCCCAGGATGCTGCCTGGACTGGAGGGCATGTCTTCTGAAGAAAGGTTATAGAACCTACAACATAGAACTGTACAGCACTGGACAACCCTTCGGCCCACGATGTTGTGCTGAACTAGTCTGAAACTAAGAGCAAATCAACCTCCTCCCAATCATTCTCGTGCACTCCATATTCCTATCCAATAACCGCTTGAAAGTTCCTAAAGTCTCCGACTCCACTATGATACCTGGGAGTGTGTTCCACGCCCCAACCACTCTCTGAGTAAAGAATCTACCTCTGACATCCCTCCTATATCTTCCACCATGAACCTTATAGTTATTCGCCCTTCCAACAGCTACACCCACCCGAGGAAAAAGTCGCTGAACGTCAACTCTATCTACCCCTCTCATCATCTTATACAACTCAATTAAGTCACCTCTCATCCTCCATCGCTCCAAAGAGAAAAGCCCTAGCTCATTCAAACTTTCCTCATAAGATCGACCCTCCAATCCAGGCAACAACCTGGTAAATCTCCTCTGCACGCTTTCCAATGCTTCCACATCCTTCCTATAATGAGGTGACTAGAACTGCACACAATACTCCAAATGTGGTCTAACCAAGGTATTGAACTGTTGCAGCATAACCTCACGGCTCTTAAACACAACCCCCTGTTAATAAATACAAACACACGATAGGCCTTCTTCACGGATCTATCCACTTGGGTGGCAAATTTCAGAGATCTATGGACATGAACTCCGAGATCTCTCTGCTCCACCACATTCTTCAGCACCCTGCCATTACCCCTATAATCCGCTTCCAAATCTGTCTGACCAAAATTAATCTCCTCACATTCATCAGGGTTAAACTCCATCGGCCACGTTTCAGCCAAGCCCTACATCCTATCAATGTCTCTTTGCAATCTACAACAGCCCACCACATTATCCACTACTCGACCAATCTAGGCGTCATCAGCAAATTTACTAACCCAACCTTCACATCCATCATCAAAGTCTGAGGTGCTGGTTTAGCTCACCAGGCTAAATCGCTGGCTTTTAAAGCAGACCAAGCAGGCCAGCAGCACGGTTCAATTCCCGTACCAGCCTCCCCGGACAGGCGCCGGAATGTGGCGACTAGGGGCTTCATTGAAGCCTACTCGTGACAATAAGCGCATTTCATTTTCATTTCAAAGTCAATGATAAAAATCACAAATAGCAGAGGAACCAGCACTGATCCCTGTGGTACACCGCTGGTGACTGGGCTCCGGGATGAAAATTGACCATTAACCACCACCATCTGCCTTCTATGTGATAGCCAGTTACTGATCCACTCTCCCAAATTTCCCTCCATACCTTGCCTCCTTACGTTCTGCATGAGCCGACCATGGGGCACCTTATCAAACGCCTTACTTTAATCCATGTATACGGCATTAACTTATTTACCTCCTCAAAGAATACAAACAAACTTGAGAGGCAACACTTACCCCTCGCAAATCCGTGCTGATTATCCTAGACTACGGTGTATCTTTCCAAATGATCATACATCCAATCCCTCAGGACCGTTTCCCATAATTTCCTTATGACCGAAGTGAGACTAATCAGGCTATAATTCCCAGGGTATTAACTATTACCTTTCTTGAATAAAAGGGCAACATTCGCCTCTCTCCAGTCTTCTGGCACTATTCCTGTAGTCATTGAGGACATACAGGTCAAGAGCCAAAGGCTCTGCAATCTCACCCCTTGCCACCCAAAGAATCCTAGGATATAACCCATGTGGCCCAGGCGACTTATCTATCCTCAGGCTTCTCAAAATTTGTAACACATCTTCCTTCCGAATAACTAACTTCTCGCCAAAGAATTCTCATGTCCCTTCCTAGCTCTCCTACCACCCTTTCTTGAGCTCCTTCCTATCTATCCTGTATTCCTCAAGTGCACGAACTGAACCTTGTTTTCTCATCATTACAAAAGCCCCCTTCTTCCTCTTGACAAGACATTCAATCAGTTTCGTATACCATGGTTCCCTCACTCGACCCTTTCCTACCTGCGTGACAGGATCATACATATCAGGGGCATACAGTATTTACTCCTTTAAAAAGCTCCACATCTCAATTGTGCCTATCCCTGACGATTCCTGTTTCCATCTTATGCTCCCCAATGCTCGCATCGTAATTACCCTTCCCCCAGTTATAAACCTTGCCCTGCTGTATGTTCCTATCCCTCTCCATTTCTCTCGTGAAAATCACCGAATTGTGGTCACTATCTCCAAAGTGCTCTCCCGCAACCAAATCGATCACTTGGCCCGGTTCATTACTCAGTAACAAATCCTATGTGGCCCTGTCTTTTGTCGGTCTATCCACATATTGTTTGATGATAACCTCCTGTACACACTGGATAAAAACAGCCCCATCCAAACTATTCGAACTATAGTGGTCCCAATCAATATTTGGAAAGTTAAAGTCATCCATTACAGCTACCCTGTGACGACTGCACCTATCCAAAATCTGCATTGCAATCTTTTCCTCCACATCTCTGATACTGCTTGGGGGCCTGTAGAAAACTTCTAACAAAGTGACCGCTCCTTTCCTATTTCTAACTTCAGCCCACACTACCTCAGTAGACGGATGCTCCTCAAACTGCATTTCTGCAACCGTTATACTATCCATGATTAACACTGCTACTCCTCCCCCTCTTTACCACCTTCCCTAATTTTACTGAACCATCTAAAAGGCTGGAACCTGCAACAACCATTCCTGCCCCTGTTCTATCCGCGTCTCGGTAATGGCCACTACATCGTTGTCCCAGGTAACAATCCATGCTTCACGCTCACCAATCATTTTCCTGATGCTCCTCGCATTGTGGTAGATGCACTACAAACCACCTTCATGCCTGCAGGTCCACTTTTGACCTTGATACCTTCCTCAGTTCTGTACTACCCTCAACTTCCTGTACTCCAGCAACGCTATCTCCTGGATGACAAATACATGTCCCACACCACTGCCAAATTACTGTAACCACCCACTCCCCAAGCCCCCAGCCCCGATGAGCTGTAGCAAATTTATCTCCAAGGATATTTGTGCGCCTGTGGTTCACAAGCTGTTTGTACAGGTCCCACCTTCGCCATGCTGTGGTCTAATTTTCCCAGTAACTGATACCCTCCCGCCCAGACCATCGATGTAGCCACGTTTTTCACTGCACTCTCACCATGTCCCTCACCTCGCTTGCACGAGGAACAGGCAACAATCCTGAGGTGACAATACCGTCTGTCCTGGCTCTCAGCTTCCACCCGAGCTCCCTGAATTCCTGTTTTACATCTGCGTCCCTTTTACTATCTCTGTCGTTGGTACCGATGTGTACCACGACTTGTGGCTGCTCCCCCCACCCGTTAAGGTTCCTGAACACATGATCAGAGACTTAACGGACCTTGGAACCCTGGAGGCAACACACCAACATACTAAGTGCGAGAGACCTGGGCACCGTGGCTCACCTCTGGTAGGTCATCCCCTCCAACAGTACCCAAAATGGTGTACATGTTATTGAGGGGAACAACCACACGGGATGCCTGCACAGACTGATTCTTCCCCCTCCTATTAAACGTCACCCAGCTAGCTTCATTCATAGGAGTAACTACATCCATGTAGCTTCTATCTATAACCGACTCTGCCTCCCGAATGATCATCAGTACATCCAGCTCCAGCTCCAGTTCCCAAACACGGTCTTTGAGGACCTGGATGTGGGTGCACTTCCGCAGGTGAACTTAGCAGGGCCACTGACGGTGCCCCTCACCTCGAACATCCTGCAGGAGGAACATTGCACTGTCCTCTCTGCCATCCCTTCCATTTGAAAATTAAAGAGAGAAAAAAAAGCTTGCCTGATTTTCACACTCCCCGCAGGTTAGAGGTGGTGGAAGGGTGCAGAGAGGAAAATGAAAGAAAAGCTTACCTCTCCATCTCACCACGTAGTCTTTTGTTTTTGGTTAGAGTAGGAGGAGGATGGGTGGGAGACACTACCTGTGTAGTGTATCGGTTTTAGCCACTACCTGAAATATATACTGTTTGGAAAAACTCACCAACAAGCAGCTTTCCACAATTCACCACCCAAAACAGCCAATCAGATTCGCTGCTCTGCCGCCCTCTGCATGATACCTGCCTCAACCGGTCCCCGCAATCTCTCCTCACTGGTTGTGGGAGCTAAGGTGACCTGATAGAGGTGTGCAAGTGATGAGAGGGATTGATTGAGTGGATAGCCAGAGACTTTTCCCCAGGGCAGAAATGACTGTCACGAGAGGTCATAATTTTAAGGTCATTGGAGGGAGTTACAGGAGAGATGTCAGAGGTCAATTCTTTGCACAGAGAGTTGTGGGTGTGTGGAATGCAGTGCCAGCGGAGGTGGTGGTGTCAGAGTCATTAGGGACATTTAAGCGACTCTTGGAAAGCCACATGAACAGCAGTAAATTGAAGTGATGTAGGTTAGCTGATCTTAGATTGGGATAAGTGGTCGGCACACCATCGTTTATCGAAGAACCTGTACTGTGCTGTACTGTTCTGTGTTCTAAATAGCTGGAGAAGAGGGGGTGTGGACGAGAAAAATGGGGAGACAGTGGAAACAGAGCGAAATGATTCTCTGATTGCATCTTCCGAACTTCAGATAAAATCTCACGGAGCGACAGAGAGAGAAACGTAGAAATGGATTGAAACAGAGCAAAGCATCATTGAAACAGTGACATAGCAGGATACCAGGACTCCTCTCTCTCACTGATAGTCACAATCTCAGGTTTTGGGCGAGTGGGGACACAATCTTTTGATCGGCAGAGCTGGTTTAGCTCAATAGGCTAGACAGATGGTTTGTGATGGTTTGAGCCAAGCCACTAGCGTGGGTTCAATTCCCGTAGCAGCTGAAAATTCTGAATTCTCACTCTGTGCACCCAAACGGGCGCCGGAATGTGGCGACGAGGTGCTTTTGTCAGTAACTGCATTGCAGTGTTAATGTAAGCCTACTTGTGACAATAAAAGATTATTGCTACTATAGACACATCCTAGCCGTTATTAAGCCGGCACCAAAAGGGGGAACATATGAAATGAAGGTGCAAACTGTCCCAGAATTCACTTATTTAAACATCCCAAATCACCAGATGGGGGCGGGGATTTGCTCCATAGGCTGGTCAGTGAGGGAACCCACTCCCCCCCCCCGATCATTATTCTCACCCATTCCCAAATACTGTTTGTCTCTCTCTATATTCAACCTACCGCCTCCAGCTGTTTTTCTGACTCATTGTAAAAACCACATCACTAAGGTGCTCCGTCTACCCCCTCAGCATTCACTGTCCACCCACTCTACCTGCTCAGTCCAGGATTGGTGCTGTTGTACATGCAATGATAACGGTGAAGCTGCTCTTTATCTCCGTTACTTCTCCCTCACTGTTTCTCTCCCTCTCCCTTTATCTCCTCTTTCTCATCTTTCTCTCTTTTGCTCTCTCCTCCCCAACTGTACACCTCGACGAACTTCATCTCTACCGATCCAACACCCAATCTCTGCCATTTTCTCTCCCCCTTCTCCCCAGTTCTTTACAAATCCGATACCAATCTCTACCTATCCAATAACACATCTCTCCTCCTCTCACTCTCTCTCTTTCTCTTCCCCTCACCCGCTGCTCCTTAACAATCGGATATCCATATCTGCCTATCCAACAGCACATTTATTCTCATCTCTTCTTGTCTCCCTCTTTCTCTCGCTCGTCTCCCCAACTTTATATTTTTTTATTATTCATTTATGGGATGGGGCGTCGCTGGCTAAGCCAGGATTTATTGCGCATCACTAGATGTCCTTCAGAAGGTGGTGGTGAGTTTCCTTCATAAACAGGTACATTCCTTCATGTGTAGGTACACACGCGCCGCTGTTAGGGAGGGAGTTCCAGGATTTTGACCCGGAAACAGTGAAGGAGCGGCAATCTATTTTCAAGTCAGTGTGGTGAGTGACTTGGAAGAGAACCTCCAGATGGTGAGGATGCCAGGTATCTGCTGCTCTTGTCATTGAAGACGGTCGTGGTTGTGTGTTTGGAAGGTGCTGTCAAAGGAATCTTAGTGAGTTACTGCAGTGCATCTTGTAGATTGTACACAAGGTTGCCACTGTTAGTCGATGCATGAAGGGATCTAATATTTAATGAAAGTGGAACAATCAAGCAGGCCACTTTTTCATGGACGATGTCAAGCTTCATGAGTGTTATTAGAGCTGCACTCATCCAGGCAAGTGGAGAATATTCCATTACACTCCTGACTTGTGCCTTGGAAATGGTGGACAGGCTTTGGGGGCCATGAAGTGAATACTCGCCGTAGGATTCCTAGCCTTTGACCTGCCGTGATAGCCACAGTAATAATGTGGTCAGTCCAGTTCAGTTTATGATCAATGGTAACTCACATAATGTTGATAGTGAGGAATTAAGCGATGGTAATGCCACTGAATGTCAAGGGGCGATTGTTAGATTATCTCTTGTCGGGGATGGTCATTGCCTTGCACTTGTGTGGCAGGAATGTAACATGCCACTTCTCAACCCAAGCCTGGATATTGTCCAAGTCTTGCTGCATTTTATTGGCGACACGGAGGTCAGCACTGTTTATTCACAACGCCAGGGCCTCATGCTCGATTCCTGCTTGGGTCACTGTCTGTGCGGAGTCTGTACATACTACCCCTGTTTGCGTGGAATTCATCCGAGTGCACCGGCTTCCTCCCACAAGTCCAGAAAGATGTGCTGTTTGGTGAATTGGACATTTTGAATTCTCCCTCCGTGTACCCGAACAGGCGCCAGAGTGTGGCAACTCGGGAATTTTCACAGCAAATGCATTGCAGTGTGAATGTAAGCCTACTTGTGACAATAATCGAGATTATTATTATTGACCAATGACATGGACTGCTTCATTATTGAGGAGTCTCGAATGGTGGTGGACATTGTACATTTATCTGCAAAAAATCCCCCTGGCCTTATGATGGAAGGAAGGTCATTGATGAAGCAGCTGAATGTGGTTGGGCCCAGAGCACTAACCTGAGGAACTCCTGCAATGATGCACTGGAGCTGAGATTATTGACTTCCAACCACCACAATCACCTTCCTTTGTGCCACGTATGACTCCAAACAGTGGAGCGTTTCCCCCCTGATTCCCATTAGCTCCAGTTTTGCTCGGGCGCCATCATGCAATATGTCAAATGCTGCCTTGATGTCAAGGACAGTCACTCTCACCTCACCTCCGGCATTCTGCTTTCTTGTCGATATTCGAACCAAGGCTGTAATGAGATCAGGACCCGAGTGGCCCATTTGGAACCCAGGCTGAGCGTCCATAAGTAGTTTATTGCTGAGTAAGAGTCGCCTGGTAGCACTGTTGATGCCTCCTTCTATCACTTTGCTGATGATGGAGAGTCGACTGATCGGGTGGTAATTGTCTGGGTTGGATTTATCCTTTTTCTTGTGTACTGGACAGACTAGGGAAACTGTCCACATTGTCACGGAGATGCCACTGTTGCTGTTGTACCGGAACAGCTTTTTTAAGGTTGCGGCAAATTCTGGAGCACATGTCTTCAGTACTATTGCCGGAATATTACCAGGGCCCATTGCCTTTGCAGCATCAAGTGCCTTCAGTCGTTTTTGATGTCACGAGCAGTGAATCGTATTGGCTGAAGATTGACATCTGTGATGCTGGGGACCTCCGGAGGAAAACGATATGGATCATCCGCTCGGCACTCCTGCTGAAGATTGTTGCGAATGTCTCGGCCTTGACTTTTGCACAGAGGATCCGGGCTCCTCCACGATTGACCTGCTTGGTCGGTGGTGGTACTACCGAACCACATTTGGCGATGGACATTGAAGTCCCCCAACTAGAGAATATTCTGCTCCTTTGCCACCCTCAGTGCTTCGAGTAAATGGTGTTCCTCCACTCCTGATTCATCAGCTGATGGTCGCCTGTACGTGGTAATCAGCATGAGGTTCCCTTGCCCCAGTTTAACCTGAAGTAATGACACTTCATGAGGTCCGGAGTCCATGTGAGGACTCCCAGTGTAACACCCTCCTGACTGTATACCACTGTGCCACCTGCCACTTCTGCTGGGTTTGTCCTGCCAGTGAGACTGAACATACCCAATAATGGTGACAGTGGTGTCTGGGATATTGTCTGGATGGTTTGATTCTGTGAGTATGACTATGTCAGGTTAAACTAGACCGCTCTCTCAACTGGGGCTCAAACCCCAGGAGGATGTTGGCTGGGTTTGCCGTTGTCATTTCCGGTGCCTGGTTCGATGCCGGGTGGTCTGTCTGGTTTTATTTTATTTTTGGATTTTTGTAGCGGTTAAGCCATTTCTGGAGATATTTAATAATCAACCACATTGCTGTAGATCCGGAATCACATGTAGGTCAGACCAGGTAAGGGTGGCATATTTCCTTTCCCAGAGAACATTTATGACAATTCGCAACGGTTTCATTTAATTCCAGATATTTTTTGGGTTTTAAATTCCACCACCTGCCGTGGTGGGTTTGGAACCCGTGTCCCCAACCCATTATTCGGGGTCTCTGTATTACTAGTCCAGTGACATCCCACTACCTCACCGCCTCTCCAATATTCATCTCTACCTGTCCAATCTCCAACCTCCGCTCCTCTTTCACTCTTTCTGCCCCCTCCGCCGCAGCGATATCCCCATCTTATACTCACCTCTACCTATCCAATATTCCATCTTTACCGACCAATACTCCATCTCTGCTCCTCTCTCTCTCGTTCTTCCCCCTCTCCTCTGACTGGCCATTAAAAATAAGGGGGTTCCGCAGCCCTTTTTGACATTGTAATCAAAAAAATGATATTCAGGCCTCAGAAAAATTTCGAAAGTCGACACTGGGATTGGGCAGCAGGATCCCATTATCTGCCCCAAGAGGAACACGGCCGCACTGGAGAACTCTTTCCAAACAATATCCCCAAGCTAACTCCAATATTCCCCCAACCGCACACAGCGTGTTCCTCCCTCCCAATACACACACACACACATACCCCACCCACACACACATATCGACACAAAATCGAAATCGAATTTTTTTTAAGCAAAACAATGTTTATTCTATGAACCCGAGTTAACCTTTTTAAAACTTACAGTGAACATCTTAGCAACCATCAATTAAAATACCACCCCCAAAGGATACAACACTAAGTAATCTTTAAACTTTCCTTTTAACATCAATAAGACTGAAAAAGAAACTTTTCAGAGAAGCACATCTGGTTTAGATTTCGTACTGACAACAGTTATCACTCTGAATTCACCAAATGATCAAGAGATAGTCTTTACATGGCAGAGAGAACAAAATTACACCTTCTTTGGCTGGCTGCAGTGCCAACACTGAAACGCAACCAAAAACACAGACACACCCAAGCTTTACTCCAAGTTCATTTCAAAAGCAGTGACAGAGCTCAGCTCCACCCACACTCTGACATCACTGCAGGAACTCGAGCAGGCAAAAATTTCTTAAAGTGACATTTTCACGACGCAAACAAATACACAAACACACAGAGACCCACACAGATACTCACACTCAGACAAACACACACACATATCCACACAGACGCACACTCACACAGACACGCATAAACACACACTCAGACAGACACACACATGAAAACAAACATACCTACACAGACACAAACACATGAAAACAAACATACCTACACAGACACACACACACACAGACACACACACATACACATAGGCATACACGCGCAAACAGAGAGCTACACAGACACGCACGCACACCAGACACAAACACATACACAGATCAACGCACACTCATTCACAGTGCCACACAGACATGCACACATACACACACAGGCACGCATAAACAGACTCTCAAACAGACGCACACACATACAGACGCACACACAATCACATAGATACACACAAACGCATAGACATACACAGATTCACATCTTCCTTTAGTTGTGTTTAACCTGGTTAGCCAGGGCCTGCAGTCTTCTGTTCAGTTCCAGTCTCCGTTCAGAATAACAGTTTATTTTATCATAGAGGGAATGAAATGAAGTTTCCTCAGATTCCTTCCTGGGATGTTGGGAGTGTCGTATCAAGAGACATTGCCGACGCTAGTCCAGTATTCGTCACGGTGTCGATGTGATCAGATTGAGAAATATGAAATGCTGACATGGATACACAGCATGGGTGCAGGTTAAATGTTCTCCCTAGTTGGTGAGATTTGAGCCGGGGAGCAACATCAAATAGAGAGAAGCCATTTAGGACAGAGATGAGGATATTTCTTTAATCAATGAATGATTCATATTTCAAATACTCGATCCCAAAGGGCTGTGGGAGATCAGTACATGACAGTGATTCTACTTCAATACAATTGTCTACCGGAAGTTATGTTTGTCTATCACAGGGATATTGACGTCGTCTTCCAACTCCCCCCTCAATGTCACTCAATATATATTCATAGAAATCGAGCAGATTGTTCTGAACAAAAATGAGGCCACATGTTTATTTGAAACAGAAGAGTTGAGATGAGTGATTGGAGCACAGGGATTGAGAAACACAGCACAAAACACTGAGCAACATGAAGTGCAACATAAATCGATCAAGCCCAAAGAAAGCAAATCATTATCAATATGATTCTGGGGAGAACAACGTCAAGAAATGGATGATCGTTTATAGGCATCTTCAAATAACGTGCTTGAAAGGTTGGATACAATTGTGGCTTAAATTTAAATCTCCGCCTCCTGTTACTACTTGTCGGGGGACATTTTCTGATACCGGACAATGATTTAAATTATAGGTGGCTCAGTAACTACATCTTAGCTCCTCTATTACTTTTCAATAGTTCTGCTGAGACAAAAGGAACTCATTGGCTTAGATGCCTTTTTAGAAGAGACAAGTTGGAGGAATAGATAGTGTATACACAATGCGTGTTGATATCAGCAAGCAGGCAAAATGGCTGTTAGCTAAGATAGCAATGCTAAAGATAAAAAATGGCTGAACTAGCCACTTTTCTGAGCAATAAGTTACAGACTGTGTAAACTAATTAATGAGAATGAAGCGTGGGTATTTACGGGGAGCATTACAACAGCCGCTAATAACAGCTTCACACAATAGCTTAAGGTCCCCTGCTGCAGACACTTTAACCATATCTGTGATTATTCGGATGCTGAGAAAATTGATTGACTGCATGTAATGTATTGTGACGCGAATATAGTTGGTTGATTGTATGTAAATGAGAATGCAACTAATCCCCCCCCCCCCCCCCCCCCCCCCCCCCGTTGAACCTGCATATTAACCTAATGCGAACCTTAGCTCAAGTGAGAAAGAGGTATTGCAAGGCTGCGGAGCGTCCAAAATTTTCTCCGATATCTGATATAATAAACAGCTTCGTTAATCACTCAAATGGACTACGTGTGAATATTTTCGCTACTACGCTAAAAACACCACTAATTACAATTCAAAAACAGAGGTACCAATAAAGTAAAAGCATTGGTGGAGGTGCAAATGAAATCCGCAGACATCATTTCAGAAGTGAGGTTGCACATTTCAGAAACACTGAAGAGGGACAGTCTGTGGTCATCTGATGGTAGTGTCACATTTACGGACGTGGCTGTCGCTGGTTATGTCAGCATTCGTTATCCATTGAAAGTTACCCTTCAGAAGGGCAGTGCCCACACGTAGCACAAAAATTCATAGTGAAGAACTGGAGATGGTACAATTGTGGTCAGACTAAATCTCGGTGACAAAGTAAGGGGAGAGTAACGAACGAATTCCTCTGGAACACAGCAGAATGTTTTCCCCACTGATTGGACAGAATGTGGAGTTTGCTCCTGGGTTGCTTAATTGATGCTAATGTCTCAAAAACATTCATCATTGAGCTAAGAATTCAGATCAGAGAAAAGGAAACGACAGCATCATCAGGAGGTGCAGTTTATTCAGTGGGGAGACTGAAAACTTGGTTACCTGCGGACATGCCCAGATCCCAGTAAGGTCTCTGTTTGGCTGAGGGTTCTGTCATTGAGTGTTCCGAGCTAACATATTGGCTGCTGCAACTGTCAGACTGAATGAAAATTATCTGATTCGTTGAGGGCTTTGCTACTCAGAGCCAGGAGCTCTCTGATTGGATGTGGCAGCGGTCAGTCTGTGAGCGGAGTCTCTGATTGGGTGAGGGGTTGTCAATCAGCGGCTGGATCTCCTGATTGGCTAAGAGGGTCTCAGCCTGTTTTATTTATTGACTAATTTCATAATTGATGTAACCGGATATGTCACCGCGATCTTCATCTGCTCCCGAAACCTGGACTGAGTCACAACGTAAATAAATGTATTTGTGCAGCCATTTATATCCACCAACATAAATCCGACTTCCTGCAAGTTATATTGAGGAATTGTGAAGTCAATTATTCCTCCCAAATCAAGATAGAAAACTTTAATAACAAACACCGTCCAGAGGAGAATGAAAGCTCCGGAGATGCTGAAGAGTAAAATCATTGACTTCCTTCTGTTGTCCAGCTCTGGATCTTTGCGATTGTCTCCCTGGCTCTGAGCCCTCAGTGTCTTCCGGACTCGACTGGTGATTATAATGTGTCTGACTGTCAGAGCATTGATCAACATGATTAAACCGAAAGGGATCAACGGCATTGAAACCTGAGCAAACGTGATAAATGAAACCCACATGGGGTCAGTGAAGAAGCTGCTCTTTGGCCGAGAACCCCACTGGACATTGTCTATTATCTCAATGGGTTCATACAGAAAGTACCAGGGGATGTTTTTTATTATGAGCAGGAGGCCGCTTGTTGACAGAACCACAGCCGCAGTTCTCCCGGTGCAATATTTAGTTTTCAATTTATGGCAGCCAATGGCCACAAATCGATCAAAGGAGAAAGTTACGGTGAACCAGATAGAACAGTCCGCGGCTGCAGAGGTTAGGGTCACTTTAACACTACACAAAGGGGTGAGGTCCAGGAAATTGCGGCGGAAATAGTAAACATTGATCCTGTTCAGTATGACGCGAGTGATGATAAACACCAGATCCGCCACCGCCATGGCTACCAGATAGCGAGATGTGCAGGTTGAGAGGCCACACTTCCCCCGACACAGGATCACAATACACAATAAATTAACTGTCAAAGAGAGAAGGGAGAAGAGCCTGGAAATTACTGGTTAAACATTCTCCCGTGCCTGAATCGGGATAGGATTTCACCTTAAATGAAATGGACAGTGGGTGGGCTCCAGTTTTGGAAGACACAGTTTTGGATAGAGCGATTAACATGGCAAAGAGGAAAGGAGAAAATGTGTTTAAAACGTGGGTCGGGGAAAAGTGTGAATTCCTGCCATGTCTGTTTGATGGCAGTGGCAGGAAAATATTCACAATTTAAAAAGCATTGGGAGTGATGGCATTTCTCGCAGCCTGATTTACAGGATTATCTCAGCGCGGCCAGGTTTCCCAGATATAAACAAATCAGTAATATTCATCCCTCCTCATTCCCAATAATTGAAACACACCCCGCATTGGACGTTACACTGGACTGTATTCTTGATGGCATTGGACACCACACCTTGATTATTGGAATCCCCATGATCAATGGAAAAAATAAAATGCACAGGATCTTCCCAGTTCATAACTCTGAACGACAATAGCCTGTCCAGTCTCCAGAAATTACCCAGGGCACACTCCTCCCATGTACAGTCATTTGCAAGGCACTCTCTTCCAGAAATACTCCATCGTCATGTTCAGAAGGTATCCACACCATACTATTTCCAGGAATACATCCTCTCCCGTTTTGGAAAAAATCCCTGTCAATCTTTTCACAGAACCGTTCCCCAGCGTTCACTAGCCAGGAATAGACTATGTCCAGATTCCGACCCACTGCATTCAATTAACTAGGTGGGATATTCTGAAAAAAGGGCGTTAAGATGGAGAATAACGTTTCCAGTCAAAAGTTTTTAACTTAAAGTTGAATCCTGCGAACTGCAAGGTGGCTAATTCTAAGATGAGATGCTGCTACTCCAGCTTGTGTTGGGCTTCAGTGGACCCTTGCAGCCGGTCAAGGATAGACATGTGGCCGTGGGAGCAATGGGCTGAGTTAAATTGCCGCAACATGAAGGTTGGGTCATGCTTGTGAACTGAGTGAACGTGTTCAGCAAAGTGGTCACCCAGTCTGCGTTCAGTATCCCAAATGTAGAGGAGACGGTATTGGGAGTAGCGAATCGAGTAGGCCAAATTGAAGGAAGCAGAATTGAAATGCTGCTACTCCAGAAATTAGAGATTTCTGCCGAGAATCGTGATGATTGAGGACGTAAATTACACCTGTTGCACCGTCTGTGAATACAAGGAAAGGTATCGTGGGGAGGTGAAGGGGTGTTGGATGTAATGGAGAAGTGCACTCGGTTGGTAAGAAGGAAGCATCACCTGACGAATTCAGGAGAGATGGGCTGTGGTTGGAGAAAGGTGAAGATATGTTTGCTGATGGCATCACGCTAGAGTTGGTGGAAAAGGCGGAAGATGATCCTTTGAAAGTGAAGGCCTGTGTTGTGGGCAGTGAGGATAGGGTTCCACTATCGCCTTTGAGGGAGGGAGGTGTGGGAAATGAATTGAACACGGTTTTTCAACCGTGTCACCCTGTCACCAAAAGGAAGGTGCTGGAAGCTCTCCGGATATGGAAAATTTCTGAATTGATAGTGACGCTGAAAACGTAGGAAAAAATATATCTAAATCCCGTCACATATTCTTCATCAATTATAAACTTATATATTGGGTATTTCAATTGGGTATTAATTTCCCCAGAGCTCAGTGTCCACTGCTGCATTTTGATCAGAACAATAAGTATCCCAATCACTCTTTGGAAAACAAGAGTGGGTCCAGGTGAACAGATTCACAAATCTCGTGAAGCAACAACTGAGTCTACAAACACCGATAAAAAGTTGAACAAACGTTGGTTTATCAAAATGAGAAACGCATCGCAAAACCAAGAGATTACTGCAGTGTTGTGGTGATTGTAATATCATCGTGCAGGTGATATTTTTTTATCTTCAAGATAAAATAGATGAATCAAGACTTTTCACTTCACTCAATAAGTATCAAACATCTTCAAAACACAGCCAAACTCTTCTCGTTTCAAACTGTTCCAAAGGTAAAACAGAGAAATATATATATATATATATATATATATATAGAGAGAGAGAGAGAGAGAGAGAGAGAGAGAGAGAGAGAGAGAGAGAGAGCAACATGATGGAGAGAGCACTCACCACTAATATATATATATATTTCAATTTAGAGCCAATTTATCAGTCCAGTTCCTGACCCACGCACAGTGCAATTCTTCAAGGACGGATGTCCCAGCCATAGACAGATAATTGGATCAGTTAGTCCACACTTGTTAATGATCCATATTAGGTGCAATTCTAGACTGACATATATTTTCAGTAATACTAGTTTACTGCTGTCACATTCCACTCTGGTTAGTTATCCACACTCGGCGTGATTTCATTCTTTCTCTCACGAAACCTTCCTTCGGAGAGATTGCCATGACTTAAATCCAATTTAACAGGATGCAAGGTTCCACTAAATTTAATCATTTCATTATTCAGAGATGTTGTGAGTTCAAAACGGAGGTTCATTGTAAGTTGGTGAAAGGGGTTCAAAACACAGGGATGGTTAAAAACATTCGACTTACATGAAAGACGTGGTTGATCAGGTGTCTCTATATCATTGAGCACGAGGTCAGCATGAAACATTTTCAGTCACAGTTTAAAATCAGAGAGCCGGTCACACGGGGTTTTACACAACGTCAATGGTGATAATTACTTACCAGGAACACCAACAATAGCAAGTATTGGGTGAAATATTTTCTCAACTATGTCAATTGGAAGAAGCATGTTGAGTGTGACGTGTGTGTCCCTTTGTGCTGCTGACAGGCTCTCTGCCTGAAACTCTGGTTATATATTCGCAAAGCCTTTAGGGATATTAAGATTGCAACATGGTTAACGTATTTTTCAAAGATTTAGCAAACAGATTACGACATTGGGTTCAAAAATATTAGGTTTTTGAGTAAATTAACACTTTCCAACATTGGTCTGTGCTGATCACATTGTTCACTTGACTATGACAGAAAGGATGCTGTCCATTCAAAAACAATCGGGTAATGTCTAAAGCTCAGATTGTTTCTGTGACATCCATCACTCGACTGTGACTATTCAGTGATTCAGTTCCAATTGTCAGTGTGTTTATCTGGTTAGCTCCACTGCACTCTGCAGTGTAGGTGCATCTTTAACTGTAACCATTCAATGATTCAGTTCCAATTGTCAGTGTTTTTCTCTGGGTGGTTGCACAGCACTCTGGGATGCTGCTGCCTCTTTCACTGTGACCATTCAGTGATTCAGTTGTAATTGCCAGTGTGTTTCCCTGGTTAGTTCCCCTGCTGTCTGGGGTATAGCTGCCTCTTTAACTGTGACCATTCAATGAATCAGTTCTAATTGTTAGTGTGTTTCTCTGGGTGGTTCCACTGCACTCTGGGGTGCAGCTGCCTCTTTAACTGTGACCATTCAATGAATCAGTTCTAATTGTTAGTGTGTTTCTCTGGGTGGTTCCACTGCACTCTGGGATGTAGCTATCTATTTAACTGTGACCATTCAGTGTTGTGATTTAAATGGGTTCAGGGTGACCATAAATAGCAAATTTCAATGAACCTAATATCCGGAATTATTAAAACACCAAAGTAAATGATTCCTACGCTTATTCTGACGCAGATCCTCAAACTAAGAATACATTTTGAAACATTGGAACACCTCACAAAACTCAGAAGCTGCAGCAGATAGTAACACATCACCTCATCGAGAAGCAAGAAAACATATTTCGCTGCAAAAACTAATACAGCGTCTCTAACGGACACTGGCTCTCCAACTGTTACACACTGAAACTGTTTACGTTTATGCTTATTTGCTCATTATGACGTGCACCGAGGTGCAGTGAAAAATATTTTTCTCCTCGCAGCTCAGAGAGAAACGGGTCGATAAGTGGATCTAGAGAGAGAGAGAGAGAGATGATCTGTGAGATGCGCTGGTCGAGAGAAGGAAGGTGAGAGGTAAAGAGGGTGAAAGTGAGAGAGGGTTAGAGAGATGGAGGATGAATAAGAAAGAGGATGAGAGCGGAAGAGGAAAAGAAAGACACATGATGGTAGCAATAAAGTGTAAAGATATAGAACGACATGATTGAGAGAAGGGTCAGGGGAGAGAGTGGACACAAAGGGCGACGTGGTGAGGAAGGCAGTTGATTTATGAAGAATAGTATGTAAAATTCTAAAGCTTTCAGAGTTAAGCAAACTACATCATAAATATCTCGAATGGGAGAGAGTGAAGGCGAGAGCGAGAAAGTGTGAGGGTGAGTGTGAAAGGGATAGTGAATGAGACAGAGAGGATGGCACAGAGGGAAAGAGTTTGAGACATATTGTAAGGAGTGGGGGTGTTTTAGGGAGGGACGGATAGAGAGAGTGAGTTAGCTCGTGCGAGAGAGGGACAGATTGTGAGCAAAGCAGGTTTGCGAGTCGGAGAGATGGTAAGTGTGAGAGAGAGAGTGAGTGTGAGAGTGTGAAAGAGTAGGGAATGTGAAAGAGCTGGGGAGTGTGACACAGATCGGGAGTTTGAGAGAGAGAAGGGACCATGGAAGGAGTATGACAGAAGATGTAATGGAGGGAGAGTGCGAGAAAGGCTGGAGAGAGAGAGCGAAGGAGATGTGGAGCTAGTGCGAGAGGGGGAGGGAATGTGAGCGAGGAGGAGTGTGAGAGAGGGAGTGATTGTGAATGACGGAGATAGGGGCAGCACGGTAGCACAGTGAATAGCACTAGGTCTCTGCGCTGATAACCAGAGTTCGAATCCCGGCCCTGCACCACTTTCGGTGTAGGTTTTACACATTCTCCACATGTCTGTGTGGGTTTCACCCCCACAACCCAAAGATGTGCGGGTCAGGTGGATTGGCCATTCTGAATTGCCCCTTAATTGGAAGCAAAAAGCCATCTCACTTTATTTTTTAAAATGAATGAAGGAGAGAGTGTGCGAGTGGTAGAGAGTGTGAGACGGAGTGTATGGGAGACGGAGGGGCAGCAAAAGTGAAAGCATGATAGAGTGGGAGAGAGTCTGTGCGTGAGAAACTGTTATAGAGGTGAGGAGTGTGAGATAGGGGGAGTATGAGCGGGACATATTGTGAGAGAGAGGGAGATACAGTGAAAAAAGGAGGCAGCATGATAGAGAAAAACGTGTGTGTGAGAGAGTGTGAAAGACGGAATGCGTCTGGCAGATGGAGAGATGTCCAGAGAGGCTGCGAGAGGAATAGTGTGGGAAATGGAGATAGTACGAGAGAGGGAGGCATTCAAAGAGGAGATAGAGTGTTAAAGGAAGCGTGTGTTTGAAGATTTTTCTGAGAGAGGTGGTGTGAAAGAGTTACAAAGTGTTAGAGAGGGAGACAACGTGATAGATTGAAGCACTGGGGGAGAGGAAATGAGTGTGAGAGATGAACAGTCTGAGACGGGAGGATGGCGTTAGAGAGGGAGAAATAATGAGAGAGGAAGGCAGTGTGATAGAAGAGGGTATGGGAGAGGGAGTGTGATAGCGAGAGTGTATATTTGAATGACAGAGGATATATATATATATATATGTATATATAAAAATGTGAGAAATGTGTAAAAACCAGAGTGTGTCAGTGTGTGTAAGAGATGGAAGCTGAGAACGTGTGCAGAGACAGGGTGTGAGCCGGAGTGTGAGATTAAAAATGTGAGAGCGTGTATGTGAGCCTGTGTGTTAGCGTGTGTGGAAGAGCATACGTGTGAGTTCCAGCATTGTGAGTGATGATGAATGCGATCCAGCGTGTGAGAATATGTGGCACAGTGTCTGTGCGAGTGTCTGTGAGAGCCAGAAACAGAGAGCATGTGTAAGAGCATTTCTGCGATATCCGGGGTGTGAGAGTAAGATAACGAGTGTGAGATCCGAAGCGTGAGACCGAGTGTTAGATTGTGTGTGACAGCATTTGTAAGAATGTGGGAAAGGTGAAGTTTGAGTGCCGAAGTTTGAGAGTCGCAGAGGGAGATCCAGTGTACAGGCTTGCGTGAGAGCGTGTGTGAGGATTGGATTGTAAGACACTGAGTGTGTGGGCGGATGTGAGATCGTGTGTGAGTGCCACTGTGCGAGGGCATGTGTGAGAGCCGGAAGGTGATGGCCGAGGTGTGACCGCCGGTGTGTGAGAGCCGGGTATGAAATCTGGACTGTGAGAACATGTATGATGCAGAGATTGAGAGCATTTGAGAGAGGTAGTGCGTGAGAACCGCTGTTTAAGAGAGGCAATGAGAGCCGGAGTGTGAGAGCTAGAGTGTGAGAGCATCAGTGTGAGATCCGGAGTTAGAGAACATGTGTGAGAGCCGGAGTGTGAGGGCCGGAGTGTGAGAGCCGGAGAGACGAAGTGTGACGGTCGGTGTGTGAGAGCCGGAGTGTGAGATCTGGAGTGTGAGAACATGTGTGATGCAAGGATTCAGAGCATGTGAGAGAGGTGGTGCGTGAGAACCGCTGTTGAAGAGAGGCAATGAGAGCCGGAGTGTGCGAGCCGGAGAAGGAGAACATTTGTGAGAGCTGCAGTGTGAGAGCCGGAGTGTAAGAGCCGCAGGTAGAGAACATGTGTGAGAGTCGGAGTGTGAGAGCCGGTGTGTGAAAGTCGAAGTTTCACAGCCGAAGTCTGAGAAATAGAATGTGAGAGCAAGTGAGAGAGCCACAGTGTGAGCGTATGTGTGAGAGCTTTCGTGTGAGACACCAAGTGTGAGAGTCAGTGTGTGATACCCGGTGTCTGAGAGCTGGAGTGTGACAGCCGGGGTTTGAGAGCGGGAGTGTACGAGCTGGAGTGCCAGAGCGAGTGTGAGAGTATGTATGAGAGCCTGTGTGATAGCTGGAGAGTGAGAGCCAGGGAGCTGGACTGTTAGTGCTGAAGTGAGATCTGGAAAGTGAGAGCGTTGAGAGGTTGACAGCGTGTGTGAAAGTGTGTGTGAGAACCGGAGTCTGAGAGTGAAGTTGAGAGGCAGTTAGAGTGTTGTGAGAGCTGGCGTGCCAAACAATAAGATTACGAGACCGTAAGTGCATAAGACAATAAGATCATGAGACCATAAGGCATAGGAGCAGAATAAGCCCATTTGACCATCATGTCTGTTCCGCAGTTCAATCATGGCTAATATTTTTTCTCATCCCCATTTTATTGCCTTTTCCCCATTACCCACGATGCCCTTATTTATCAAGAGTCTATCTCTCTCTCTTAAAGACACTCATGCCTTCTGCTGCAGAGTCCACAGATTCACCACATTCTGGCTGAAGAAATTCGTCCTCATTGTTGTTGTAAAGGATTGTCCGTTTCGTCTGATATGGTGTCCTGTGCTCGTTTTTTCCTTGAACACCCTCTCCACATCGACTCGATCCAGGCCTTGCAATATCCTGTAAATTTCAATAAGCTCGTCTCTCATTCAGTTGAACTCCAACGTGTACAGACTCAGTTTCCACACGCGTTCCTCATGCGACGTCCTTCATTCCAGGGATCATTCTTGTGAACCTCCTCTGGACCCATTCCATAGTCAGCACATCCTTCCTTAGATACGGTGTCCAAAACTGCTCAGTACTCCAAATGGGAACTGAGCACAGCCTTATACAGCAGCAGAAGTACATCCCTGGTCTTATACTTTAGCCCTCTCGACATGAATGGTGACATTGCATTTGCCTTCTCAACTGCCGATTGAACCTGTACTTTAACCTTAAGAGAATCATAAATAAAGACTCCCAATTCCCTTTGCGCTTCTGATTTCCGAAGCATGTCCCCATTAATAGTGAGTTCTTGCGTATGACCTGGAGTATGAGAGAATGGGTGAGAACTGGAGTGTGAGAACTTGTGTGTGAGAGCCGGTGTGAGAGCCGGACTGTGAGAGCCGGAATGCAAGGGCCGGATTGTGAGAGCCGGAGTATGAGAGCCGGAGAGTGAGAGCCGGACTGTGAGAGCCCGAGTGTGAGAGCCGGAGTGTGAGAGCCAGACTGTGAGAGCCGAATTTGAGGGCAGGACTGTGAGAGCCGGACTATGAGAGCCGGTGTGAGTGCTTTTTTAAGAGCTGGAGTGTGAGAGTATGTGTGAGAGCCGGACCATGAGAGCCGGAATGTGAGGGCCGGATTGTGAGAGCCGGAGTGCTTTTGTAAGAGCTGGAGTGTGAGAGTATGTGAGAGACGGTGTGAAATCCGGAGTGTGAGTGGAAGTGTGAGAGCTGGAGTGTGAGAGCCGGACTGTGAGAGCCGGTGTGTGAGAGCAGGAATGTGAGAGCCTTTGTTTGAGCCTGTTCCTGTGCTGTATTTTTCTTTTTTCTTTGTTCTTAATCCACCTACCCTGCACATCTTTGGGTTGTGGAGGTGAGGACAACATAGACTTGGCGAGAATGCGCAAATGTAACACGGATAGTGACCCGGGGCTCGGTTTGAATCACGGTCGTTGGCGGCGTAGGCAGCAGTGCTAACCACTGCTCCAGCGTGCCGCCCCATGTGAAGTAGAGATTATTTGGTCTGGTGACTTTCTATTGTCAGCAACTTCAACATCTCCGAACTGAACAGCAAAACACAGACTGAAATAACGGCTAATAATTTAAACGAACTGATATTAGCAAAGTCACAGGATTGTCTATTGTTTATGCCAGTTTAGACATGCGTCTGACATGGTGGATTGGAAAGCTGTAAACACATCTATTGAACGGTGGAAAAGAGAGCTGTCTCTTTATGCGAGTAGAAAATGGAGGCTGCCTCGAGATTGTTGAAGTTACTCTGATCATGGCTACAGCAAATTCTCACAAACGCTCTAGTTTCTCAAGTGGTTTCATCATGAGCATCTATCTAACTCCTGGATTGGATTGGATTTGTTTATGAGGTACACGTGAAAAGTATTTTTCTGCGAGCAGCTCAAACACATCATTTAGTTCAGGAAAAGAAAATAGGGAATAGGGCAACACAAGTACACAGAGTAAATACAAAGACGCCGGCATCGGTGTAGCATTAAAGTGTACAACGTTCAAGTGTAGTATTAATCAGCTCAGCCTGTAAGAGGGTCGTTTAGGAGTCTGGTAACAGCGGAGAAGAAGCTGTTTTTGAATCTGTTCGTGCCTGTTCTCAGACTTTTGTATCTGCTGCCCGATACAAGAAGTTGGAAGAGTGAGTAAGCCGGGTTGGAGTGGTCTTTGATTATACTGCCAGCGTTCTCCAGGCAACGGGAGGTGCAGATGGAGTCAATGGATGAGAGACTGTTTCATGTGATGGACTGGGCTATGTTCATGACTCTCTGATGTTCCTTGCGGTCCTGTGTCGAGCAGTTGCCATACCAGGCCATGATGCACCCAGACAGAATGCTTTCTATGGGCAGCACGGTAGCATGGTGGTTAGCATAAATGCTTCACAGCTCCAGGGTCCCTGGTTCGATTCCCGGCTGGGTCACTGTCTGTGCGGAGTCTGCACGTCCTCCCCGTGTGTGCGTGGGTTTCCTCCGGGTGCTCCGGTTCCCTCCCACAGTCCAAAGATGCGCGGGTTAAGTGGATTGGCCATGCTAAATTGCCCGTAGTGTACTAAAAAGTAAGGTTGAGGGGGGTGTTGTTGGGTTACGGGTATAGGGTGGATACGTGGGTTTGAGTAGGGTGATCATTGCTCGGCACAACATCGAGGGCCGAAGGTTCTGTGCTGTACTGTTCTCTGTTCTATCTGTAAAAGTTGTTCAGAGTCAATGTGGACATGCAGGATTTCCTTAGTTTCTTGAGGAAGTATAGGTGCTGTTGTGCTTTATTGGTGGTAGCGTCGATGTGAGTGAAACAGGATAGATTGTTTGTCATGTGTTTACCTCGGAATTTTAAGCTGTTAGCCATCTGCACTTGAGCCCCATGGTGTGCGCATGTGAGTCTGTGTGATTGTGGCAGTGCGTGGCTGTTGGTGTTTGTGTGCGGACGAGTATATGCGGTGTTTCCGTTTGTGGGTAACTGTGAGCCTGTCCGGGTTTAGGTGAGTTAACAGTTGTCCGTGTCTGCCCGTGAGTGTATGTTGGTGTAAATGTGTGGGTGTATATGAGGTTGAGTAGGTGTCTGAATGTGTCTGTGCATGTGTGTAAGTAACTGTATGTGGGTAGATTGGTGTGAGTGTCAGTGTAGGTTTATGAGTATGTATGTGGGTGAATTTGAAAATCGCTTATTGTCACGAGTAGGCTTCATTGAAGTTACTGTGAAAAGCCCCTAGTCGCCACATTCCGGCGCCTGTCCGGGGAGGCTGGTACGGGAATTGAACCGTGCTGCTGGCCTGCTTGGTCTGCTTTAAAAGCCAGCGATTTAGCCTGGTTAGCTAAACCAGCCCGAATTTGTGTGTGTCTGGGTATGTGTGCATGAGTCAGTGCATGTGGATGCATGCGAGTATATGCGGTTATATATGTGTGTGTGTGCCAATGTGCGTGGTAATGTGTGAGTGTGCCTTTGAGGGTGTGTGAAAGTATGTGTGTGGGTGTATGTGTGCGTGTGGGGATACAACCGTGATTGACTATATGAGTGTGTGATTGAGTGTGTACGTGTATGTGTAGCAGATTGTGTGGGTGTGCAGGTGAGAGAGTGTGCCTGTTTGTGTGTGTCTGCTGGTGTCAGTGGGTGTGGAAGAGTGTGTGTGCATGTGTGCACTTTGTGTGGGTTTGGTTGTGTCTGTGTATGTGTGTGAGTGGGTGCGCCCGTGTGTCGATTTTTGTATGTGTGTACGTTTTTTATGAGTGTGTGTGGATGGGTGTTTGTGCGTGAATGTCTGTGTATGTTTGTATAAGATAGTGTAATTTGTATGAGTGGGTGGATGTGTGGATATGTCAGTGGTTGAATGTTTGCGAATGGGTATGTGCGTGTCATATGGGTATGTATGTGTCTGTCAGTGCATGTGATAGTGTGGGTATTTGTGCGTGCGTCTGTGGGTGGTTGTTTGGCTGCTGGTGTGGTTGGAAGCGTGTGTGTGTAAGTGTGGGTGTATCGTGTGGGTATGTGTCTGTGAGGGTGTGTGTCTGTAAGTCGGAGGGACTGTATGTGAGGAAGTGTTTGTGCGTGTTTATGTGTGTGTGTATTTGGAGATGCGTGTGTTGGTGATTATTTAAATGTGTGCCTGTGTCTTTGTGGACGTATATGTGTGCATGTGTGAGTTTGTGTGTGTGAGTTTGCATATGTGGACTTGTGTGTGTGATTGAGTTTGTGCGTGTCTTTGTATGTGTGGGTGGGTGTTTGAGTGTCGGGGCATGCGTGTGAGTGTGTGTGAGTATGTATGTGTGGGTCTGAATGTGATGGTGGATGCATGTGTCTGTGGTGCGAGTTTGTGTGTGTGCCTGTTTATTTATGAGTCTTTCAATGTGTGTTGTTCCCTGTGTGAGAGTCTGTGAGGCAGTGAGTGGGTTTGTGTTTGTATATATGGGCACGTGTGTGTGAGTTTTTGTATGGGGACGTGTGCGGGAGTGAGTCTGAGTGTATATCTGTGGATGTATGAACATGAAAAATGAAAATCGCTTATTGTCACGAGTAGGCGTCAATTAAGTTACTGTGAAAAGCCCCTAGTCGCCACATCCCGGCGCCTGTCCGGGGAGGCTGGTACGGGAATCAAACCGTGCTGCTGGCATGCATGGTCTGCTTAAGCGATATAGCCTGATGAGCTAAACCAGCCCCTATGTGTATGTTGTCGTGTATACCAGGGCGTGTGTGCGTCTTTGTGCCTTTTTCTTTAAAAATAATTTTTATTGAAAAATTTTGATTTTATACAACATTGACGCACCTCAGTAAAATACCGCAAATAACAACAATATTAACAATCATATACATTCGCCCCATCCACCTGAACAACCCAGCATTTTAACAACAACGCAAATTAACACACTATAAAGTTACAGAATAAACACTACAATAATGCACCCCCCCCCCCCCGGGTTGCTGCTGTTATTGACCAAGTTACCTATCTCTGAGCCAGGAAGTCCAGAAAAGGCTGCCAGCGTTTATAGAACCCTTGTATTGATCCTCTCTGGGCAAATTTGACCTTTTCCAATTTTATAAATCCCGCCATGTCACTGATCCAGGTCTCCATGCTTGGGGGCCTTGCATCCTTCCATTGTAACAGAATCCTTCGAGGGGCTACTAGGGATGCAAAGGCCAGGATACCGGCCTCTTTCGCCTCCTGCACTCCCGGCTCTCCCGCAACTCCAAAAATCGCGAGTCCCCACCCTGGTTTGACCCTGGATCCAACCACCCTCGACACCGTCCCCACCACCCCCTTCCAGAATTCTTCCAGTGCTGGGCATGCCAAGAACATATGGGCGTGGTTCGCAGGACTCGCCGAACATCTGGTGCACCTGTCCTCACCCCAGAAGAACCTACTCATCCTAGTCCCGGTCATGTTGGCCCGGTGCAGCACCTTAAATTGGATGAGACTAAGCCTCGCACATGAGGAGGAAGAGTTGACTCTCTCCAAGGCCTCCGCCCAAGTCCCGTCCTCGATGTGCTCCCCAAGTTCCTCCTCCCATTTAGCCTTCAGCTCCTCCACTGACGACTCCTCCACCTCCTGCATTACCTTATGGATGTCAGATACCTTCCCCTCTCCTGCCCACACCCCCGAAAGCACTCTGTCCATCGTCCCCTGCGAGGGCAGCAAAGGGAATCCCTCTACCTATCGCCTAGCAAACGCCTTTACCTGCAGGTATCTGAACATGTTCCCTTGGGGGAGGCCAAATTTATCTTCCAGTTCCCAGAGGCCCGCAAACCTCCCGCCAATAAACAGGTCCCTCAATTTGCTGATTCCCGCCCTTTGCCACTCCCTGAATCCCCCATCCGTGTTCCCCGGGATGAACCGATGGTTGCCACCCAGGGGAGCCTCCATCGAGCCCCCTGTTTCCACCCGATGCCGTCTCCACTGTCCTCAGATTGCGTCTTTGTGCCTTTAGGGGCGTGTGTGATATTGATTGTGTATTTTTGTGCATGTGGCTTGGTGTGTAAGTTTGTTTAAGTGGGGAATGTGTGAGCTTGTGGGTTGGTGTGCTTGGGGGTGGCTGTCTACATGTCTGTGTGCGAGGCTGTGTCCGTGTATGTGTGGATGAATATTTGTAAGTGTGTGTGTGGGTTTGTATGTTTGCGTTAGTGTGTGGACATCTGTGCATATGTGTGTGTGCTGTCATTGTGTGTGCAAGTGTGTGGAAGTTTCGGTGTGGGGGTGTGCATGTGAGTGTGATTTTCTGTGTGTGTGCGTGAAAGGCTGTGTGGCTGTCAGTATACTTGGTTGGATGCGTGTGTGGGGGATGTGTTTCTTGGTGTGAGTGTGTGTTTTGGTGTGCATCGGTTGGGTGTGCCTGTTTGATTGAACGAGTGGGAGTGTATGTGAGGATGTGTGTCTGGCTTTGCGTGTGGATTTGTATGTGAGTGGGCGTGTGGGTGTATGTGTAAATGTGTTTGTGCGTGTGTGAATGAGTTCGTGTGCATCTGTGTATGTGCACGTGTGACAGTGCCTGCGTGTCAATGGATGTGTAGGTGAGTATGTTGTACTGTTTGGGAACGCATTTTCGCATGTACGCCAGTGGTCGTGTGCGTGTGAGTGTGTGTGGACGTGTGTGTGTGTGTTTGAGTGCGTGTATCTGTAATTCTGTTTCTGAGTGCATATATGTGGGGGAAAGTTTGTGTTGGGAAGGAATATGTGCAGGTGAGTGTTCGTGGCTGTGTGTGCTTGTATGGGTGAGTGTTTCAGAGTCTGTGGGGGAGTGGGTGTGTGGATGTGTTTAGGTGTTCACGTGTGGGGGGTTCTGTGTGCGAGTGTGTGATATTGTGGAAGCGGTGTTGAAGGTGTGTATGGGAGTGTGTGTCAGGGTGTGCATAGGTGTGCATGTGTGGGCGGTTGCGTGTCCGAGTGTGTGTATGTGTGTGGTTATGTCTGAGCGTGTTGGTGTGTGTGTGTCTGTGTTTGTGAAAGAGAGAGAGGGAGGGGATGTGTGCGTCGTTGTGTGTGTGGGTGTGAATGGATTTAAGTCGGTGGGTGGCTTCTATGTGGGTTGGTGTTTGCGGCGTTTTAACGTGTGTGTCAGACTGTGTGTGTATTGGTGTTGGTGTGCGTGCGTGTGCGATAGTGTGTGTGCATGGTTGTGTGGGTCTGTGTGTGCATGGGCATGTCTGTGTTTTGAGGATTTGTGAGTGCAGGTATGAGTGCTTGTGGGTGTGTGAGTTGAGTGTGAGGGTGAGTGTGAGCGGGTTCGGTATTGTGGGGGGCTTGACTCTGTGTGGGTGAAACTGTGGGAGATTGTATGTGGGGACGTGTGTGTGCATGTTCAAGCGTGTGAGAGTGTGTGTGGGTGAGTATATATGATGGTGTGTGTGTCTAGATGCGTGTGTGTGTCGGTTTGTGTATGTGATTGTGTGACTGTGTGAGTGTGCGTGAGTGTAATTGTGTGAGAGTCAGTTTGTGTTGGGATCTGTGTGCATGTGATGTTGATTTAGTGGGTACGTGTACTGTGTTTGTGTGTGTGTGTTTGCGTTAGAGGCTGAGAAGTCATGTATGTGGATGTGTCGGTGTGCTTGTGTGGACGGAGTTGGAAAAGTGTGTGAAGGTTGTTATGGGCCAGGGTTTACAAACTCCAACGTGTGTTGTGAAGTTCAGCTGACCTCCAACCGTAATGTTGGATTTTGCTGGGATGAGCACAAGAGCCTCCACTTAAGGTGAGATTCATCAGATTTCCTGGACACTTTATCAAAATAAGGTTTATACAATAATTTAGTTAACATATATATCTATAATCACAGCAAGCATTTTTTTTATCAAGTATAAACATAAAGTCACCACACAGCTACAGTAATCGATGTATAAAGGCTTCAGATAGGCTTCAGATGGTTTCACGGGTCGGCGCAACATCGAGGGCCGAAGGGCCCGTACTGCGCTGTAATGTTCTATGTTCTATGTTCTACATAACCATTAACAAATCCCCCCTTCGCTGTTTTAATTCTATAGCAAAAACAAATTCAACCAAAACCCATTTTATTTCTTTCTTGTTGAAATTTAGAGTAATCAATTCATTCTATTCAATTGAAGGGGCAATTAGCAAGTTGACTCAACCTACCCTGCATATATCTGTGGGGGTGAAACCCACGCAAACATGGAGAGAATGTGCAAACTACACACGGATAGTGACCCAGAGCCGGGATTGAACCTGGGACCTAGGCGCCTTGAAACTGCAGTGCGAAACACTGAGCCACTTTTCTGCCCCCGAAACCTATTTTCAAGGGCGTGGCCCAGCACACTGTATTCTCACTTAAATTTGTCTGGTCCTTTTCCTGAAATTTTGATCTGGTTCCAACCAGCAATTCAAATTCCTTTTAGAGCGCAACGATATCTTTCAAGTTACCAAGGCAGTTAGCTCAACCAATGGACTTTTTACAGGCATAACTTTCATATTGAAAATAGAGGAATACAGGGAAAACACTACTTTCTCCTTCTGAAGTCCGAAACAGAATCTGGAAACAGTAAAACAGAATCTGCAACCTCCTCTCACTTGAGAGCCATCGCCCAATGTGTTACATGTCACATGATAAGAGGCCACACCTCTCTTAAAGAGGCACTCCCATAACACCTCCCACAAAGTAAAGAAAATAAAACATCAACTTCAAAGAGGGCTTCAATTTCCATCTTTGTACTTGATTCCTAACACTTGACAATAAATATATTATAAATAAACAGACATAGATTTTTAAAAATCATAAGGGGCGAACATTTACAATAATATAATCCATTTTTAAAAACAAATAATTTTTATTGGAATTTTTTACAGAAAATATAACAACAAACAATGAAATGCAACAAAATAACCCCATAATAACTGTAACGCCCCCATGACCGTATCAACGCATGTATCACATCCCTCCCAACCCCCAACCCCAATGAACAACAAGAGAACTTAAAAATAAATTAAAATTAAATAAACAAACATAGTCATCGTCCCCCCCCCTTTTCCCCCCACTTTCCTCCTCCCCCCGGGTTGCTGCTGGTGCTGTCCCAGTACCCTATCATGGAGCCAGAAAGTCGACGAAAGGTTGCCACCGCCTAAAGGACCCTTGTACCGGTCCTCTCAGGGCGAATTTGACCCACTCCAGCTTGATAAAACCCGCCATTTCATTGATCCAGGTCTCCACGCTTGGGGTCCTCGAATCCTTCCATTGTAGCAAGAACCTCCACAGGGCTACTAGGGACGCAAAGGCCAGCACACGGGCCTCTTTCGACTCCTGCACTCCCGGCTCCACCCAAACCCCATAAATCGTGAGTCCTCATCCTGGCTTGACCCTGGATCCCACCACCCTCGACACCATCCTCGCCACCCCTTCCAGAACTCCTCCAGTGCCGGGCATGCCCAGAACACATGGGCATGGTTCGCTGGACGCCCCGAACACCTGACACACCTGTCTTCGCCCCCAAAGAACCTACTCAGCCTAGACCCGGACATGTGGGCCCGGTGCAGCACCTTGAATTGGATGATGGTAAAGCTGTTGATGTGGTGTATATGGATTTCAGTAAGGCGTTTGATAAGGTTCCCCACGGTAGGCTATTGCAGAAAATAAGGAAGTATGGAATTGAAGGTGATTTAGCGGTTTGGATCAGTAATTGGCTAGCTGAAAGAAGACAGAGGGTGGTGGTTGATGGCAAATGTTCATCCTGGAGTTCAGTTACTAGTGGTGTACCGCAAGGATCTGTTTTGGGGACACTGCTGTTTGTCATTTTTATAAATGACCTGGAAGAGGGTGTGGAAGGATGGGTTAGTAAATTTGCAGATGACACGAAGGTCGGTGGAGTTGTGGATAGTGCTGTAGGATGTTCTAGGATACAGAGGGACATAGATGAGCTGCAGAGCTGGGCTGAGAGGTGGCAGATGGAGTTTATTGCGGAAAAGTGTGAGGTGGTTCACTTTGGAAGGAGTAACAGGAATGCAGAGTACTGGGCTAATGGCAAGATTCTCGGTAGTGTAGATGAACAGAGAGATCTCGGCATCCAGGTACATAAATCCCTGAAAGTTGCCACCCAGGTTAATAGGGCTGTTAAGAAGGCATATGGTGTGCTAGCCTTTATAAGCAGGGGGATTGAGTTTCGGAACCACAAGGTCATGCTGCAGCTGTACATAACTCTGGTGCGGCCGCACCTGGAGTACTGCGTGCAGTTCTGGTCATCACATTATAGGAACGATGTGGAAGCTTTGGAAAGGGTTCAGAGGAGATTTACTAGGATGTTGCCTGGTATGGAGGGAAGGTCTTACGAGGAAAGGCTCAGGGAATTGAGGTTGTTTTCGTTAGAGAGGAGAAGGCTGAGAGGTGACTTAATAGAGACATATAAGATAGTCCGAGGGTTAGATAGGGTGGACAGTGAGAGTCTTTTTCCTCGCATGGTGATGACCAACACGAGGGGACATAGCTGTAAATGGAGGGGTAATATATATAGGGCAGATATCAGAGGCAGTTTCTTTGCTAAGAGAGTAGTAGGGGTGTGGAACGCCCTGCCTGCAACAGTAGTAGACTCGTCAACTTTAAGGGCATTTAAGTGGTCACTGGATAGACATATGGATGAAAATGGAATAGTGTAGGTCAGATAGGCTTCAGATGGTTTCACAGGTCGGCGCAACATCGAGGGCCGAAGGGCCCGTACTGCGCTGTAGTGTTCTATGTTCTATGTTCTAAGCCGCGCACGTGAGGAGGAAAATTAGCACTCTCCAGGGCATCAGCCCATGTCTCGTCTTCGATTTGGTTCCCCAGTTCCCCCTCCCACTTAGCGTTCTGCTCCTCTCCTGATGCCTCCTCCACCTCCTGCATTACCTTGTAGATATCAGATATCTTCCCCTCTCCGATCCAGACCCCCGAAAGCACCCTGTCGCTCACCCCCCTCGCGCGAAGCGAAGGGAATCCCTCCACCTGCCGCCTAGCAAACGCCTTTACCTGCAGATACGTGAACATGTTCCCGGGGGGAGCCCCAATGTCTCCTCCACCTCCCCAGGCTCGCAAACCTCCCATATAATCCATTTTAGATCTTTGTCTGACACCTTCGAATCTGCTTCTCTTCACATCCGTGAGAAAGCATCGGCTTTCACGTTTTCTCGTCCTGCCACATGTATACGTTTTAAACGAACTGGTTGTAATATAAAATTCCATCGGAACAGGATGGCATTTTTTCTTGAATTTCTCTAAAAACGTCAATGGATTATGATCAGTAAAAATAATTGTTCCAGATGAATTGCTGGTAAGATAAATGTTTAAATGTTGCAAAACCAGATCCCAGCTTAAAGTCTCCTTTTCAATTGTTGAATTCTGATGTGTTGGGTGTTGTGTAATCCTGAGACACAGACAAGCTACCAAGACGTAAAATAATACAACGCTATTTTCTTAACTACAGACTGTTAAACATATACTTACTGAGGGTTTACACGATGTTAGGTTTAACTAAAGACCTGTACCTATCCTAACCAGCCTAGTTGCTCAGCACATGGTGAGGTTGCGTGCTGGGAGTCAATATCTCTGCACGAGTGAAGAGCTTCATCCAGGATGAGCGGGGAAACTGGTGTCCTCTGTCTTTACAGTGTATGTGCTTTAGCTGGTGATTGGGTGCGGTGTTCTGATGTTGATTGGCCCTAGTGTGTGTCCATCAGTATGTCTGTGTCTGCACCATGATATACTCGTGTATATTATGAGAACTACTTCCTCTGGCGACCATTTGTTTTGGAAAGATGCCCATTAGCACGCTCTATTCCTCCGTCGTTTTCTTCCAAGATCACTAATATTGATAGCCAACTTGAATTGTTTTGTGTAATGTGGGATGGCGAACACAGACGTCGTGGGTAACACAGACTTCAGGCCATCAAATGCCTGTTGACACTCCGCGATTCACTGAAATTTGCTCCGCTTCTGCAGCACGTCCGCCAGTGGAGCAACCACACTGCTGCGATAAGAACATAAGAACATAAGAACTAGGAGCAGGAGTAGGCCATCTGGCCCCTCGAGCCTGCTCCGCCATTCAATTAGATCATGGCTTATCTTTTGTGGACTCAGCTCCACTTTCCGCCCCGAACACCATAACCCTTAATCCCTTTATTCTTCAGAAAACTATCTATCTTTACCTTAAAAACATGTAATGAAGGAGCCTCAACTGCTTCACTGGGCAAGGAATTCCATAGATTCACAACCCTTTGGGTGAAGAAGTTCCTCCTAAACTCAGTCCTAAATCTACTTCCCCTTATTTTGAGGTTATGTCCCATAGTTCTGCTGTCATCTGCCAGTGGAAACAACCTGCCCGCATCTATCCTATCTATTCCCGTCATAATTTTTAATGCTTATATAAGAACCCCCCTCATCCTTCTAAATTCCAACGAATACAGTCCCAGTCTACTCAACCTCTCCTCATAATCCAACCCCTTCAGCTCTGGGATTAACCTAGTGAATCTCCTCTGCACATCCTCCAGCGCCAGTACGTCCTTTCTCAAGTAAGGAGACCAAAACTGAACACAATACTCCAGGTGTGGCCGCACTAACACCTTATACAATTACAACATAACCTCCCTAGTCTTAAACTCCATCCCCCTAACAATGAAGGACAAAATTCCATTTGCCTTCTTAATCACCTGTTGCATTTGTAAACCAAACTTCTGTGACTCATGTACTAGCACACCCAAGTCTCTCTGAACAGCGGCATGCTTTAATATTTTATCGTTTAAATAATAATCCCGTTTGCTGTTATTCCTACCAAAATGGATAATCTCACATTTGTCAATATTGTATTCCATCTGCCAGACCCTAGCCCATTCACTTAACCTATCCTAATCCCTCTGCAGACTTCCAGTATCCTCTGCACTTTTCGCTTTACCACTCATCTTAGTGTCATCTGCAAACTTGGACACATTGCCCTTGGGCCCCAACTCCAAATCATCTATGTAAATTGTGAACAATTATGGGCACAACACGGATACCTGAGGCACACCACTAGCTACTGATTGCCAACCAGAGAAACACCCATTTATCCCAACTCTTTGCTTTCTATTAATTAACCAATCCTCTATCCATGCTACTACATGCATCTCCACATCATGACTACTTTACACTTAATGCCATGCATCTTTATCTGATGCAGCAACCTTTTGTGTGGCACCTTGACAAAGGCTTTCTGGAAATCAAGATATACCACATCCATCGGCTCCCCGTTATCTACTGCACTGGTAATGTCCTCACAAAATTCCACTAAATTAGTTAGGCATGACCTGCCCTTTACGAACCCGTGCTGCCTCTGCCCAATGGGACAATTTCTATCCAGATGCCTCGCAATTTCTTCCTTGATGATAGATTCCAGCATCTTCCCTACTACCGAAGTTAAGCTCACTGGCCTACAATTTCCTGCTTTCTGCCTACCTCCTTTTTGAAACAGTGGCGTCACGTTTGCTAATTTCCAATCCACCGGGACCACACCAGAGTCTAGTGAATTTCGGTAAATTATTACTAGTGCATCTGCAATTTCCCTAGCCATCTCTTTTAGCACTCTGGGATGCATTCCATCAGGGCCAGGAGACTTGTCTACCTTTACCCCATTAGCTTGCCCATCACTCCCTCCTTAGTAATAACAATCCTCTCAAGGTCCTCCCCTGTCATAGCCTCATTTCTATCAGTCGCTGGCATGTTATTTGTGTCTTCCACTGTGAAGACCGACCCAAAAAACCTGTTCAGTTCCTCAGCCATTTCCTCATCTCCCATTATTAAAACTCCCTTCTCATCCTCTAAAGGACCAATATTTACCTTAGCCACTCTTTTTTGTCTTATATATTTGTAAAAACGTTTACTGTCTGTTTTTATATTCTGAGCAAGTTTACTCTTATACTCTATCTTAGTCTTCTTTATAGCTTTTTAGTAGCTTTCTGTTGCCCCCAAAAGATCTCCCAGTCCTCTAATCTCCCAGCAATCTTTGCCACTTTATATGCTTTTTCATTCAATTTGCTACTCTCCCTTATTTCCTTAGATATTCACGGTCGATTTTCCCTCTTTCTTCCGTCCTTCCTTTTTGTTGGTATAAACCTTTGCTGAGCACTGTGAAAAATCGCTTGGAAGGTTATCCACTGTTCCTCAACTGTTCCAACAGAAAGTCTTAGCTCCCAGTCTACCTTAGCTAGTGCTTCTCTCATCCCTTTGTAATCTCCTTTGTTTAAACACAAAACACTAGTATTTGATTTTACTTTCTCACCCTCCATCTGTATTTTAAATTCCACCATATTGTGATCGCTCCTTCCGAGAGGATCCCTAACTATGAGATCATGAATCAATCCTGTCTCATTACACAGGACAAGATCTAGGACCGCTTGTTCCCTCGTAGGTTCCATTACATACTGTTCTAGGAAACTATCGCGGATACATTCTATAAACTCCTCCTCAAGGTTGCCTTGACCGACCTGGTTAAACCAGTCGACATGTAGATTAAAATCCCCCATGATAACTGCTGTACCATTTCTACATGCATCAGTTATTTCTTTGTTTATTGCCTGCCCCACCATATCGTTACTATTTGGTGGCCGATAGACTACTCCTATCAGTGACTTTTTCGCCTTACTATTCCTGATTTCCACCAAAATGGATTCAACCTTATCCTCCATAGCACCAATGTCATCCCTTACTATTGCCCGGATGTCATCCTTAAATAACAGAGCAACACCACCTCCCTTACCATCCACTCTGTCCTTCCGAATAGTTTGATACCCTCGGATATTTAACTCCCAGTCGTGACCATCCTTTAACCATGTTTCAGTAATGGCCACTAAATCATAGTCATTTACGATGATTTGTGCCATCAACTCATTTACATTATTCCGAAAACTACGAGCATTCAGGTAAAGTACAATTATGTTGGTTTTTTTACCTCTGTTTTGAATCTTAACATCTTCAGTTTTATTCCTTTTGTTATTACTGGACCTATTCACTGAGCTTCCCTCAGTCACTGTACCTTGTACTGTCGCCCTTTTAGATTTTTGACTATGTCTTCTCTGCCTTGCACTTTTCCCCTTACTTCCTTTTTCTTCTGTCCCTGTTTTTCTACCTTCCAACTTCCTGCATCGGTTCCCACCCCCCTGCCACATTAGTTTAAACCCTCCCCAACAGCTATCCGGCACAAATGTACAGTTAAAAAAAAACTTATGCCAAGAAATTTCACTATTTCCCTTCGTGTCAAGGGTATTGGAAACTCCCCAATAACTTTTGTTTTCACTTCCCGTGGGACCATTTGTTGATGCGCAATTGTATGGCCCAGGAACGTGACGTGGTCTTTTCTAAACTCACTTTTAGCTATGTTTACCAACAAAGCCGCCTCCTGAAATTGATTGAATAACTCCGTCGCATGCTTCAAACGTTCGTTACATGTCTAACTAGAAAACACCATATCGTACATGTACTTCATCCAATTATGTAACCCTCAAATGACTTTGTTAGTTAAAAGTTGAAATGTGTCTGGGGCATTTTTCTTGCCAAGTGGCATAACTTTGAATTGGTATAAACCATTTGGAGTCACAAAAGCTGAAATCTGCCTCGTGCGTTCGGATCAATTTGCGTAACAGTAACCTTTGAGCAATTCCAGTTTGATATTAAAGCTGATTTTTCCACCTTTGAATGCAGTCCTCCAAACGTGGGATAGGATAAGAGTCCGTTCTTCTAACTGCGTTAACCTTTCTATAGTCCACACAGAATCTTCGGGTACCGTCTGATTTTGGTACAATCACTAAGGGTGAGCTCCACTCGCTGCAACCCACTTCAAATGTGCCACTTACGAGCATACTTTCAATTTGTTTTTGAACCTGTGCCTATTTTGGAGGGTTAAGTCAATACGGATGTTGTTTAACTGTAATAGGATTTCTCACATCCACATACTGTACAACCATTTTATACTTCCCAACTTATCCCCACAAACTTGTCCATGTGATATTAATAACTCTTCAGGTTAGTTTATTTTTCTTCTGGAAGGTAACCCAATAACTTATCCCAATTTCGAAGAACATCCGCGTTATCCAATTTAATTTGATGATTGTCAAATTCAGAGTTATTCGATTCTTCACTTTGAGTTATAATCACTAAAACCTCCTCCTTTTGCTCTCCTTCCCTTTCAAAATACCTTTTCAGTATACCCACATGACACACTCGGTGAGTTTTCCTTCTGTCTGGCCGTTTTAGCGAATAATTCACCTTACTCAATTTCCTTTCAATTTGATAACGTTCTCAAAGCCTTGTTTTAAAGATTCACTTGTCACTCGTAACAATGATAAAACTTTAGCTCCACTGGCAAAACTGCGAACTATTGATTTACTTTCCGGTACATATTTTAGCACATTCGGTGGAACTTTTGAATATTGTCCAGCCAATTCATCTGTTCTGTTTAACCGTTTCATACCCTGGCTCTCACAAACTCTCGCACACATAGTTTCTCACACCGGCTCTCACACTCCCAGTCTCAAAAACGCTCTGACACTCAGGTACACACAAATTCTCACACTCTGCCTTTCAGACCGCGGCTCTCACACTGGCTCTCAGACCCCAGCTCTCACCCACTCTAACATGTTCTAAAACACGTTCTCACACATATTCTCACACGCCAGCTCTCACACGTCGCCTCTCACACAGGCGTTCATCATCCACTCTCTCTCTCGTTCTCCAAAATGCTCTCACTCTCCGGCTCTCACAAACCGGCTGTCACACCGGCTCTCACAAATGCTCTCACGCTCCTGATCTCACACACGCTTTGAGACAGGTTCTCACCCATGTTCTCACACGGACTCTCACACACGTTCTCATAAACACGCTCTCACATTCTGGCGCTCACGCACGCTTTCATAATCGCTATTATGAAATGAAATGAAAATGAACATCACTTATTGTCACGAGTAGGCTTCAATGATGTTACTGTGAAAATCCCCTAGTCGCCACATTCCGGCGCCTGTCCGGAGAGGCTGGTACGGGAAATGAACTGCTGGCCTGCTTGGTCTGCTTTAAAAGCCAGCGATTTAGCCTGGTGAGCTAAACCAGCCGCTGAGATTATGCACTCTCACATCGCGACTCTCAAGTACAAGCTCTCAAATTTAGGATATAACACAGGTACTTATACTCTGTCTCGCACAATCTGGCTCTCATACACACTCCGACACTCTGGTGCACACACTCCGTCTCACACGCGGTCTCCATACACAGTCTCAGACGCCATCTCTCACAAAATCACACACTGGCCCTCACATGATTCTCAGACTCTCTCACATATTTTATCTTATTCTCTTTTAAACTCATAGTCGCTCCTTCGCCCACACGCTCTTCCTCGATCACAATATATCCCTGTCTCACTCGCTTTCCCTCTCTGACACTCTTCCACAATCTCTTACTCATCACACTCTCCCTCCTCACACTGTCACGCCCCCACACCCCCTCTCTCTCTCACGCACTCTTTCACTATCACGCTGTCTCCCTCTCTCATTCTTGCTCCCTCTCTCACACTACCTCCATTTCACGAACTCTCCCATTTCGCATCCTGTCTGACACGGCCCTCTGTCACACACCATAAATACTTTGGTATTTTACACACAATCCATCTCACAACAACTGTCACCAGCATTCACTCACCGGCTCTGTCTCCATTCAATCTCCCTTCCTCATTAACGCAATCAAACATATTATTTCGTTTTAGCCTTGATTGGTCAAACACTTTTTTATTTCCCGCACTATTGTTTCTGCTACATTCTTTCTCTCATGTTGTTCCTCCCTTACCCCATTTATCGATCAAAATATTTATCTCTCGAACTCTTTCACTCTCACTCAACTCTCTAATCCTAATTTGCTTTCACACTTTTTCTCTCTCAACTTCCTTATCGCACACCTTTTATCTCACTTACCCTTGTCACTCTCCCTTTTTCTCTCTCACCCGAACGTCTCAGCACATCTCACACATGCTTTGAGACAGGTTATCACCCATGTTCAACACGGACTCTCACACTCGTTCTCATAAACACGCTCTCACATTGTGGCTCTCACACACGCTCTCACAATCGCTCTTAAACACTTTCTCACATAGCGACGCTCCAACTCAGGTTCTGAAAATATTTCTCTCTAACTTCCTCCAATTCTCAACTTTTCACTCTTCAGTTCGTGTGTATCAGATGGAGGGAGAGGATCAGTTGGAGACAATGCATTAGTTATCGGAGTTAAAATTATTTTTTTCTGTTCGCTGAGGTGGTGTGTTTGTATCTGCAATAGGCTAAGCGTATTCTGAGTTGTCCCAATGCTTCACATTGTTCTTTCAGTTCGAGGAGTTGATTAAATTCAGGGGAGGAATCAGTTACGTTGGACTTTATATAATTCCAGATATTTGAATCATTGAAATTTGCTAATTATGGTCAAGCTGAGCCCATTTATATCATATCACTGACTGTTCATAGTTACAGAGGCAGAATCGAGTGGAGCCGCTCAGAAAAACACAACAACATTTTGAACTGAGTCACGGAATTCTCACAGTTACAGACGCAGCTACACCATAGGGTGCAGCAGAGTTAGCCCGAGAAACATACTGACAATTTGAGCTAAATCACTTAATGGTCACAGTTAAAGTGGCAGCTATATACCGGAATGCAGGAGGGCCACGCAGAGAAACACACAAACAATTTGAACTGAGCCATTCAACGGTCACAGTTAAAGAGGCAGCTTCACCCCAGAGTGCAGTAGAGCCACACAGTGACACACTAACAATTTGAAATGAATCACTCAATGATCACAGTGAAAGAGGCTGCTACGCTCCACATTGCAGTGGAACCACCCAGAGAAACACACTGACAATTGGAACTGCATCACTGTATGATCACAGTTAAAGATGCAGCTACAGGTCTACAAAATTATGAGAGTTATGGACAGAGTAGATAGCAAAAATATTTTCCCAACAGACGGCGCGTCAATTACAAGGAGTCACGATATCAAGGTGAGAGGGGGAACGTTTAAGGGAGATGTGCGTGGAAAGTTTTCTTACACAGAGGGTGGTGCGTGCCTGGAACGCTTTGCCAGTGGAGGTGGTAGATGCGGGCACGATAGCATCATTTAAGATGCATCTAGACAGATATATGAATGGGCGGGTAACAGAGGGAAGTGGATCCTTGGAAAATAGTCGACAGGTTTAAATAAAGGATCTGGATCGGCGCAGGATGTTCCTGTGCTGTAATTTTCTTTGTTCTTTGTTCTTCGTTGTATCCCTTAGTGCAGTGGAACCACGCAGGGAAACACACTGACAATTGGAACTGAATCACTGAATGGAAGCAGTTAAAAAGGCAGCTAGGGCCCACGGTGCAGTGGAGCCATCCAGAGAATCACACTGATAATTGGAACTGAATAACACAATGGTCATAGTTCGAGGCTGCTACGTCCGAGAGTGCAGGAGAACCATCCAGAGAAATACTCTGAAAATTGGAAGGGAATCACTGAATGCTCACCATTACAGAAGAAGCTACGTCCCTGGGTTCAGCAGAGCCAGCCAGAGAAATACACTGAAATTTGAACTAAATCACTAAATGGTGATAGTTAACGCGGCAGCTACACATCAGGGTACAGTATAACCAACCAGAGAAACACACTGACAATTTTAAGAAAGTCACTCAATGGTCACAGTTAAAGATTCAGCTACACCCCAGAATGAAAACAAGCCTCCCGGAGGCACACTGACAATTTCAACAAAATCACTCAATGGTTACAGTTGAAGAGGAAGCTATATTTCAGCGTGCAGTAGAACCACCAAGTGAAACACACTAACAATTAGAACTGAATCACTGAATGGTCACAGTTGAAGAGGCAGAAGCATCCCAGAGTGTACTGCACCCAGCCAGAGAAGCACACTGACAATTTGAAACGAATCACTTAATGGTCACCGATAAAGAGGCCGCTATGCCCGAGAATGCAGTAGAACCACCCAGAAATACACTGAAAATTGGAAGTGAATCCCTCAATGGTCACAGTTAAAGAGGCACCTATATTCCCGAGTGCAGCAGAGCCAGCCAAAGAAATACACTCACAAATTGAACTAAATCACTAACTGGTCACAGTTAAAGAGGCTGCTGCACTCCAGAGTGCAATCGAACCACCGAGAGAAACGTACTAAAACTTGAACAGAGTCACTAAATGGTCACTGCTGAAGGGTCAGGTACACCCAGAATGCAGTGCAATCACCCAGAGAAACAGTCAATTGGAATTGAATCACTGAATGGACACAGTTAAAAAGGCAGCTACACCACACAGAGCAATAGAACTGTCCAGCGAAACACACTGACGATTGGAACTGAATAACTGAATGGTCACAGTTAAAGAGGCAGCTATATTCCAGAGTTTAGCGGAACCCCCAGAGAAACATATTGACAATTGGAACTGAATCACTGAATGGTTACAGGTCCAGAGGAAGCTGCACCACAAAATGCAGTAGAACCACCCAGAGACACGCTAACAATTTCAAACGAATCACTCAATGGTCACAGTTAAAGAGGCACCTACACACCAGAGTGCACCGGGACCACACAGTAAATCACCATAACAATTGGAACTGAATCACTGAATAGTCACAGTACAGTGATGGATATCTCGAAACAATCTGAGGTCTCGACATGGGACGGATGGTCTTTTCGTGGACAACATCCTTTGTGTTATTGTTTGATTAAAAATATGATCAACACAGATCAGTGTTGGAAAGTGTTCAGTCACTCAAAAAAAATACTTTATTCAACCTAATTTCTTAATCTGTTTGTTCAAATCTTTGACAAATAGGCGAACCGATGCTGCAATATTGCTGAGGTGCTTGCTTCGGAAATAAATTAACTATTCCGTGAATATATAACCTCAGAGTTTAAGAGGGACAGAATGCCAGCAGCACGAATGGACGCATTACTTCACTGTAAAATGGTTCTTCCACTTGACATTGTTGAGAAAATATTCAACACAATCCTTGCTATTGTTGGAGTCCCGGGTAAGTGACTATCAGCTTTGAAGTTGTGTAAATCTGTGTGTGAGCGGCTCTCTGATTGTAAACTGTGGCTGGAAATGTTTAATGCTGATCTCGTGCTCACAGTTATAGGACACTTAATCAACAACGTAATTCACTTAAGTCAAACGTCTTTAAACATATCTGTGGTTTTAATCAATTTAACCAACTGACAACGTACCTCTGTTTGGAACTCAAGGGATCTCTGATCAATGAAATTATTATATTTAGTGGACTCTTGCATCATGTTATATTGGATCTCAGTGAAGCCATTCCCTTTGAAGGACGGTTTATTGAGAGAAATAATGAAATCACACCGAGTGTGAATCAAGAAACATAATATCTGACAGCTGTGAACAAGTATTACTTGAAGTATCCGTTACTGCAGAATTGGACTGAATGTGGATCTCTCGCCAGGGTGGAATATCTGATCCAATTGTTCATCTATTCCTGGGACTATTTGTCCGTGTAGAATTGTATTGAATGTGGTTCAGGTACTGGAGTGAAAGAAGTTCTTTGTATTTTGAAATAATGTAATTTGTTGGTGAGTGATCACTCCATCCTATGGAGATGTTTCTGTCTCTCTTTCACCTTTGGAATAGATTGAAAGTATGAATAGTTTGGTTGCATTTTGAAGATGTTTATTATGTATTGTGTGAAGTAAAATATCTCCATATATCTGTTTTCTGTTGAACTGCTCCAACAAGAAGAGGTGTCATCTACATTGTGGCGTGAATAAATCCACAATAGCCCAGTATTCTAATAGGTTTTGTAATTGTTTTATTGATTTCTATTCATCTGGAAATTAATTCAATGTTTGTTCAATTCTTGTGGGTATTTTAAACTGTATTGCTGCTTCAAATGATTTGTGAATCTCGTCACCTGAACCCAGAAACCTCCCCAGCCCATTCACACACGAGGAGGAGAGGAGAATTGCTAATGTTGTCCCTTTGTTTAAGAAGGGTAGCAGGGATAATCCAGGGAATTATAGATATGTGAGCTTTACGTCAGTGGTAGGCAAACTGTTGGAGAAGATACTGAGGGATAGGATCTATTCACATCTGGAAGAAAATAGACTTATCAGTGATAGGCAGCATGGTTTTGTGCAGTGAAGGTCATGTCTTACAAACCTAATAGAATTTTTTGAGGAAGTGACAAAGTTAATTGATGAGTGAAGGGCTGCAGATGCCATATGCATGGACTTTAGTAAGGCGTTTGACAAGGTTTCCCATAGCAGGTTGATGGAAATAGTGAAGTCGTATGGGGTTCAGGGTGTACTGGCTAGATGGATAAAGAACTGGCTGGGCAACATGACACAGAGAGTAGTGGTGGAACGGAGTGTCTCACAATGGAGAAGGGTGACTAGTGGTGTTCCACAGGGATCCGTGCTCGGACCACTGCCGTTTGTGATCTACATAAATGACCTGAAGGACGGTATAGGTGGTCTGATTAGCAAGTTTGCAGATGATACTAAGATTAGTGGAGTTGCAGGTAGCGAGGAGCACTGACAGAGCATACAACAAAATATAGGTAGATTCGAGAGTTGGGCAGAGAAATGGCAGATGGAGCTCAATCCAGGCAAATGCGAGGTAATGCATTTTGGAAGATCAAATTCAAGAGCGGACTATATGGTCAATGGAAGGGTGCTGGGGAAAATTGATGTACAGAGAGATCTGGGAGTTCAAGTCTATTGTACCCTGAAGGCGGCAACGCAGGTTGATAGAGTGGTCAAGAAGGCATACAGCATGCTTGCCTTCAACGGACGTGGTATTGAGTACAAGAGTAGGCAGGTCATGTTACAGTTGTATAGGACCTTGGTTCGGCCACATTTGAATACTGCGTGCAGTTCTGGTCGCCACATTACCAGAAGGATGTGGATGCTTTGGAGAGGGTGCAGAGGAGGTTCACCAGGATGTTGCCTGGTATGGAGGGTGCTAGCTATGAAGAAAGGTTGAGTAGATTAGGATTGTTTTCGTTGGAAAGACTGAGGTTGAGGGGGGACCTGATTGTGGTCTACAAGGTGGATAGCAACAAGCTTTTCCCAAGAGTTTCCCCTTCCCAAGTTACAAGGGGTCACGATTTCAAGGTGAGAGGAGGAAAGTTTAAGGGAGATGTGCGTGGAAAGTTTTTTACGCAGATGGTGGTGGGTGCCTTGAACGCTTTACCAGCGGAGATGGTAGAGTCGAGCACGATAGTATAATTTAAGAGGCATCTAGACAGGTATATGAACGGGCGGGAACAGAGGGAAGTAGAACTTGGAAAATAGGAGACAGGTTTAGATAAAGGCTTAGACAGGATCGGCGCAGGCTGGGAGGGCCGAAGGTCCTGTTCCTGTGCTATAATTTTTTTTCTTTGTTCTTTGTTCTTTGATTGGGAGTTTTATCCTTCTGATAAAAATGCAACAGCGGCTCTGAACTGTCGGGAAATTAATTTCCATTGAAAGACCCACTTTTTAATGTTAGAATTGATGTTACTTTGTCTCTGTCTTTAGTTGTGTTCTTCCTCTGTATTCACTATCACTCTCAATTTAATTTTGTCTGTAAATTCTGCAATTATCATTCTCCTTCCCGATTCCATATTGTTGATGGAAATGATGAAGGAGAGTGATCCCTGTGCTGATCCTTGTGGAACACCTTTTCTTACCTTTTACAATCAGAACATTTAACTCCTCTTCTGCTTTCTGTGTGTGCCTCCAGCTTGCTGTCCATTCTGTTGCTGTGTTCAGTAATTCTACTTGCTCTGACACTACTCATGAGTTTGTTATGTCAGATCTTACTGAAAGCCTTTAAAAATCAAGTTTGTTTAACATCTATTATACGATTGAATTCTTTCATACCGACAGTTTTTGAAAAAAAAAATCAAATCTGTTAGGAATTATTTTGATTTTGGACTATTTGCTGACTATTATTATACTCAGTCTTAATGCATTTTGTCCACCTCAGAATTTTACTTCCTTTTTTCTTACTTTTGGCGTTGTGACTGGGAGATTGTTTTCTGGAATTGATTTATTTTTAAAATTCAGCAATAACAGAAATCAATTACTTCCTTTCATTCTTCGGTAATGATGGTTAGTGAACAGATAATAGTGTCTGCTGATTCTCTGGCAATTTTATGAGTATTTCTGGTTGAACTCCATCCATCTCCTGTAATCTCCCTACCTGAACCCCACCTCTGGCCTCCTATCTGCTCTTAGTCTTTTCATTAAGATCTGTCAATGCGGCATCGACCATCTCAATTTCTCTGCTCCTGTCACTCACTCGATCCCGTCTTCCTCTGAAACTGCTTTAATCCTCACTTTAATGTCCAGTTCTGACCTTGTGACCTAGGCTGCTCACAATGGTCATCCGGTTATTGTCTGGTCTACTGAGCTCTTTCTCACCGAGGCTGAGTGTCAATTCTAGGGCACATCTAGCTACGTTACTCTGGATCAGGACGCCAGCAGAAAACATCATGATATTGTTTCCAGGATTTTCACTAACCTCATCGACTCTGGAGATCTTCCATCCACAGCTTTCGATGTCATAGTCCCACAAATACACACATCCTGCATCAACCTCCCGCTTCTAACGCCTTCCAAAAATGCAGAAACTGGACTGTACCCGTTGACTCATTATTTCAGCCACTTCCAGCCGCAACAGACTCGCTTGTTCATATCTTGATACGATCCTCTTCCCACATAGCTCTGCCCCTTCCCATCGACACTCCTGATTCCCCTCATGCCGTATGTCACATAAACAAGGTAAATTCCCTGGTTCTAACTGCTTAATCTTTCTTATGGATGTCAAGCATCTGAGCAGTTCTGCATCCCAACTCCCCAACAGAAGGGCCTGCGAGCTCTCAGGTTCTTCTTAGATCGGAGACCTGGACAATCCATGACCACCACCGCATTCCTGTGCCTCTGCGAACCTGTTCTATCACTCAACAATTACTCCTTCAACTTGTATCACTTCATGAAAATAAGAGGTGTGGCCATGGGTCCCGCCTTGGCCTCGCTCTGTCTGTCTTTTTGTTGGTTTTGTGATCGATCTGTGTTCCTGGTCTACTCAGTTCCACTCTCCCAGTTCATTTCCTGTCACAATCTTGACTGGTGTGGTGACATTCCATGTTTCTGTATGGATCTGGAAACAACACGCGATTTTTGTTCCAATTTCTGCCCCTCTCTCGTCTTTTTAGGGTCCATATCCGACATTTAGCTTTTCTTCCTTGACCTGTCCATCTTAATTTACAGCGATCGACTGAGCACCGTTATTCATTGCCAGCTCTCTGAACCAACAGCTACCTCGTATACTGATCCTCATATCTTGCCTCCTGCATGCACTGCATCTCATTCTCCCAGTTGCTCTGCCTCCCTCGCCTCTATTCTGATTATTCCATCTTGGAAAATGGGCCATTCTGGAAAGTCTGCATTTTCTTTAACTCGAGTTACCAAAACCACTTCCTCTGGTGGACAGGCTTCTCAAATTTGTTCAATTCATTTCCCACAGCTCTGCCCTCAAACATCCTCCTCTCTCCATGAAATAAAATTGTTCTCCCCTTTCTTCACTTTCCTCACCACCGGCCTCCGCTACTTCCAAAAATTCAGCATGATGCCACCAGCAAACACATCTTCACCTCTCTCCAACCAACCCAGCATGTTATGAATTCCTCATGTACCGCTCCCTCTTTAACGCCCTTCTCCACTTCTCCAGCACACCAAAACCACTTTCCCTTACCATGGCACCTCACCTTCCAATCAAAGAGGGTGCAACAATTGCCCCTTCAACTCCTCCCGTCTCATGATTCTCCGCAGCAATCTCTCATTTCTGGAGTAGCAGTGTATCCCTTCTGCTTCCTACAATTTTGTCTACTGTATTCGCTGCTCCCAATACCGTCTCTTCTACATTGGGGCAACTAAACGCAGACTGGGTGAATGCTTTGCGGAAGACATTCACTCAGCCCACAAACATGACCGCAGCCTTCCTGATGCGGCTATTTCAACTCTGCATCTTGATCTCATTCCCACAAGTCTGTCCTTGGCCTGCTGCAAGGATCCAGCCAACGCAAGCTGGAGGAGCAGCATTTCATCTTGCAATTCGACACGTCGCAGCGCTCAGCACTCAACTTTAACTTCAACAACTTAGACTGGAAATATTTTTCCTCCATCTCTTGCACACGTTCTCAGACATACTCTCACACAGTGTCGTGCACACGCTCTCATACATACTCTCACACCACACTCCCGCACAGGCTCTCAGACATACTATTACACACTCTCTTGCACGCGCTCTCAAACATATCCTAACACACGCTCTTGCACACGCTCTCGGACATACTCTCACACACGCCCTTATGCATACGTTCACACGTACTCTCACTCAGGCTCTTGAACACGCTCTTAGACATACTCTCACACACGCTCTCACACACGGTCCCAGACACGCTCTCAGACGTACTCTCACGAATTCCCTTACACACGCTCTCTGACAGACTCACACACACGCTCTCACACACGCTCTCAGGCAGACTCTCACACACGCTCTCATACATACTCTAACACATACTCTCACATCTACTCTCTCACATGCTCCCGCACATGCTCTCAGACATACTCTCACGCAGACTCCTGCACACGCTCTCAGACATACTCTCGTACATGGTATCAGGCATACTCTCACTCACGCTCTTGCACACATTTTCAGACATAAACTCACACACGCTGTGCACACACTCCCAGGCATACTCTCACACACGCTCTGAAACACGCTCTCAGACACACTCTCACACGCGCTGCTTTACACGCTCTCAGACATACTCTCTCACACGCTCTCAGACATACTCTCACACCATGCTCCCACACACGCTCTCAGACATACACTCACACACGGTCTTGCACACTCCCTCAGGTTTAATTTTACATATGCTCTCACACTCACTCTTAGACATACTCTCACACACTCTCACACACACACTTTCAGATATACTCTCACACTCTTGCACACACTCTCACAGGCTCTCGCACACGCTCTCAAGAATAGGCTCACACAGCACCTTCCACACGCTCTCTAACATACTCTCACAAACACTCTCGCACACGCTCTCACACACGCTGTTGCACACGCTCCCAGAGACACTCTAACACACGCTCTGACACATGCTCTCCGACGTTCTGTCGCACACGCTCTTGCACACGATCTCAGCCATAGTCTCAAACAGTCTCTTGTACACGTTCTCAGACATACTCTCACACATGCTTCTGCACACGCTCTCAGGCACACTTACACTTCCAGTCAGATATATTCTCACGCCAGCTCTTGCACACGCGCTCAGCCATACTTTCACACACTATCATGTACACGCTCTCAGACATACCCTCCCACATGCTTTTGCACACGCACTCAGACATCGTCTCACACAAGCTCTTGCACAAGCTCTCAGACATACTCTCACACACGGGCATCACACGTTTTCAGACATACTCTCGCACATGCTCTCAGGCATGCTCTCACATGCGCGCTCCCACACGTTCTCAGACATACTCTAACACATACTCTCACATGTACTCTCACACAGACTCCTGCACACGCTCTCGGACATACTCTCGCATATGCTCTCAGACATACATTCACTCACGCCTTTGGAGACGCTCTCAAACATACTCTCACACGCGCTTGCGCACACACTCTCATACATACTTTCACGCATAGTCTCACATATACTTTCATTCATTCTCTCACACATGCTGTCAGATATACTCTCACACAGACTCTTGCACACGTTCTCAGACATACACTCGCACTGGCTCTTGTACACGCTTTCAGACATACTCTCACACACACTCTCGCACACGCTCTGAGACATACTCGAACACAAAATCTCACACACGCTCTTGCACACGCTCTCAGAAACACTCTCACACACGCTCTTGCACACACTCTGACATACTCTCACAAACGCTCTCAGACATACACTCGCACACGCTCTCAGACATACACTCGCACACGCTCTCGCACACGCTCTCAGACCTACTCTTACACACAATATTGCACACGCTCTCTAACATAATTCACAAACGCTCTCGCACACGCTCTCACAGACGCTGTTGCACACGCTCTCAGAGTTACTCTCACACACGCTCTAATACATGCTCTTAGACGTTCTGTCGCACACCCTCTTGCACACGAGCTCAGCCATAGTCTCAAACACTCTCTTGTACACGCTCTCAGACACACTCTCACACATGCTCCTGCACACGCTCTCAGGCACACTTACACTTGCTGTCAAACATATTCTCACATCAGCTTTTGCACACGCTCTCAGCCATAACCTCACACACTATCTTGTACACGCTCTCAGACACATACTCACACATTCTCCTGCACACGCTCTCAGACATATCCTCCCACATGCTCTTGCACAAGCTCTCCGACTAACTCTCACGCGCGCTCGCACACGTTTTCAGACATACTCTAACACATTCTCTCACATCTACTCTCACACAGATTCCTGCACACGCTCTCGGACATACTCTCGCACATGCTTTCAGACATACTTTCACTCACGCACTTGCAGACGCTCTCAGACATACTCTCACACACGCTCGCGCACACACTCTCATGCATAGTCTCACATATACTTTAATTCATGCTCTCGCACATGCTGTCAGTTATACACTCACACAGACTCTTGCACACGCTCTCAGACATACTCTCGCACACGCTCTTGGACACGCTTTCAGACATACTATCACACATGCTGTGAGACATGTTCTCACACACGCTCTTGCACACGCTCTCAGACATACTGTCACACATGCTGCCGCACACACTCTCAGACATACTCTCACAAACGCTGTTGCACACGCTGTAAGACATTCTCTCACCCACACTTACACGCACGCTCTTGCACACGCTCCTAGACACATACTCACACATTCTCCTGCACACGCTCTCAGACATACCCTCACACAAGCTCTTGCACGCGCACTCAGACATCGTCTCGCACACGTTCTTGCTCACGCTCCCAGGCATACTCTCACACACGTTCTCAGACATACTCTCGCACATGCTCTCAGGCATACTCTCAAACACGCTCTTGCACACACTCTCGTACGTACACTCACACACTCTCTTGCGCACGCTCTCAGACATACTCTGAAACACACTCCCGCACACGCTCTCGCTCACGCTCTCAACCATACTCTCGCACACGATCTTGCACACGCTCTCAGACATACTCTTGCACACGCTCTTGCATCCGCCCTCACACACGCTCTTGCACACGTTTTCAGTCATATTCTCACTAATGCTGTTTCACACGCTGTAAGACATTCTCTCACCCACACGCTCAAGCAAGCTCTTGCACACGCCATCAGACACGCAATCACACATTCTTCTTCGCACGCTCTCAGACATACCGTCACACATGCTCTTGCAAACGCTCTGAGACATCGTCTCACATGCGCTCTTGCACACGCTCTCAGACATACTCACAGACCCGCGCTCTCACTCGTTCTCTGACATATGCTCGCACATTCACTCCGACATACTCTCACTCACGCTCTTGCACACGTCCTCAGACATACTTTCAAACACGCTCTCGCACACACTCTCAGACATACACTCACCCACGCTCTTGCACACGCTCCCAGACATGCTCTCACACACGCTCTTGCACACCCTCTCAGATATACTCTCGCACACATACTCACATATACTCTCACACTTGCTCTCGCCCACGCTCTCAGACATCCCTTCACACACGCTCTCAGACATACTCTCACACACACTCTCACACACGCACTTGCACACGCCCTCAGGCATATTTTTTCACATGCTCTTGCACACGCTCTCAGACATACTCTCACACACACTCGCACGCATGCTCTCAGACATGCTCTCGCACACGCTCTTCCACATGCTCTCAGACATAGTCTCACAAACGCTCTTGCACACGCTCTCAGTCATACTATCACACATGCTGTAGCACACGCTCTCAGACATACTTTCACAAATGCTGCCACACACGCTCTAAGACATACTCTCACCCACACTCTCACGCAAGCTCTTGTACACGCTCCCAGAAACACACTCACATAGTCTCCTGTATACGCTCTCAGACACACCGTCACGCATGCTCTTGCACAGGCTCGCAGATATCATCTCACAAGCACTCTTGCACACTCTCTGAGACATACTCTCATACACGGGCTCGCAACGGTCTCTGACATACTCTCACATATACTCGCACATCGACAGCACGGTAGCATTGTGGATAGCACAATCGCTTCACAGCTCCAGGATCCCAAGTTCGATTCCGGCTTGGATCACTGTCTGTGCGGAGTCTGCACTTCCTCCCTGTGTGTGCGTGGGTTTCCTCCCGGTGCTGCCTTTTCCTCCCACAGTCCAAAGATGTGCACGTTAGGTGCATTGGACATGATAAACTGCCCTTGGTGTCCAAAATTACCCTTAGTGTTGGGTGGGGTTACTGGGTTATGGGGTTAGGGTGGAGGTGTTAACCTTGGGTAGGGTATACTTACCAGGAGCCGGTGGAGTCTCGATGGGCCGAATGGCCTCCTTCTGCACTGTAAATTATATGATCTATGACTCTCACACATACACCTGCACATGCTCTCAGACATACTCTCACACAGACACCTGCACTCGCTCTCAGACAAACTCTCGCACACGCTCTAAGACATTCTCTCACCCACACTCTCACGCAAGCTATTGCACACACTCTCAGACACACACTCACACATTCTCCTGCACGTGCTCTTAGACATATCGTTTACACATGCTCATGAACACGCTCTCGGACATCGTCTCACACGTTCTCTTCCACACGCTCTCAGACACACTCTCATACACGCTCTCACACACGCTCTCAGACATGCTCTCGCACACGCTCTTGCACATGCTGTCAGCCATACTCTCACACTGGCTCTCTCACACACTCTCAGGCATAATCTCAAACACGCTCTTGCACACGCTCCCAGAGATACTCTCACACACGCTGTAAAACGCGCTCTCAGACACACTTTCACACGCACTGCTTCACACGCTCTGAGACATACTCTCACACATCCTCCCTGATACACTCTCACACCACTCTCCCACACACGCTCTCAGACATGCTCTCGCACGCCGAGCGCGGGGTGGTGTCGGTCTGGAGCGCGGCCAATGCCATCCAAGGCCTCAAAACGGCCGTGCTCGGCTCCGCCGGCACACTGGAGTTAGAGACGGCGCTGGTGTGCCGTGGCATTCCTGCTCGGACGGAATTCCACAGTGGTCCCGGGCCCCGGCCGCCTCACGGAAATACCCTCCGTCCCATTTCGCACTGCACGGAGGGGTTTCCTGTACGGCGTGCTGTTGCACACCTTCCACCTCTTTTGCCTCGCCCGCCGTCCGCACACGCCTTGGCGTGCCTCGTTGCCGTCTGGCGGCGGAGGTCCCTGCTGGGCGTCCCTTTACAAAGGCGTCCACCCCATCAAGCTCAGGGATCTGGGGTAGAGGGTGCTGCACATGGCAGTGCCGTGTAACCATCGGATTCACCGCTTCACGGATTTGTCAGAGGCCTGCCCCTTTTGCGGCCTGGTGGAGACCGTGGAGCATGTTTATGTTGTTTGTCATAGACTGCACTCCCTCTTTGATTTCTTGACGACGTTGTTATTGAGGTTTTCTTTGCACTTCAGCCCCACGCTCCTGATCTACGGACACCCGGTGCGGAGGGGGGCAGGGAAGGCAGAGGACGTCCTCGTGAACCTGCTACTGGGCCTGGCCAAAGTAGCCATTTATAGGTCCAGTCAGCGGGCGATCGAGGGGGTCGTCCAGCCCGACTGTCTGCCCATCTTCCGCGGCCTCTTTCAAGGTCGGCTGTCCCTGGAGAGGGAGCATGCGGTGTCCACGGGCACCCATGAAGATTTTCGTGCTCGGTGGGCGCCGCAGGGGTTGGATTGTTTCATCGACCCCAATTTTTACACTTTATTTTGACGGGTTTTTTAGATAAGTTTTTGTTCCTTTTCTTATTCCTTTTGGGTTGTGCTCTGTTTAGGGGCACATTGTATTCTTCTCTTTGAAGTTAAGGTATTTTTTGTGTCATCGGTTAGCTGAGGTCTGTATAAAAGACAGACAGTCAGCGCACACAGTAAGCGAGCACTTTTCCAGGAGACTCATCCGGAGTGAGACTCATACAGAACGGGAGATTGAAACTTGGTAATTTGGTACAGTGAGGTAATTCGGTGCAGAGTGTGAGGAGGTGCTTTTTAACCCTGGTAAGTGACTGGTAAGTAGTCTCTCTTTTTCTTTTCATTGTCTAATTTATTTATTTTTATTTTGAAATTCTAGTTGTTTAAATTTACCAAGGGTTTAAGACATGGCAGGAGATCCCAGACCCGTGTCATGATCCTCGTGTGCGATGTGGGAGCTCAGGGACACGTCCACTGTCCCTGGTTCCTTCACGTGCAAGAAGTGTGTTCAGTTGCAGCTCTTGTTAGACCGCTTGACGGCTCTGGAGCTGCGGATGGACTCACTTTGGAGCATCCGCGATGCTGAGGAGGTCGTGGATAGCACGTTTAGCGAGTTGGTCACACCGCAGGTGAAGGTTACTGAGGGAGATAGAAAATGGGTGACCAAAAGAAAGAGCAAGAGTAGGAAGGCAGTGCAGGTGTCCCCTGTGGTCATCTCCCTGCAAAACAGATATACCGCTTTGGATACTGTTGAGGGAGGTGGCTCACCAGGGGAAGGCAGCAGCAGCCAGGTTCATGGCACCGTGGCTGGCTCTGCTGCACAGCAGGGCAGGAAGAAAAATGGCAGGGCTATAGTGATAGGGGACTCGATCGTAAGGGGAATAGACAGGCGGTTCTGTGGACGCAATCGAGACTCCAGGATGGTATGTTGCCTCCCTGGTGCAAGGGTCAAGGATGTCTCGGAGCGGCTGCAGGACATTCTTGGGGGGGAGGGTGAACAGCCAGCTGTCGTGGTGCACATAGGCAACAACGATATAGGTAAAAAACGGGATGAGGTCCTACAAGCGGAATTCAGGGAGTTAGGAGTTAAACTAAAAAGTAGGACCTCAAAGGTAGTAATCTCAGGATTGCTACCAGTGCCACGAGCTAGTCAGAGTAGGAATGTCAGGATAGATAGGATGAATGCGTGGCTCGAGAGATGTTGCAAGAGGGAGGGATTCAAATTCCTGGGGCATTGGGAACGGTTCTGGGGTAGGTGGGACCAGTACAAACCGGACGGTCTGCACTTGGGCAGGACTGGAACCGATGTCCTGGGGGGGGGGGGTGTTTTCTCGAGCTGTTGGGGAGGGTTTAAACTAATGTGGCAGGGGGATGGGAACCAATGCAGAAAGTTGGAAGGTAGTAAAACAGGGACAGAAGCAAAAGGAAGTAAGGGGAAAAGTGCAAGGCAGAGAAGACGTAGTCAGAAATCCATAAGGGCGACAGTACAAGGTACAGTGACTGAGGGGAGCACAGTGAATAGGCCCAGTAATAACAAAAGGAATAAAACTGGAGAAGTTAAGTTTCAAGACAGAAGTAAAAAAACCAACATAAGTGTACTTTACCTGAATGCTAGTAGTATTCGGAAAAAAGTAAATGAGTTGGTGGCACAAATCATCGTAAATGACTATCATTTAGTGGCCATTACTGAAACATGGTTAAAGGATGGTCACGACTGGGAGTTAAATATCCGAGGGTATCAAACTATTCGGAAGGACAGAGTGGATGGTAAGGGAGGTGGTGTTGCTCTGTTATTTAAGGATGACATCCGGGCAATAGTAAGGGATGACATCGGTGCTATGGAGGATCAGGTTGAATCCATTTGGGTGGAAATCGGGAATAGTAAGGCGAAAAAGTCACTGACAGGAGTAGTCTATCGGCCACCAAATAGTAACGAGATGGTGGGGCAGGCAATAAACAAAGAAATAACTGATGCATGTAGAAATGGTACAGCAGTTATCATGGGGGATTTTAATCTACATGTCGATTGGTTTAACCAGGTCGGTCAAGGCAACCGTGAGGAGGAGTTTATAGAATGTATCCGCGATAGTTTCCTAGAACAGTATGTAATGGAACCTACGAGGGAACAAGCGGTACTAGATCTTGTCCTGTGTAATGAGACAGGGTTGATTCATGATCTCATAGTTAGGGATCCTCTCGGAAGGAGCGATCACAATATGGTGGAATTTAAAATACAGATGGAGGGTGAGAAAGTAAAATCAAATACTAGTGTTTTGTGTTTAAACAATGGAGATTGCAAGGGGATGAGCTAAGGTAGACTTGGAGCTAAGACTTTATGGTGGAACAGTTGAGGAACAGTAGAGAACATTCCAAGCGATTTTTCACAGTGCTCAGCAAAGGTTTATACCAACAAAAAGGAAGAACGGAAGAAAGAGGGAAAATCGGCCGTGGATATCTAAGGAAATAAGGGAGAGTATCAAATTGAAGGAAAAAGCATATCAAGTGGCAAAGATTGCTGGGAGATTAGAGGACTGGGAAATCTTTAGGGGGCAACAGAAAGCTACTAAAAAAGCTATAATGAAGAATAAGATAGAGTATGAGAGTAAACTTGCTCAGAATATAAAAACAGACAGTAAAAGTTTTTACAAATATATAAGACAAAAAAGAGTGGCAAAGGTAAATATTGGTCCTTTCGAGGATGGGAAGGGAGTTTTAATAATGGGAAATGAGGAAATGTCTGAGGAACTGAACAGGTTTTTTGGGTCGGTCTTCACAGTGGAAGAGACAAATAACATGCCAGCGACTGATGGAAATGAGGCTATGACAGGTGAGGACCTTGAGAGGATTGTTATCACTAAGGAGGGAGTGATGGGCAAGCTAATGGGGCTAAAGGTAGACAAGTCTCCTAGCCCTGATGGAATGCATCCCAGAGTGCTAAAAGAGATGGCTAGGGAAATTGCAGATGCACCTGTGATAATTTACCGAAATTCACTAGACTCTGGGGTGGTCCCGGTGAATTGGAAATTAGCAAACGTGACGCCACTGTTTAAAAAAGGAGGTAGGCAGAAAGCAGGAAATTATAGGCCAGTGAGCTTAACTTCGGTAATAGGGAAGATGCTGGAATCTATCATCAAGGAAGAAATTGCGAGGCATCTGGATAGAAATTGTCCCATTGGGCAGACGCAGCATGGGTTCGTAAAAGGCAGGTCATGCCTAACTAATTTAGTGGAATTTTTTGAGGACATTACCAGTGCAGTAGATAACGGGGAGCCGATGGAAGTGGTATATCTGGATATCCAGAAAGCCTTTGACAAGGTGCCACACAAAAGGTTGCTGCATAAGATAAAGATGCATGGCCTTAAGGGTAAAGTAGTAGCATGGATAGAGGATTAATTAATTAATAGAAAGCAAAGAGTTGGGATAAATGGGTATTTCTCTGGTTGGCAATCAGTAGCTAGTGGTGTCCCTCAGGGATCTGTGTTGGGCCCACAATTGTTCACAATTTACATAGATGATTTGGAGTTGGGGACCCAGGGCAATGTGTCCAAGTTTGCAGATGACACTAAGATGAGTGGTAAAGCGAAAAGTGCAGAGGATACTGGAAGTCTGCAGAGGGATTTGGATAGGTTAAGTGAATGGGCTCGGGTCTGGCAGATGGAATACAATGTTGACAAATGTGAGGTTATCCATTTTGGTAGGAATAACAGCAAACGGGATTATTATTTAAACAATAAAATATTAAAGCATGCCGCTGTTCAGAGAGACTTGGGTGTGCTAGTGCATGAGTCACAGAAGTTTGGTTTGCAAGTGCAACAGGTGATTAAGAAGGCAAATGGAATTTTTTCCTTCATTGCTCGAGGGATGGAGTTTAAGACTAGGGAGGTTATGTTGCAATTGTATAAGGTGTTAGTACGGCCACACCTGGAGTATTGTGTTCAGTTTTGGTCTCCTTACTTGAGAAAGGACGTACTGGCGCTGGAGGGTGTGCAGAGGAGATTCACTAGGTTAATCCCAGAGCTGAAGGGGTTGGATAATGAGGAGAGGTTGAGTAGACTGGGACTGTACTCGTTGGAATTTAGAAGGATGAGGGGGGATCTTATAGAAACATTTAAAATTATGAAGGGAATAGATAGGATAGATGCGGGCAGGTTGTTTCCACTGGCGGGTGACAGCAGAACTAGGGGACATAGCCTCAAAATAAGGGGAAGTAGATTTAGGACTGAGTTTAGGAGGAACTTCTTCACCCAAAGGGTTGTGAATCTATGGAATCCCTTGCCCAGTGAAGCAGTTGAGGCTCCTTCATTACATGTTTTTAAGGTAAAGATCGATAGTTTTTTGAAGAATAATGGGATTAAGGGTTATGGTGTTCGGGCCGGAAAGTGGAGCTGAGTCCACAAAAGATCAGCCATGATCTAATTGAATGGCGGAGCAGGCTCGAGGGCCTACTCCTGCTCCTAGTTCTTATGTTCTTATTCGTTGTTTTAAGGAGCACTACCTTGATTTGATTATCCATTATTGACGTTCTGTTCTTTTCCCTAGTTCGTTTACACCCAGAATCTTGCCAAGGCAGATTCTTGCTTAATCTTGCACATACACATAAATGTGCAGGTCTCACAAAAAAATAATTAAAAATTAATAAAGAACACCAAGTATAAATTACAGTCGTGGAGCCCAATAACAGCTCCGGATTTTTGGAGGAAGCAGGGGCCTGTCGGGAAGGTGAGTGTGGGCCTTTAAATATGCTTGCCTTTCAGCGGATCGACTTCCGGATTTTCGGCGGGAGCAGGGGCCTGTCGGGAAGGTGAGTGTGGGCCTTTAAATATTTTGCATTTCAACGGGAGCGGCCTCCGGGTTTTCGGCGGGAGCAGGGGCCTGTCGGGAAGGTGAGTGTGGGCCTTTAAATTTGCTTCCCTTTCAGTGGGAGCGTCCTCCGGATTTTTGGCGGGAGCAGGGGCCTGTCGTGAAGGTGAGTGTGGGCCTTTCAATTTGATTGCCTTTTAGCGGGAGCGGCCTCCGAGTTTTCGGCGGGACCAGGGGCCTGTCAAGAAGTTGAGTGCGTGCCTTTAAATGTTTTTGCCTTTCACCGGGAGCGGCCTTTGGATTTTCGGTGGGAGCAGGAGCACGTCGTCAATGTGTGTGTGCCTTTAAATTTGCTGGTCTTTCAGCGGGAGCGGTCTCCGGATTTTCGGCGGGAGCAGGGGCCTGTCGTGAAGGTGAGTGTGTGCCTTTAAATGTGCTTGCCTTTCACCGGGAGCGGCCTTCGGATTTTCGGTAGGAGCAGGAGCCCGTCGTGAATGTGAGTGTGTGCCTTTAAATTTGCTGGCCTTTCAGCGGGAGCGGCCTCCGGATTTTGGGCGGAAGCAGGGGCTTGTCGTGAAGGTGAGTGTGGATCTTTCAATTTGATTGCCTTTCAGCGGAAGCGGTCTCCAGGTTTTCAGCGGGGGCAGGGGCCTGTCTGGAAGGTGAGTGTGGGCCTTTACACTTGCTTCTATTTCAGCGGGAGCGGCCTCCGGGTTTTCGGCGGGAGCAGGCGTCTGTCGGGAAGATGAGTGTGTGGCTTTGAATTTGCTTTCCTTTCAGCGGGAGTGGCCTCCGTGTTTTAGGCGGGAGCAGGGGCCTATCGGGAAGGTGAGTGTGTGCCTTTCCATTTGCTTGCCTTTCGGCGGGAGCGGCCTCCCGATTTTCGGTAGGAGCAGGGGACTGTCGGGAAGGTGAGTGTCTGCCTTTAACTTTGCATATCTTTCAGCGGGAGCGGCCTCCGTGTTTTCGGCGGGAGCAGGGGCCTGTCGGGAAGGTGAGTGTGTGCCTTTCAATTTGTTTGCCTTTCAACGAGAGCTGCCTCCGGGTTTTAGGCGGGAGCAGCGGCCTGTCGGGAAGGTGACTGTGTGCCTTTAAATTTGCTTGCCTTATTCCTCGGATGATGATGTCCAGTATGAGAGGACATAGCTTCAAATTGAGGGGAGATAGATACAGGACAGATGTCAGAGGTAGATTCTTTACTCAGGGAGTCGTAAGGGAGTGGAATGCCCTGCCTGCAACAGCAGTGGACTCGCCAACACTAAACGTATTCAAATTTTCATTAGATAGGCATATGGACGATAAAGGAATCGTATTGATGGGCTTTAGAGTGGTTTTACAGGTCGGCGCAACATTGAGGGCCGAAGGGCCTGTACTGCGCTATGTTCTATGTTCTCACACACACTCTCGGACACGCTCTCAGACACGCTCTCAGACGCATTCTCACACATGCCCTTGCACACACTCTCCGACAAACTTTCACACACGCTCTTGCACACGCTCTCAGTCATACTATAACACATGCTGTCGCACACGCTCTCAGACATACTCACACACATACTCTCACACCAACTTTCACACACGCTCTTGCACACACTCTCCGACACACTCGCACACGCTCCTGCACACCCTCTCAGACTTAATCTCGCACACGCTCTCAGACATATTGTCACACACGCTCTCACACAAGCTCTCACACACGCTCTTGCACAGGCTCTCAGACATACTCTCACACATTCTCCTGCACACGCTCTCAGACATACTCTCACCCACGCTCTCGTACGCGTTCGTATACATACCCCCACACATGATCTTGCAGACGGTCTCAGACATACTCTCACACACGCTCTTATACAAGCTCTCACACACGCACTTGCACATGCTCTCAGACATACTCTCACACGTGCTTACACACACTCTGTAAAACTCTCACACACACTCTCACATATACTCTCACGCATGCACTTGCACATGCTCTAAGGCATACTCTCCCACATGCTCTTGCACACGCCCTCAGCTTTACTATTACATTTACTCTCACACACATTCTCAGACATACTCTCACCATCACTCTTACACACACTCTCAGACATACTCTCATACACTCTTACACATACTCTCACACACGATCTCGCACAAGCTCTAAAGAATACTCTCACACACGATCTTGCACAGGCTCTCGGACATACTCTCTCACACGCTCTCACACATGCTCTCAGACATACTCTCACATACGCTTTCACACACACTCTCAGACATACTCTCACACACACTCTCACATATACTCTCACACATGCACTTTCACACGCTCTAAGACATACTCTCACACATGCTCTTGCACACGCCCTCAGCTTTACTATCACACTTACTCTCACACACTCTCAGACGTACTCTCACCATCACTCTTACACACACACTCACACACGCTCTCGCACATGCTCTCAAGAATACTCTCACAGACCATCTTGCACACGCTCTCAGACATACTCTCACACATGCTCTCGCACACGCTCTCACACTCGCTCTTGCACACGCTCTCGCACACACTCTCAGACATACTCTCACACACGCTCTCGCAAACACTCTCAAGCATACTCTCACACATGATGTTTCACACGCTCAGACATAGTCTCACACATATTCTCGCACACGCACTCACACAAGCTCTTGAACACGCTCTCAGACATACAGTCACACAAGCTCTCACACACACTCTCACATTTACTCTCACACATGCTCTTGCACATGCTCTCACATATATCGCGCACACACTCTCACATATACTCTCACACATGCTCTCGCACAAGCTTTTAGACATGCTTTCACCCACTCTTTCAGACATACTCTCACACACGCTCTCAGGCATACTCTCAAACATGCACTCACTCAGGCACTTGCAAACATTCTCAGACATACTTTCACACAATCTCGCACACCCGCTCGCGGACACGTTCTCAGACGTACTCTCACACATGCCCTTACATACGCTCACCGACATACTGTCACACACGCTCTTGCACACGCTCTAAGTCATATTCTCACAAATTCTTGCACTCACTCTTACACACGCTCTCGCACATGCTCTCATGAATACTCTCACACACGCTCCCGCACACGCTCTCACAATCGCTCTTAGACATACTCTCGTACACGCTCTCACACACGCTCTCAGACGTAAACTCACACACGCTCTTGCACACGCTCACAGACAGACTCTCACACACACTCTTGCACACGCTATGAGACACACTCGCACACGCTCCTACACACCCTCTCAGACATAATCTCGCACAAGCTCTCAAACATATTGTCACACACGCTCTTGCACACGCTCAGAAGCATACCCCCACACACGATCTTGCAGACGGTATCAGACACACTCGCACACACGATGTCACACAAGCTCTCACACACGCTCTTGCACTGGCTCTCAGACAAACTTTCACACATTCTCCTGCACACGCTCTCAGACATACTCTCACCCACGCTCTCGTACACGTTCTTATACATGCACTCACACACGCTCTTGCACACGCTCTCAGACATACTCTCACACACTCCCGCACACGCTCTCAGACATACTCTTACACAGGCTCTCGTACACACTCTCACACACGCTCTTGCACACGCTCTCTGACATACTTTCACACACGCTTCCACATACACTCTCAGACATACTCTCACACACATTCTCACATATACTCTCACGCATGCACTTGCACACGCTCTAAGGCATACTCTCCCACATGCTCTTGCACACGCTATCAGACACACTCGCACACGCTCCTACACACCCTCTCAGACATAATCTCGCACACGCTCTCAGACATATTGTCACACACGCTCTTGCACACGCTCAGAAGCATACCCCCACACACGATCTTGCAGACGGTATCAGGCATAGTCTCACACACGATCTCACACAAGCTCTCACACACGCCCTTGCACTGACATACTCTCACACACGCTTACAGACACACTCTCAGACATACTCTCACAGATACTCTCACATATACTCTCACGCAAGCACTTGCACATGCTCTAAGGCATACTCACCCACATGCTCTTGCACGCGCCCTCAGCTTTACTATTAACTTAATCTCACACACATTCCCAGACACACTCTCACCATCACTCTTACACACAATCTCAGACAAACTGTCACACACTCTTACACATACTCTCACACACGATCTCGCACATGCACTAAAGAATACTCTCACGCACGATCTTGCACAGGCTCTCGGACATACTCTCTCACACGCTCTCACACATGCTCTCAGACATACTCCCACATACGCTTTCACACACACTCTCAGACATACTCTCACACACACTCTCACATATAATCTCACACATGCGCTTGCACACGTTCTAAGGCATACTCTCACAAATGCTCTTGCACACGCCCTGTGCTTTACTATCACACTTGCTCTCACACACACTCTCAGAATAACTCTCACCATCACTCTTGCACACACTCTCAGACATACTCTCACACACTCTTACACACACTCTCACACACGCTCTCGCACATGCTCTCAAGAATATTCTCACACATGCCCTTGCACACGCTCTCCGACATACTGTCACACACGCTCTTGCACACGCTCTAAGTCATATTCTCACAAATTCTTGCACACACTCTTCACACGCACTCGCACATGCTCTCAAGAATACTCTCACACAAGCTTCCGCACACGCTCTCACAAACGCTCTTGCACACGCTCTTAGACATCCTCTCGTACACTCTCTCACCAACCCTCTCAGACGTAAACTCACACACGCTCTTGCACACGCTCTCAGACATACTCTCAAACACGTTCGTGCACACGCTCACAAAAATACTCTCGCACACATTCTTCCACACTCTCTCAGACATAATCTCACACACTCGCACAAGCGCTCTTTCACACGCTCTCAGATATACTCTGACGCAAGCTCTTGCACGCACTCTCAGACACACACTCACACATTCTCCTGCACACGCTTTCAGACATACCCTCCGACATGTCCTTGCACACCCACAATGACACCCTCTCACACATGTTCTTGCACAAGCTCTCAGGCATATTCTCACACACGCGCTCGCACACATTCTCAGACATACTCTCGCACACATACTCTCACATATGCTCTCACACAACCTGCCAGACATCCTTTCACACACGCTCTCAGACATATCCTCACACGCACTCTCACACACGCACTTACACACGCCCCCAGGCATGCTTTTACAAGTGCTCTTGCACACGCTCCCAGACACGCTCTCAGATATGCACTCGGACAAGCTCTTGCACATGCTCTCAGACATACTCTCAAACACGCTCTCGCATATGCTCTCAGACACACTCTCACAAATCCTGTTGCACACGTTCTAAGACATACTCTCACCCACACGCTCACGCAAGCTCTTGCACACGCTCTCAGACATACACTCACACATTCTCCAGCACAAGCTCACATGCCGTCACATATGCTCTTGCACACGCTCTCAGACACCGTCTCACATGCGCTCGCGCATACTCTCTGACACACGCTCTCGCACACGCTCTCACACACGCTTTTGCACACGCTCTCAGACATACTCTCACAAATGCTGTTGCACACGCTCTAAAACATACTCTCACCCACTCGCTCACGCAAGCTCTTGCACACGCTCTCAGACAAACTGTCACACATTCTCCTGAACACACTCTCAGACATACCATGCCACACGCTCTTGCACATGTTCTCAGACATCGTCTCACAAGCGCTCTTGCACACGTTCTCAGATATACTCTCACATACGCTTTCACACACACTCTCAGACATACTCTCACACACACTCTCACATATACTCTCACACATGCGCTTGCACACGCTCTAAGGCATACTCTCACACAAGCTCTTGCACACGTCCTCAGCTTTACTATCACACTTACTCTCACACACACTCTCAGAATAACTCTCACCATAACTCTAGCACACACTCTCAGACATATCTTCACACACTCTTACACACACTCTCACACACGCTCTCGCACATGCTCTCTAGAATATACTCACACATGCCCTTGCACACCCTCTTCGACATACTGTCACACACGCTCTTGCACACGCTCTAAGTCATATTCTCACAAATTCTTGCACACACTCTAACACACGCTCTCGCACATGCTCTCAAGAATACTCTCACACACGCTCCCGCACACACTCTCACAAACACTCTTGCACACGCTCTTAGACACGCTCTCAGATATGCACTCGGACAAGCTCTTGCACATGCTCTCAGACACACTCTCAAACACGCTCTCGCATATGCTCTCAGACATACTCTCACAAATCCTGTTGCACACGTTCTAAGACATACTCTCACCCACACGCTCATGCAAGCTCTTGCACACGCTCTAAGACATATACTCACACATTCTCCTGCACAAGCTCACATACCGTCACATATGCTCTTGCACACGCTCTCAGACACCGTCTCACATGCGCTCGCGCATACTCTCTGAGACACGCTCTCGCACACGCTCTCACACACGCTTTTGCACACGCTCTCAGACACACTCTCACAAATGCTGTTGCACACGCTCTAAGACATACTCTCACCCACTCGCTCACGCAAGCTCTTGTACACGCTCTCAGACAAACAGTCACACATTCTCCTGAACACACTCTCAGACATACCATGCCACACGCTCTTGCACATGTTCTCAGACATCGTCTCACAAGCGCTCTTGCACACGCTCTCAGATATACTCTCACATACGCTTTCACACACACTCTCAGACATTCTCTCACACACTCTCACATATACTCTCACACATGCGCTTGCACACGCTCTAAGGCATACTCTCACACATGCTCTTGCACACGTCCTCAGCTTCACTATCACACTTACTATCACACACACTCTCAGAATCACTCTCACCATAACTCTTGCACACACTCTCAGACATACTATCACACACTCTTACACACACTCTCACACACGCTCTCGCACATGCTCTGAAGAATATTCTCACACATGCCCTTGCACACCCTCTTCGACATACTGTCACACACGCTCTTGCACACGCTCTAAGTCATATTCTCACAAATTCTTGCACACACTCTTACACACGCTCTCGCACATGCTCTCAAGAATACTCTCACACACGCTCCCGCACACACTCTCACAAACGCTCTTGCACACGCTCTTAGACATCCTCTCGTACACGCTCTCACCAACGCTCTCAGACATGCTCTCATACACGCTCTCAGACATAAACTAACACACGCTCTTGCACACGCTCCCAGACATACTCTCACACACGCTCTCAGACATACTCTCAAACACGTTCGTGCACACGCTCATAAAAATACTCTCGCACACATTCTTCCACACTCTCTCAGACATAATCTCACACACTCGCACAAGCGCTCTTTCACACACTTTCAGATATACTCTGACGCAAGCTCTTGCACACGCTCTCAGACACACACTCACACATTCTCCTACACACGCTTTCAGAAATACCCTCCGACATGCCCTTGCGCACCCACAATGATGCCGTCTCACACATGCTCTTGCACAAGCTCTCAGGCATATTCTCACACACGCGCTCGCACACGTTCTCAGACATACTCTCGCACACATACTCTCACACATGCTCTCACACAACCTGTCAGACATCCTTTAACACACGCTCTCAGACATATCCTCACACACACTCTCATACACGTACTTACACACGCCCCCAGGCATGCTTTTACAAGTGCTCTTGCACACGCTCCCAGACACGCTCTCAGATATGCTCTCGGACAAGCTCTTGCACATGCTCTCAGACATACTCTCAAACACGCTCTCGCATATGCTCTCAGACATACTCTCACAAATCCTGTTGCACACGTTCTAAGACATACTCTCACCCACACGCTCACGCAAGCTGTTGCACACGCTCTCAGACATACACTCACACATTCTCTTGCACAAGCTCACATACCGTCACATATGCTCTTGCACACGCTCTCAGACATCGTCTCACATGCGCTCGCACATACTCTCTGACACATGCTCTCGCACACGCTTTTGCACACGGTATCAGACATACTCTCACAAATGCCGTTGCACACGCTCTAAGACATACTCTCACCCACTCGCTCACGCAAGCTCTTGCACACGCTCTCAGACACACATTCACACATTCTCCTGCACACACTCTCAGACATACCATGACACACGCTCTTGCGCACGCTCTCAGACATTGTCTCACAAGCGCTCTTGCACACGCTCTCAGACATACTCTCACATACACTTTCACACACACTCTCAGACATCCTCTCACACACACTCTCACGTACACTCTCACACATGCGCTTGCACACGCTCTCAGACATAATCTCACGCATGCTCTTGCACACAGCCTCAGCTTTACTATCTCACTTACTCTCACACACACTCTCAGACGTGCTCTCACCATCACTCTTATTCACACTCTCAGACATACGCTCACACACCCTTACACACTCTCACACACGCTCTCCCACGTGCTCTGAAGAATTTGTTATGTTTACTTTAGCGAATGGCAGGGATAATTATATACCACAAGGCAAGAATTATAGCTGGGGAAAAGGCAATTATGATGCTATTCGGCAAGATTTAGGATGTGTAGGATGGGGAAGGAAACTGGGGAAGGAACAATCGAAATGTGGAGCTTTTTCAAGGAACAGCTGCTGCGTGTCCTTGATAAGTATGTACCTGTCAGGCAGGGAGGAAGTTGTCGAGCAAGGGAAACGTGGTTTACTAAGGAAGTTGAAGCACTTGTCGAGAGGAAGAAGAAGGCTTATGTTTGGATGAGACATGAAGGCTCAGTTAGGGCACTTGAGAGTTTCAAGTTAGCCAGGAAGGAACTAAAGGGAGAGTTAAGAAGAGCGAGGAGAGGACACGAAAATTCGTTGGTGGATAGGAGCAAGGAAACCCCTAAGGCTATCTATAGGTATATCAGGAACAAAAGAATGACTAGAGTAAGATTAGGGCCAATCAAGGATAGTAGTGGAAAGCTGTGTGTGGAATCAGAGGAGATAGGGGAAGCGTTAAATGGATATTTATCGTCAGTGTTTACACTGGAAAAAGACAATGTTGTTGAGGAGAATACTCAGGTTCAGTCGACCAGGCTAGATGGAATTGAGGTTGTCAAGGAGGAGGTGTTAGCAATTTTGGAAAATGTAAAAATAGATAAGTCCATTGGGCCAGATGGGATTTATCCTAGGATTCTCTGGGAAGCCAGGGAGGTGATTGCAAAGCCTTTTTTCTTTTTCTTTATGTCGTCTTTGTCGGCAGGAATTATGCCGGAAGACTGGAGGATAGCAAATGTTGTCCCCTTGTTGAAGAAGGGGAGTAGAGACTGGTAATTATAGACCTGTAAGCATTACTTTGGTTGCGGGTAAAATGTTGGAAAAGGTTAGAAGAGATAGGGTTTATAATCATCTTGAAAAGAACAAGTTGATTAACGATAGTCAACACGGTTTTCTGAAGGGTAGGTCATGCCTCACAAACTTATTGACTTTTTTGAGAAGGTGACCAAACAGGTGGATGAGGGTAAAGCGGTTGATGTGGTGTATATGGACTTCAGTAAGGCGTTTGATAAGGTTCCCCACGGTAGGTTATTGCAGAAAATAAGGAAGTATGGGATTCAAGGTGATTTAGCGGTTTGGATCAGTATTTGGCTAGCTGAAAGTAGACAGATCTGTGGTGGTTGATGGCAAATGTTCATCCTGGAGTTCAGTTACTAGTCGTGTACCGCAACGATCTGTTTTGGTGCCATTGCTGTTTGTCATTTTTATAAATGACCTGGAAGAGGGTGTAGAAGGATGGGTTAGTAAATTTGCAGATGACACGAAGGTCGGTGGAGTTGTGGATAGTGCTGAAGGAGTTTATAGGATACAGAGGGACATTAATAAGCTGCAGAGCTGGACTGAGAGGTGGCAGATGGAGTTTAATGCGGGAAAGTGTGAGGTGGTTTAACTTTCGAAGGAGTAACAGGAATGCAGAGTACTGGGCTAATGGCAAGATTCTTGGTAGTGTAGATGAACAGAGAGATCTCGGCATCCAGGTACATAAATCTCTGAAAGTTGCCACCCAGGTTAATAGGGCTGCTAAGAAGGCATATGGCGTGCTAGCCTTTATCAGTAGGGGGATTGAGTTTCGGAGCCACAAGGCCATGCTGCAGCTGTACATAACTCTGGTGCGGCCGCTCCTGGAGTACTGCGTGCAGTTCTGGTCACCACATTATAGGAAGGATGTGGACGCTTTGGAAAGGGTTCAGAGTAGATTTACGAGGATGTTGCCTGGTATGGAGGGAAGGTCATACGAGGAAAGGCTCAGGGACTTGAGGTTGTTTTCGTTAGATGGGAGAAGGCTGAGAGGTGACTTAATAGAGACATATAAGATAGTCAGAGGGTTAGATAGGGTGGACAGTGAGAATTTCCTCGGATGGTGATGACCAACAAGAGGGGACATAGCTTTAAATTTAGGGGTGGTAGATATAGGACAGATGTCAGAGGCAGTTCATTACTCAGAGAGTAGTAAGGGTGTGGATCGCCCTGCCTGCAACAGAGTAGACTCGCCAACTTTAATGGCATTTAAGTGGACACTGGATAGACATATGGATGAAAATGGAATAGTGTAGGTCAGATAGGCTTCAGATGGTTTCACAGGTCGGCGCAACATTGAGGGCCGAAGGGCCCATACTGCCATGTAACGTTCTCTGTTCTATAGTGGTACCGTTTACATAAACTGTTTAATGCACAGCACTGTTTACATAGACTGTTTGCTGCAGGGCACTCCACATAGAGTCCATTTACTATAGGCCACTGTTTATATAGTCTGTTTACTGTTCGGCACTGTTCACATAGACAGTTTACTGCATGGCCCTCTTTGCATGGACTGTTTACATTGGGACATTGTTTACATAGAGTTTTCAACGTTGGGCACTGTTCATATAGACTGTTCACTGTAGAGCACTGTTCACAGAGACTGTTTTCTGTGGTGCAATGTTTACATAGACTGTTTAATGTAGGACACTCTTTTCAGAGACGGTTTACAGCAGGGCACTGTTTATATAGATCGTTTGCTGTCGGACAATGTTTAAATATACTGTTTACTGCATGGCAATGCTTATAGTGGCAATTTATTGTGCTGCAACGATTACATAGATTCTGTTTTTGCTGCAAGGCACTGTTTACAAACACTAATTATGGTAGGGCAGTGGTACTGTCGGGCACTGTTTATATAGACTGTTTGCTGTCGGAAACTGTTTATGCAGACTATTTATGTAGGGCACTGTACAGAATGACCTGTCTTTTCGTCACTGTTTACGTAGACTGTTTACTGTATGGCACTGTTTATATTGACTCCATTTACTGCAAGGCACTGTTTACATATACTACTTCCTATGGGACACTGTTTACACAGACTGTTTACTGTAGAGCGCTGTTTACATAGACTGTTTTCTGGAGGTCACTTTCCATAGACTGTTTACTGCAGGGCAGTGTTTACATAGTATTTACTGTAGGGCACTGTTTTTATAGACTGTTTACTGAAATGCTCTGTTTACATTTCTGTTTTCTGTAGGAAACTTTATGTAGGCTGTTTACTGTGGTTTTGAGATTATATAGACTGTTCACTGTCGGGCACTGTTAACATAAACTGTTGACTGGACGGCACTGTTTACATGGAATGTTTGCTGCAGGGCACTGTTCACATAGACTCCGATTACTGTAGATCACTATTTATATTGAGTGTTTATTGCAGGGCACTGTTTACATAGACTGGTTACTGTGGGAAACTGCTGAAGTAGACTGTTCATGGTCGGGCACTGTTTACGTGGACTGTGTACTGTCGGGCACAGTTTATATTTACTGGAGGCCACTGTTTGCATAGACTGTTTAATGTTGGGCACTGTATATACAGACTGTTTACTGCAGGGCACAGTTTATCGAGACTGTTTTCTGTCGGGCAATGTTTACATAGACTGTTTACTGTCGTGCACTGTTCATATAGGCAGTTCACTGTATGCCACTGTTTATATAGACTGCTTTCCGTAGGACCATGTTTACATAGACTGTTTACTGTAGGGCACTGTTTATATTGACTTTTACTGCAAGACTCTGTTTACAAAGGCTGCTTACAGTAGTGCAATGTTACTGTAGGGCAGTGTTTACAATGACTGTTTTCTGGAGGAGACTGTTTACGTGTACTATTAACTTTCGGGCACTGTTGATAGAGATTGTTTACTGCAAGGCACTGGTTACATGGAATACATACTGTCGGGCACTGCTTTCAGACTGTTTACTGCACTGCACTGTTTACCTAGACTGAGTACTGTAGTGCACTGTTTGTATAGACTGTTTACTGTAATGCACTGTTTACAAAGACTGCTTACAGTAGGGAACTGTTTACATACACTGTTTACTGTAGGGCAGTGTTTACATAGACTGTTTACTGTAGGGCACTGTTTACATAGTCTGCTTACTGTAGTGCACTATTGAAATATACTCTGTTTTCTGCAAGGCAATGTTTACATATACTATTTACTATAGGGCACGGTTTACTACACTGTTTGCAGCAGTGCACTGTTTATATTGACTGTATACTGTAGGCTACTGTCTGTGTGGACTGTTTACTGTAGGGCACTTTTTACATAGACTGTTTACTGCCGGGTACAGTTCACATAGACTGTTTACTGTAGGGCACGGTTTACGTAGACTGTTTGCAGCAGGACACTGTTCATATGGACTGTTTACAGTAGAGTACTGTTTACATAGACTCGGTTTCCTGAATGTAGGGCACTCTTCACATAGACTCTGTTTACTGTTGGGGACTGTTTACTTTGACTTTTCAGTGTCGGGCACTGTTTACATAGCCTGTTTACTGTAGGGTACTGTTTATATCGGCTGTTTACTGTCGGGCACTGCTCCGCTAGACTGTTTACTGCACGACACTGTTTACATAGACTGATTACTATGGGAATCTGTTTTCATATATTGTGCACCGTAGGGCACTGATTATATCGACTGTTAACTGTGGGACACTCTTTTCAATAGCCGTTTAAGGTCGGGCACTTTTTGTATAGACTGTTTACTGCTGGCCACTGTTTACATAGACTGTTTACTGGCATGCACTGTTTACATTGACTGTTTTCCGTAGGACACTCTTTAAATGAACTGTTTTCTTTAGGACTGTTTACATAAACTGTTTACTGCACGATGCTGTTTACATAGACGGATTGCAGCAGGGCACTGTTTATAATGACTGTTTACTGTAGGGTACTGTCTATGTAGACATTTTACTGCAGAGCACTGTTTTCGTAGACTGCTAGCAGTAGGGAACTTTTTCTATATACTGTTTAATGTAGTGTACAGTTTGCATAGACTGTTAACCACATGACACTGTTTACAAAGACAGTTTACTGTAGGGCACTGTTCGAACAGAGAACATAGAACATTACAGTGCAGTACAGGCCCTTGGGCCCTCGATGTTGCGCCGACCATTGAAACCATTCTAAGGCCCATCTACACTATTCCCTTATCATCCATATGTCTATCCAATTACCACTTGAATACGTTTAGTGTTGGCGAGTCCACTACTGTTGCAGGCACGGCATTCCACCGCCCTTACTACTCTCTCAGTAAATAACCTACCATTGACATCTGTCCTATATCTATCTCCCCTCAATTTAAAGCTATGTCTCCTGGTGCGAGACATCACCTTCTGAGGAAAAAGGCTCTCACTGTCCACACTATCTAATCTTCTGTTCCTCTTGTATGCCTCAATTAAGTCACCTCTTAAAACAGCCTCAAGTCCCTAACCTTCCCTCAAAAGATCTTCCCTCCACACCAGGCAACAATCTGGTAAATCTCCTCTGCACCCTTTGCAATGTTTTCACATCCTTCCTATAATGCGGCGATCAGAATTGCACGCAATATTCCAAATGCGTCCGCACCAGAGCTTTGTACAGCTGCAACATGACCTCATGGCTCCGAAACTTAATCCCTCTACCAATAAAAGCTGACACAGCGTACGCCATCGTAATAACCTTCTCAACCCGGGTGACAACTTGTAGGGAATCTATGCACATGAACACCGAGATCTCTCTGCTCATCCACACTACCAAGAATTTTACAATTAGCCCAGTACTCTGTCTTCCTGTTATTCCTTCCAAAATGAATCACCTCATACTTTTCCGCATTAAACTACATATGCCACCTGCCAGTCCAGCTCTGCAGCTTACTTATGTCGCTCTGTAACTTGTAACATCCTTCCACACTGTCCACAACTCCACCGACTTTAGTGTCATCTGCAAATTTATTCACCCACCCTTCTACGCCCTCCTCCAGGTCATTTATAAAAATGACAAAAAGCAGTGGCCCCAAAACAGATCCTTGTGGTACACCACTAGTAACTGGACTCCAGTCAGGACATTTCCCATCAACCACCACCCTTTGTCATCTTCCAGCTAGCCAAGTTCTGATCCAAACTGCTAAATAACCCTGAATCCCATGCCTCCGTAATTTATGCAATAGCCTACCGTGGGGAACCTTATCAAACACTTTACTGAAATCCATATACACCACATCAACTGCTTTACCCTCATCGACTTGACTGGTCACCTTCTCAAATAACTCAATAAGGTTTGTGAGGCACGATCTATCCTTCACAAAACCGTGGGGACTATCTCTAATCAAATTATTCCTTTCCAGATGATTATACACCCTATCTCTTATCAACCTTTCCAGGATTTTGTCCACAACAGACGTAAGGCTCACTGGTCTATAGTTATCAGGGTTGTCTCTACTCTCCTTCTTAAACAAGGTGACAACATTTGCTAACCTCCAGTCTATTCCTGTAGACAAAGATGACTTAAAGGCCAAATCCAAAGGCTCAACAATCTCCTCCCTAGCTCCCCAGAGATTCCGAGGATAAATCCCATCCGGCCCAGGGTTTTTATCTATTTTCACACTTTCCAGAATTGCTAACACCTCCTCCTTATGAACCACAAGCCCTTCTAGTCTAGTAGCCTGTATCTCAGTATTCTCCTCGACAATATTGTCTTTTTCCTGTGTGAATACAGAAGACAAATTTTCATTTAGCACCTCTCCTATCTCCTCGGACTCCACGCATAACTTCGCACTACTGTCCTTGACTGGCCCTACACTTATCATAGACATTCTTTTATTCCTGACACACCTATAGAAAGCTTTAGTGTTATCCTCGATCCTACCTGCTAAAGACTTTTCATGTCTCCTCCTGGCTCTTCTTAGCTCTCTCTTTAGGTCCTTCCCAGCTAACTTGTAACTCTCGAGCGCCTTAACTGAACGTTCACGTCTCATCTTTACATACGCCTCCTTCTTCCTCTTGACAAGTAATTCAACGACTTTAGTAAAACACGGTTCCCTCGCTCGACCATTTCCTCCCTGTCTGACAGGTACATATTTATCAAGGACACGGCGTAGCTGTTCCTTGAACAAGCTACACATTCCCATTGTGCCCATACCCTGCAGTTTCATTCCTCATCCGATGCATCCTAAGTATTGCCTCATCGCATCGTAATTGCCTTTCCTCAGATATAACTCGAACTCCCCCTCGAAACCTAACCCCAGTCCTGGTTCATTACACAGTACCAAATCAAATATGGCCTCGCTTCTCGTTGGCCTATCTACATACTGCGTCAGGAAACCCTCCTGCACGCATTGGAAAAAACGGACCCATCTAAAGTACTCGAAATATAGCGTTTCCAGTCAATATTTGGAAAGTTAAAGTTCCCCCATAACAACTACCCTGTTACCTTCGCTCCTATCCAGAATCATCTTTGCAATCCTTTCCTCTCCATCACTAGAAATTTTCGGAGGCCTGGTAGAAAATCCCTAACAGTGACCTCTCCTTTCCTGTTTCTAACCTCAGCCCATACTATCTCAGTAGACGAATCCTCATCAAACGTCATTTCTGCGACCGTAGTACTGTCCTTGACTTACAATGCCACCAACCCCCCTTTCTTACCACCTTCCGGAGCTCACTGAAGTATCTAAACCCCGGCAGCTGCAACAACCATTCCAGTCCCTGCTCCATCCATTTGTCCGAAATGGCCACAACATCGAAGTCCCAGGTACCAGTCCATGCTACAAGTTCACCCACCTTATTCCGAATGCTCTTGGCATTGAAGTTGACACACTGTAAACCACCTTCCTGCCTCCCGGTACACTCCTGCAACTTTTAAACCCTACTGATGACCTCACTACTCTCAACCTCCTGTATGTTGGAGCTACACTTCAAGTTGCCAATCCCCTGCTGAACTTGTTTAAACTATCCCGAAGAGCATTAGCAAAGTACCCCCCCTCCCCTCCCAGGATATTGGTACCCCTCTGGTCCAGGTGTAGACCATCCCGTTTGTAGAGGGCCCACCTACCCGAGAATGAGCCCCAATTACCAAGGAATCTGAAAACCTCCATCCTGCACCATCCCTGTAGCCACGTATTCAACTGCTGTCTCTCCCTATTCCTGTATCGCTAGCATATGGGACGGGTAACAACCCAGAGATAATAACTCTGTTTGTCCTAGATCTAAGTTTCCACCCCAGCTCCCTGAATTCCTGCCTGACATCCCTATCAATTTTCGTCACTTTGTCGTTGGTACCTATGTGGACCACGACTTGGGGCAGCTCCCCCTCCCCTTTAGGATCCCGAAAACACGATCCGAGACATTGCGGACACTGGCACCTGGGAGGCAACACACCAACAGCGAGTTTACATGGACTGTTTACTGCAGGGTACTGTTTACTTAGAAAGTTTACAGGAGGGCACTGTTTACGTAGAATGTTAACAGAACGGCCCTGTTAATATAGACTATTTACTGTAGTGTAGTGTTTACAGGGACTGCTTTCTACGTGGCACTGTTTACATTGACAGTTTACTGTAGGGCACTTTTTACATGGACTGTTTACAGTAGGGTACTGTTTAAATAGATAGTTTTCAGTCGGGCACTGTTTACGTTGACTGCTAACAAGAGGGCGATGTTGCTTTAGACTGTTTACTGTAGTGTAGTGTTTACATACACTGTTTACTACATGATACTGTTTACATAGACAGTTTACCGTAGGGTACTGTTTAAATAGACTGTTTACTGCATGGCACTATTTATATAGACTGTTTGCAGCAGGGCACAGTTCATATAGACTGTTTACTGAGTATTGATTACATTGACACGGTTTACAGAATGTAGGGCACTCGTCACATAGGCTCTGTTTACTGTAGGGCTCTGTTTACATTGGCTTTCTACGTTAGGGCATTGTTTACATAGACTTTGTGTACAGTAGGGAAATTTTCCATCGACTGTTTACTCTAGTTCACTGTGGGAAACTGTTTACACAGACTGTTCAGTGTAGGGCACTGTTTACATAGACTGTTTACTGCCGGGCGCTGTTTATATAGACTGTTTACTGAAGGTCACTGTTTGCATAGACTGTTCACTGTCGGGCACTGTTTATAAACAAAGAACAATGAAAATTACAGCAGAGGAACAGGCCCTTCGCCCCTCCCAGCCTGCGCCGATCCAGTTCCTTGATCTAAACATGACGCCTATTTTCCAAGGATCGACTACCCTCTGTTCCCTGCCCGTTCATCTATCTGTCTAGATGCACCTTAAATGTTGCTATCGTGCAAGCCTATCCCACCTCCGCTGGCAAAGCATTCCAGGCACCCACCACCCTCTGCGTAAACAAACTTTACACGCACATCTTCCTTAAACTGTCCCCCGCTCATCTTGAAATCGTGACCTCTTGTAATTGACACCCCCACTCTTGGATAAAGCTCGTTGCTATCCACCCTGTTCATACCTCTCGTAATTTTGTAGACCTCAGTCAGGTTCCTCTCAACCTCCGTTTTTCCAACGAAGACAATGCTAACCTACTCAACCTTTCTTCATAGCTAGCACCCTCCATACCAGGCAACAGCCTCTGCACCCTCTCGAAAGCATCCACATCCCTCGGGTAATTTGGCGACCAGAACTGCACGCAGTATTCCAAATGAGGCCTTACGAAAGTCCTATACAACTGTAACATGACCTGCCGACGCTTATACACAGACCCCGTCCGATGAAGGCAAGCATGCTGTATGCCTTCTTGACCACTCTATGGACCTCCGCTGCCACCTTTAGGGTAGAATGGACCTGAACTACCAGATCTCTCTGTACATCAATTTCCCCCAAGACTCTTCCATTGACCGTATAGTCCGCACTTGAATTATATCTTAAGCCAAATATATTTCGTGACCCATGTTAGCCCTCTTTTTTGCGCCTTTGCGATTTGTCCTACTTTCCCGATATTCCTCCAAAGCTACATCAGTTTTAAGTCGCCGATATCTTATGTATGCTCCCTTTTTCATCTTAGCTGGTATCACAATTCCACCCGTCAACCATAGCTCCCTACTCTTTCCATTTGTAGCCCTTATTTTCACAGGGACATGTCTGTCCTATACTCTAATCAACCTTTCCTTAAAAGACTCCCACATTTCAAATGTGGATTTCCCCTTAAACAGCAGCTCCCAATCCACATTCCCTAGCTCCTGCCGAATGTTGTTATAATTGGCATTTACCCAATTTAGCACTCTTCCTTTAGAACAAAGAACAAAGAAGTAAGTAAATTACAGCACAGGAAGAGGCCCTTCGACCCTCCCAGCCTGAGCCGATCCAGATCCATTATCTAAACTTGTCTCCTATTTTTCAAGGTCTACTTCCCTCTGTTCCCGCCCGTTCATATACCTGTCTAGATGCCTCTTAAATGATGCTATCATGCCCGCCTCTACCACCTCCGCTGGTAAAGCGTTCCAGGCACCCACCACTCTCTGCGTTAAAATCTTTCTACGCACATCTCCCTTAAACTTCCCCCTCTCACTTTGAAATCGTGACCCCTTGTAACTGATTCCCCCACTCTTGGTAAAAGCTTGTGGGTATCCACCCTGTCCATACCTCTCATAATTTTGTAGACCTCAATCAGGTCACCCCTCAACCTCCGTCTTCCCAACGAAAATAATCCTAATCTACTCAACCTTTCTTCATAGCTAGCACCCTTCATACCAGACAACATCCTGGTGAACCTCCTCTGCACCCTCTCCAAAGAATCCACATCCTTCTGGTAATGTGGCGACCAGAACTGCACGCAGTATTCCAAATGTGGCCAAACCAAAGTCCTATACAACTGTAACATGAACTGCCAACTCTTGTACTCAGTACCCCGTCCGATGAAGGCAGCATGCTGTATGCCTTCTTGACCACTCTATCAACCTGCTTTGCCACCTTCAGGATACAATGGACCTGAACTCAAAGATCTCTCTGTACATCAATTTTCCCCCACACCCTTCTATTGACCATATAGTCCGCTCTTCTCTTGAATGTGATCTTCAAAAATGCATCACCTCGCATTTGCCTGGATTGAACTTCATCTGCCATTTCTCTGCCCAACTCTCCAATCTATCTATATTTTGTTGTATTCTCTGACAGTCCTCCTCGCTATCTGCAACTCCACCAATCTGTTTCATCAGCAAACTTGGTAATCAGACCTCCTATACCTTCCTCCAGTTCATTTATGTAGATCACATTTAGGACCACTCTTGTCTTTGTCCATGAGTATTCTAAAACTTCTGTCGGAATTGTGATCGCTATTCCCAAAGTAATCAACGACTGAAACGTCAACCACCTGGCGGGGATCATTCCGTAATACCAGGTCCAGTATTGCCCCTTCCCGAGTTGCACTATTTACATACTGCTCTATAAAAAACTTTCCAGGTTGCTCCTTACATATTCTGCTCCATCTACGCATCCAACACCACATGAGTCGCATTCAATGTTGCGGAAGTTAAAATCTCCCTTCACGGCCATCCTATTGCTCCTACATTTTTCTATAATCTGTCCACATATTTGTACCTCTACTTCACGCTCGCTTTTCGGAGGCCTGTAATAAAGTCCCAAATAATGTTACTGCACCCTTCTAATTTCTTAGCTCCACCCATATTGCCTCAGTGCTTGAATTCTCCATCGTGCCCTCCTTAATCATTGCTGTGATATCATCTCTGATCAGTAATGCAACTACTTCACCCCTTTAATCTCCCTCTCTATCCCTCCTGAAGCATCTATACCCTGGGATATTTAGTTGCCAGTCTTGCCCTTCCCTCAACCAAGTCTCAGTAATACCAATAACATCATATTCCCAGGTACTACTCCAAGCCCGAACTTCATCTGCCTTACCTACTATATTTATGGCATTAAGACAAATGCTCCTAAGACCAAATGTCCCTTTGCGTTCATCATCTCTTCCCTGTCTACTCTTCCCGTCAGTCACATTGAGTTTATTATCTAGTACTTCACTGGCTTTAGTTGCTGCCTATTTACTTCCTAACCTGGTTCCCATCCCCCTGCCACATTAGGTTAAAACCTCGCCAACAGTGTTGGCAAATGAACCCCCTTGGACATTGGTTCCAGACCTGCCAAGGTGTAAACCGTCCGGCTTCCAATGGTCTCACCGCCCCAGAACCGTTTCCAATGTCCTAAAATATGAACCCCTCCCTCCTGCACCATCTCTCAAGCCACGTATTCATTCTGACTATTCTTGAATATCTATTCTTACTGTGTCGTGGCACCGGTCTCAATCCTGAGATTACTACCTTTAAGGTCCTACTGTTTAACTTATCTCCTGAATCCCTAAATTCGGACCTTAGGATCACATCCCGTTTTTACCTATATCGTTGGTGCCTATGTGCACCACGACAACCGGCTATTCACCCACCCCCTTCAGACTTTCCTGACCCGTGCAACTGGGAGGCAATATACCATTCGGGAGTCTCTATTTCGATCACAGAAACGCTTGTCTATTCCCCTTACGATTGAATCCCCGATGGCTATAGCCCTGCCAGTCTTTTTCCTGCCCTTCTGTGCAGCAGAGCTAGCCACGATGCAATTGGCCTGGCTACCACTGCCTTCCCCTGGTGAGTAATCTCCCCCAACATTATCTAAAATGGTACACCTATTTTGGAGGGAGATGGCCGCAAGGGACACCTGCACTGACTTCCTGCTCTTTCTCTGCCTTTTGGTCACCCATTCCCTGTCCCCCTGACCAATCCTAATCTGCAGTGTGACCAAATCATTGAACGTGCTATCCATGAGCTCCTCCGCATCGCGGATGCTCCAAAGTGAGTCCATCCGCAGCTCCCGAGTCGACATGCGATCCAGCAAGAGCTGCAGCTGTACAACGTCCCACACACGAAGGAGTCAGGGGCATCGGCCGCGTCCCTGAACTCCCACATTGAGCACGAGGAGCATACCGCGGGTCTGGGATCTCCTGCCACTTTTACAGTTTACCTTAACTGATTACAAACATAATACTAAATAATGAATAAGTGAAAGCAATAAGGATTTTACTTACCAATCGCAACACTTACCAACACACAAAGAGTTAAGTCTGCAGGCCGCTCCTCCGGAAATGTAAGTTTTTAAAGAGTTAAACTTATCTTCCAACTTCAGCACAGGTAACAATGAAACACTGAAGCAGCTACCTAATTTCGAGACTGCACTCCGGCTGCCTCGCTCTCTCCCGCTCCCGGAAATGGATGCCGGTGGAACCTGGGGGTAAATTTAAACACGTACCTTATTCCAAAGCTGCACTCCGACTGCCTCTCTCTCTCCCGGAACAGGAACTGGAGGCCGTTGGAACCTGGGGTAAGTTTAAGCACCTACCTTATTCCCAAGCTGCGTTCCGACTGACTCTCTCTCCCGCTCCCGGAAATGGAGGCCGGTGGAACCTGTGGGTAAATTTAAGCACCTACCTTATGGCTGCCTCTCTCGGGTTCCGCTCCGGAATGGAGGCCGCTGGAACCCGGCGTAAAGTTTAAGCACCTGTTTACTGTTGGGCACATTTTATTGAGACTGCTTACTGTAGGGAAGTGCTTACATAGACTGTTTACTAGAAGAAAATGTTCATATAGACTGTTTACTGTAGGCCGCTGTTTAAATACACTGTTTACTGCATGGCACTGTTTATACAGGCTGTTTACAGTGCGGCACTGTTTAAATAGACTGTTTACTGCAAGGCACTGTTTAAAAAGATTGCTTAGGATAGGGCAATGTTACTTTCGGTCACTGTTTACAGAGACTGTTTACTGCAGGGCACTGTTTATATAGACGGTTTACTGTAGCGCACTGTTTATACAGACTGTTTACTGTGGGACACTGTTTACAATGACTGTTTCCTGTCGGACTGTTTACGTACACTAATAACTTTAGGGCACTTTTGATGCAGACTGTTTACCGTATGGCACTGTTTACATAGACTGTTTACGGCAAGGGACTGTTTCCATCCACTACTTACTGGAGGGCACCCATTCCCTGTCTCCATCACCAATCCTAATCTGCGGTGTGACCAACTCACTGAACGTGCTATCCACGACCTCCTCAGCATGCAAATCTCCCCGGAACAACCAATCAGTAGCTCCGTTCTGCTGCCCTCTGCTGGATGCTATCTTGCACTCGAACTCCTCGGGTCTCTATCGCGGGTACACCTCCAAATTAGGTTTACCGCACTGCACGTATGCAAATCTCCCCGGAACAACCAATCAGTAGCTCCGCTCTGCTACCCTCTGCTGTATGTAGGTCATTCTTCACATAGACTGTTTACTGTGGGGCACTGCTTACATAGACTGTTCATTGTAGAACACTATTAACAGAGACTTTGTTTACTGTCGGACAATGTTTACATAGATTGTTATTGTATTGTTTTCTTTTTTTAACTACATTTAGAGTACCCAATTATTTTTTCCATTTAAGGGGCAATTTAGCGTGGCTAATCCACCTACCTCGCACATCTTTTTTTTGGCGTTGTGGGGGTGAAACCCACGCAGAGATAGACTGTTATTGTAGGGCATTGTTTACATAGACTATTTACTGTGGGGAAAGTGGTTACATCGACTGTTCAGCGTAGTGTTTATGTACACTGTTTACTGTCGGGCACTGTTTACAGTGAGTGTTTTCTGTAGCACAATGTTTAAATAGACTGATAACTGAAGGACACTGTTTACATAGATTGTTTACTGTAGGGCACTGTTTATATAGACTGCTTACTGTCGGAAATGATTATATAGAGTGTTTTCTGTGGCCCACTGTTTACATATGTTGTTTACTGTCGGGCACTGTTGATATAGCCTGTTTACTGTAGGCCACTGTTTTCATAGGCTGTTTACTGTATGGCACTGTTTTTATAGAATGTTCACTGTCGGGCCCTGTTTATATAGAGTTATGACTGTAGGGCACTGTTTACATAGACTGTGAATGTCGGGCACTGATTATATAGACTGTTTCCTGTCGTGAACTGTTTACATAGACTGTTTCCTGTAGGTCACTGTTGATGTAGACTGTTTACTGTAGGCCACTGTTTACATAGACTGCTCAGCGTCGGTCACTGTTGATATAGACTGTTTACTGTAGGGCACTATTTTCAGAGACTGCTTTATGTAGTGCTATATTTATATGGACTGTTTACTAGTGCACACTCTTTTCATAGACCGTTTACTGTCGGGAACGTATTTACTATTTACTGTAGGCCACTGTTTACATAGACTGTTGGAAGTCGGGCACTGTTTATATAGACTGTTTACAGTAGGGCACAGTTTACAGAGACTGTTTACTGTAGGGCACTGTTTACAGAGACTGTTTTATGTAGTGCTATATTTACAGAGACTGTTTACTGGAGGGCACTGTTTCATAGATTTCATATAATTTACAGTGCAGAAGGAGGCCGTTCGGCCCATCGAGTCTGCACCGGCTCTTGGAAAGAGCACATTACCCAAGCCCATACTGCCACCCTATCCCCATAACCCAGTAACCCCACCGAATACTAAGGGCAATTTGGACCCTGAGGGCAATTTATCATGGCCAATTCACCTAACCTGCACATATTTGGACTGTAGGAGGAAAGTGGAGCACCCGCAGGAAACCCACGCAGACAGGGGGAGAACGTGCAGACTCTACACAGACAGTGACCCAAGCCGGGATTCGAACCTACGACTCTGGAGCTGTGAAGCATTTGTGTTAACCACTATGCTACCGTGCTGTTCATATAGACTGTTAGCTGGATGCCACTGTTTATCTAGCCTGTTTACTCGGGCACTGTTTATGTCGAATGTTTACTGTAATCTATTGTTTACATAGACTGTTTATTGTCGGGCAATGTTTACATAGTCTGTTAATTTTAGGGGATTGTTTACATAGATTGTTTACTGTGGGAAACTATTTACATAGACTGTTCAGCATAAGGCACTGTTTACATAAACTGTTTACTGTCGGACACTGCTTATGTTTACTGTTTACTGTTGGCCACTGTTTACATCGACTGTTTACTGTCGGGCACTGATAATTTACACTGTTTATTGCAGGCCACTGTTTATATGGACGATTTACATTCGGGCACTGTTTATATAGACAGTTTACTGCAGGCCTCTGTTTTCATGGAATTCTTACTGTCGGGCACTGTTTATTTAGACTGTTTACTGTCGGCCACAGTTTACATAGACTGTTTACTGTCTGGCACTGTTTACGTAGACTCTGTTTGGTGTAGGGCAATGTTTACATTGACTGTTTACTGTCGGAAAATGTTCATAGAATAGAACGATACAGCGCAGTACAGGCCCTTCGGCCCTCGATGTTGCACCGACATGGAAAAAAAAACTAAAGGCCATCTAACCTACACTATGCCCTTATCATCCATATGCTTATCCAATAAATTTTTTAATGCCCTAAATGTTGGCGAGTTCACTACTGTTGCAGATAGGGCATTCCACGGCCTCACCACTCTGCGTAAAAAACCCACCTCTGACCTCTGTCCTATATCTATTACCCCTCAATTTAAGGCAATGTCCCCTCGTGCTAGCCACCTCCATCCGCGGGAGAAGGCTCTCGCTGTCCACCCTATCTAACCCTCTGATCGTTTTGTATGCCTCTATTAAGTCACCTCTTAACCTTCTTCTCTCTAACGAAAAGAACCTCAAGTCCATCAGCCTTTCCTCATAAGATTTTCCCTCCATACCAGGCAACATCCTGGTAAATCTCCTCTGCACCCGTTCCAAAGCTTCCACGTCCTTCCTATAATGAGGCGACCAGAACTATACGCAATACTCCAAATGCGGCCGTACTAGAGTTTTGTACAACTGCAACATGACCTCATGGCTCCGGCACTCAATCCGTCTACCAATAAAGGCCAACACACCATAGGCCTTCTTCACAACCCTATCAACCTGGGTGGCAACTTTCAGGGATCTATGTACATGGACACCGAGATCCCTCTGCTCATCCACACTACCAAGAATTTTACCATTAGCCAAATATTCCGCATTCCTGTTATACTTTCCAAAGTGAATCACCTCACACTTCTCCACATTAAACTCCATTTGCCACCTCTCAGCCCAGCTCTGCAGCGTATCTATGTCCCTCTGTAACCTGCAACATCCTTCCGCACTGTCTACAACTCCACCGACTTTAGTGTCGTCTGCAAATTTACTCAACCATCCTTCTGCGCCCTCCTCTAGTTCATTTATAAAAATGACAAACAGCAACGGCCCCAGAACAGATCCTTGTGGTACGCCACTCGTAACTGAACTCTATTCTGAACATTTCCCATCAACTATCACTCTCTGTCTTCTTTCAACTAGCCAATTTCTGATCCACATCTCTAAATCACCCTCAATCCCCAGCCTCCGTATTTTCTGCAATAGCCGAAGGTGGGGAACCTTCTCAAACGCTTTACTGAAATCCATATACACCACATCAACTGCTCTACCCTCGTCTACCTGTTCAGTCACCTTCTCAAAGAACTCGATAAGGTTTGTGAGGCATGACCTACCTTTCACAAAACCATGCTGACTATCCCTAATCATATTATTCCTATCGAGATGATTATTAATCGTATCTTTTATAATCCTCTCCAAGACTGTACCCACCACAGACGTTAGGCTCACCGGCCTATAGTTACCGGGGTTATCTCTACTCCCCTTCTTGAACAAAGGGACCACATTTGCTGTCCTCCAGTCCTCTGGCACTATTCTTGTAGCCAATGATGACCTAAAAATCAAAGCCAAAGACACAGCAATCTCTTCCCTGGCTTCCCAGAGAACCCTAGGATAAATCCCATAAGGCCCCGGGGACTTATTTATTTTCACCTTGTCCAGAATTGCCAACACTTCTTCCCTACGCACCTCAATGCCATCTATTTTAAAAGCCTGGGTCTCAAAATTCCCCTCCACAATATTATCTTTTTGTTGAGTGAATACTGACGAAAAGTGTTCATTTAGTATCTCGCTTATCTCCTCAGCCTCCACACACCACATCCCACCACTGTCCTTGACTGGCCCTACTCTTACACTAGTCATTCTTTTATTCCTGACATACCAATAGAAAGCTTTTGGGTTTTCCTTGATCCTACCTGCCAAAGACTTCTCATGTCCCCTACTTGCTCGTCTCAGCTCTCTGTTTAGATCCTTCCTCGCTTCCTTGTAACTATCAAGCGCCCCAACTGAAACTTCACGCCTCATCTTCACATAGGCCTCCTTCTTCCTCTTAACCAGAGATTCCACTTCTTTGGTAAACCACGGTTCCCTCGCTCGACCCCCTTCCTCCCTGCCTGACTGGTACATACTTATCAAGAACATGCAATAGCTGTTCCTTGAACAAGCTCCACATATCCAGTGTGCCCAACCCTTGCAGCCTACTTCTCCAACCAACACATCCTAAGTCATGTCTAATGGCATCATAATTGCCCTTCCCCCAGCTATAACTCTTGCCCTGCAGGGTATACTTATCCCTTTCCATCACTAACGTAAAGGTCACCGAATTGTGGTCACTGTTTCCAAAGTGCTCACCTACCTCCAGATCTAACACCTGGCCTGGTTCATTACCCAAAACCAAATCCAATGTGGCCTCGCCTCTTGTTGGCCTGTCAACATATTGTGTCAGGAAACCCTCCTGCACACATTGTACAAAGAATGACCCATCTAATGTACTCGAACTATATATTTTCCAGTCAATATTAGGAAAGTTAAAGTCTCCCATAACAACTACCCTGTTACTTTCGCTCTTTTCCAGAATCATCTTCTCCATCCTTTCCTCTACATCCCTAAAACTATTCGGTGGCCTATAGAAAACTCCCAACAGTGTGACCTCTCCTTTCCTGTTTCTAACCTCAGCCCATACTACCTCAGAAGAAGAGTCCCCATCTAGCATCCTTTCCGCCGCCGTAATACTGTCCTTGACTAGCAGCGCCACACCTCCCCCTCTTTTGCCCCCTTCTCTGAGCTTACTAAAACACCTAAACCCCGGAACCTGCAACAACCATTCCTGTCCCTGCTCTATCCATGTCTCTGAAATGGCCACAACATCGAAGTCCCAAGTACCAACCCATGCTGCCAGTTCCCCTACCTTATTTCGTATACTCCTGGCATTGAAGTAGACACACTTCAAACCACCTACCTGAACACTGACACCCTCCTGCGAAGTCAAATCTGTGCTCCTGACCTCTATACTCTCAATCTCCCGTACCCCAACACTACAATCCAGGTTCCCATGCCCCTGCTGAATTAGTTTAATTCACATTGACTGTTTACTATTAGGCACTGTTCATATAGACTGTTTACTGTAGGCCACTGTTCACATAGACTTTGTCCTGCCGGGCAATGTTTATATAGACCGTTTCTTGTAGGTCACTGTTTACTTAACATTTTTACTGTGGGAAACTGTTTTGATCGACTGTTCAGCGTAGGGCACCATTTACATGGACAGTTTACTGTCGCGCACTGTTTATATTTACTGTTTACTGTAGGACACTATTTACATAGACTGTTTACTTTCTGGCACTATTCATATAGACTTTACTGTAGGCCACTATTTCATAGGGCACAGTTAATGTAGACTGCTTGCTGTTGGCCACTGTTGACATAGACTGATTACTGCCAGGCATTATTTATATAGACTGTTTACTGTTGGCCAATGTTTATAAAGACTGTTTACTGTAGGGCACTATTTATATTGAGTGTTACTGCATGGCACTGTTTACAGACTCCTTACAGTAGGGCACTGTTACTGTAGGGCACTGTTTATATTGTCTTTCGACTGTGGAGCACTAATTACATAGACTGTTATCTGTAGGACACTGTTCACATTCACCATTACAGTAGGGCACTGTTACTGTAGGGCACTGCAGATAAAGAATGTTTACTGCAAGGCACTGTTTACATAGACTATACTGTAGGCCACTGTTTACATAGACTGTTTATTGAAGGGCACTGTTTATATAGATTGTTTACTGCATGGGACTGTTTATACAGGCGGTTTACTGTGGGAAACTGTTTACTTAGACTGCTCAGCGTCGGGCACTGTTTATTTCGACTGTTTATGGTAGGGCACTATTTACAGAGACTGCTTTCTGTAGCGCTAGGTATACAGAGACTGTTTACTGTGTTTACAGACACTATTTACTTACGGGCACTGTTTCCATATAATGTTTACTGCAGGGAATTATTTATATAGACTGTTCACTGTCTGCCACTGTTTACATAGACTGCTTACCCTGGGGCACTGTTTATATAGACTGTTTACTGTCGGGCACTGTTACCATCGACTGCTTACTCTCGGGCACTGTTTATATAGACTGTTTACTATCGGGCACTATTTATATAGACTGTTTGCTGTAGGACACTGATTATATAGATTGTTTACTGTACGGCACAGTTTACATAGACTGTTTACTGTCGGGCACTGTTTACATTGAGGGTTACTGCAAGGCACTGTTTACAAAGACTGCTTACAGTAGGGCACTGTTGCTGTAGGGCAATCTTTATATCGACTATTTACTGCAGGGCACTGTTTATATTGTCTGTTTACTGTCGGGCACTGTTACCATCGACTGCTTACTCTCGGGCACTGTTTATATAGACTGTTTACTATCGGGCACTATTTATATAGACTGTTTGCTGTAGGACACTGATTATATAGATTGATTACTGTACGGCACAGTTTACATAGACTGTTTACTGCACGGCACTGTTTACGTAGACTGTAAACTGTGGGAAACTATTTACATAAACTCTTCAGCGTAGGGCACTGTTTACATAGACTATTAACTGTAGTGCACTGTTTTTATAAACTGTTTACTGTAGGACACTGTTTATATAGATTGTTTACTGTAGGGCACTGTTTACATTGAGCGTTACTGCAAGGCACTGTTTACAAAGACTGCTTACAGTAGGGCACTGTTACTGTAGGGCACTGTTTATATCGACCATTTATGCAGGGCACTGTTTATATTGCCTTTCGACTGTCGAGCACTAATTACATAGACTGTTATCTGTAGGACACTGTTCACATTCACCATTAACTGTAGGGCACTGTAGATAAAGAATGTTTACAGCAAGGCACTATTTACTTAGACTTTATACTGTAGGCCACTGTTTACATAGACTGTTTATTGTAGGGCACTGTTTATATAGATTGTTTACTGCATGGGACTGTTTATTCGGGCGGTTTACTGTAGGAAACTGTTTACATAGACTGCTCAGCGTCGTGGACTGTTGATTTCGACTGTTTATGGTAGGGCACTATTTACAGAGACTGCTTTCTGTAGCGCTCTGTATACAGAGACTGTTTACTGTGTTTACAGACACTATTTACTTTCCGGCACTGTTTACATATAATGTTTACTGCAGGGAATTATTTATATAGACTGTTCACTGTCTGCCACTGTTTACATAGACTGTTTACCCTGGGGCACTGTTTATATCGACTGTTTACTGTCGGGCACTGTTTACATCGACTGTTTACTGTTGGGCACTGTTTATATACACTGTTTACTGTAGGGCACTGTTACCGTCGACTGCTTACTGTCGGGCATTGTTTATATAGACTGTTTACTGTAGTGCACTGATTATATAGACTGTTTACTGTACGGTACAGTTTACATAGACTGTTTACTGCACGGCACTGTTTACGTAGACTGTAAACTGTGGGAAACTATTTACATAAACTCTTCAGCGTAGGGCACTGTTTACATAGACTATTTACTGTAGTGCACTGTTTTTATAAACTGTTTACTGTAGGACACTGTTTATATAGATTGTTTACTGTAGGGCACTGTTTACATTGAGCGTTACTGCAAGGCACTGTTTACAAAGACTGCTTACAGTAGGGCACTATTACTGTAGGGCACTGTTTATATCGACCATATATGCAGGGCACTGTTTATATTGCCTTTCGACTGTCGAGCACTAATTACATAGACTTTTATCTGTAGGACACTGTTCACATTCACCATTAACTGTAGGGCACTGTGGATAAAGAATGTTTACTGCAAGGCACTATTTACTTAGACTTTATACTGTAGGCCACTGTTTACATAGACTGTTTATTGTAGGGCACTGTTTATATAGAGTGTTTACTGCATGGGACTGTTTATTCGGACGGTTTACTGTAGGAAACTGTTTACATAGACTGCTCAGCGTCGTGCACTGTTGATTTCGACTGTTTATGGTATGGCACTATTTCCAGAGACTGCTTTCTGTAGAGCTATGTATACAGAGACTGTTTACTGTGTTTACAGACACTATTTACTTTCGGGCAATGTTTCCATATAATGTTTACTGCAGGGAATTATTTATATAGACTGTTCACTGTCTGCCACTGTTTACATAGACTGCTTACCCTGGGGCACTGTTTATATAGACTGATTACTGTCGGGCACTGTTACCATCGACTGCTTACTCTCGTGCACTGTTTATATAGACTGTTTACTATCGTGCACTATTTATATAGACTGTTTGCTGTAGGACACTGATTATATAGATTGTTTACTGTACGGCACAGTTTACATAGACTGTTTACTGTCGGGCACTGTTTACATTGAGGGTTACTGCAAGACACTGTTTACAAAGACTGCTTACAGTAGGGCACTGTTGCTGTAGGGCAATCTTTATATCGACTATTTACTGCAGGGCACTGTTTATATTGTCTGTTTACTGTCGGGCACTGTTACCATCGACTGCTTACTCTCGGGCACTGTTTATATAGACTGTTTACTATCGGGCACTATTTATATAGACTGTTTGCTGTAGGACACTGATTATATAGATTGATTACTGTACGGCACAGTTTACATGGACTGTTTACTGCACGGCACTGTTTACGTAGACTGTAAACTGTGGGAAACTATTTACATAAACTCTTCAGCGTAGGGCACTGTTTACATAGACTATTAACTGTAGTGTCATGTTTTTATAAACTGTTTACTGTAGGACACTGTTTATATAGATTGTTTACTGTAGGGCACTGTTTACATTGAGCGTTACTGCAAGGCACTGTTTACAAAGACTGCTTACAGTAGGGCACTGTTACTGTAGGGCACTGTTTATATCGACCATTTATGCAGGGCATTGTTTATATTGCCTTTCGACTGTCGAGCACTAATTACATAGACTGTTATCTGTAGGACACTGTTCACATTCACCATTAACTGTAGGGCACTGTAGATAAAGAATGTTTACTGCAAGGCACTATTTACTTAGACTTTATACTGTAGGCCACTGTTTACATAGACTGTTTATTGTAGGGCACTGTTTATATAGATTGTTTACTGCATGGAACTGTTTATTCGGGCGGTTTACTGTAGGAAACTGTTTACATAGACTGCTCAGCGTCGTGGACTGTTGATTTCGACTGTTTATGGTAGGGCACTATTTACAGAGATTGCTTTCTGTAGCGCTCTGTATACAGAGACTGTTTACCGTGTTTACAGACACTATTTACTTTCGGGCTGTGTTTACATATAAAGTTCAATGCAGGGAATTATTTATATAGACTGTTCACTGTCTGCCACTGTTTACATAGACTGTTTACCCTGGGGCACTGTTTATATCGACTGTTTACTGTCGGGCACTGTTTACATCGACTGTTTACTGTTGGGCACTGTTTATATACACTGTTTACTGTAGGGCACTGTTACCGTCGACTGCTTACTGTCGGGCATTGTTTATATAGACTGTTTACTGTAGTGCACTGATTATATAGACTGTTTACTGTACGGCACAGTTTACATAGACTGTTTACTGCACGGCACTGTTTACGTAGACTGTAAACTGTGGGAAACTATTTACATAAACTCTACAGCGTAGGGCACTGTTTACATAGACTATTTACTGTAGTGCACTGTTTTTATAAACTGTTTACTGTAGGACACTGTTTATATAGATTGTTTACTGTAGGGCACTGTTTACATTGAGCGTTACTGCAAGGCACTGTTTACAAAGACTGCTTACAGTAGGGCACTATTACTGTAGGGCACTGTTTATATCGACCATTTATGCAGGGCACTGTTTATATTGCCTTTCGACTGTCGAGCACTAATTACATAGACTTTTATCTGTAGGACACTGTTCACATTCACCATTAACTGTAGGGCACTGTGGATAAAGAATGTTTACTGCAAGGCACTATTTACTTAGACTTTATACTGTAGGCCACTGTTTACATAGACTGTTTATTGTAGGGCACTGTTTATATAGAGTGTTTACTGCATGGGACTGTTTATTCGGGCGGTTTACTGTAGGAAACTGTTTACATAGACTGCTCAGCGTCGTGCACTGTTGATTTCGACTGTTTATGGTATGGCACTATTTCCAGAGACTGCTTTCTGTAGCGCTATGTATACAGAGACTGTTTACTGTGTTTACAGACACTATTTACTTTCGGGCACTGTTTCCATATAATGCTTACTGCAGGGAATTATTTATATAGACTGTTCACTGTCTGCCACTGTTTACATAGACTGCTTACCCTGGGGCACTGTTTATATAGACTGTTTACTGTCGGGCACTGTTACCATCGACTGCTTACTCTCGGGCACTGTTTATATAGACTGTTTACTATCGGGCACTATTTATATAGACTGTTTGCTGTAGGACACTGATTATATAGATTGTTTACTGTACGGCACAGTTTACATAGACTGTTTACTGTCGGGCACTGTTTACATTGAGGGTTACTGCAAGGCACTGTTTACAAAGACTGCTTACAGTAGGGCACTGTTGCTGTAGGGCAATCTTTATATCGACTATTTACTGCAGGGCACTGTTTATATTGTCTGTTTACTGTCGGGCACTGTTACCATCGACTGCTTACTCTCGGGCACTGTTTATATAGACTGTTTACTATCGGGCACTATTTATATAGACTGTTTGCTGTAGGACACTGATTATATAGATTGATTACTGTACGGCACAGTTTACATAGACTGTTTACTGCACGGCACTGTTTACGTAGACTGTAAACTGTGGGAAACTATTTACATAAACTCTTCAGCGTAGGGCACTGTTTACATAGACTATTAACTGTAGTGCACTGTTTTTATAAACTGTTTACTGTAGGACACTGTTTATATAGATTGTTTACTGTAGGGCACTGTTTACATTGAGCGTTACTGCAAGGCACTGTTTACAAAGACTGCTTACAGTAGGGCACTGTTACTGTAGGGCACTGTTTATATCGACCATTTATGCAGGCCACTGTTTATATTGCCTTTCGACTGTCGAGCACTAATTACATAGACTTTTATCTGTAGGACACTGTTCACATTCACCATTAACTGTAGGGCACTGTGGATAAAGAATGTTTACTGCAAGGCACTATTTACTTAGACTTTATACTGTAGGCCACTGTTTACATAGACTGTTTATTGTAGGGCACGGTTTATATAGAGTGTTTACTGCATGGGACTGTTTATTCGGGCGGTTTACTGTACGAAACTGTTTACATAGACTGCTCAGCGTCGTGCACTGTTGATTTCGACTGTTTATGGTATGGCACTATTTCCAGAGACTGCTTTCTGTAGCGCTATGTATACAGAGACTGTTTACTGTGTTTGCAGACACTATTTACTTTCGGGCACTGTTTACATATAATGTTTACTGCAGGGAATTATTTATATAGACTGTTCACTGTCTGCCACTGTTTACATAGACTGCTTACCCTGGGGCACTGTTTATATAGACTGTTTACTGTCGGGCACTGTTACCATCGACTGCTTACTCTCGGGCACTGTTTATATAGACTGTTTACTATCGGGCACTATTTATATAGACTGTTTGCTGTAGGACACTGATTATATAGATTGATTACTGTACGGCACAGTTTACATAGACTGTTTACTGCACGGCACTGTTTACGTAGACTGTAAACTGTGGGAACCTATTTACATAAACTCTTCAGCGTAGGGCACTGTTTACATGGACTATTTACTGTAGTGCACTGTTTTTATAAACTGTTTACTGTAGGACACTGTTTATATAGATTGATTACTGTAGGGCACTGTTTACATTGAGCGTTACTGCAAGGCACTGTTTACAAAGACTGCTTACAGTAGGGCACTGTTACTGTAGGGCACTGTTTATATCGACCATTTATGCAGGGCACTGTTTATTTTGTCTTTCGACTGTAGAGCACTAATTACATAGTCTGTTATCTGTAGGACACTGTTCACATTCACCATTAACTGTAGGGCACTGTAGATAAAGAATGTTTACTGCAAGGCACTATTTACTTAGACTTTATACTGTAGGCCACTGTTTACATAGACTGTTTATTGTAGGGCACGGTTTATATAGATTGTTTACTGCATGGGACTGTTTATTCGGGCGGTTTACTTTTTGGAAACTGTTTACATAGACTGCTCAGCGTCGTGCACTGTTGATTTCGACTGTTTATGGTAGGGCACTATTTACAGAGACTGCTGTCTGTAGTGCTATGTATACAGAGACTGTTTACTGTGTTTACAGACACTATTTACTTTCGGGCACTGTTTACATATAATGTTTACTGCAGGGAATTATTTATATAGACTGTTCACTGTCTGCCACTGTTTACATAGACTGTTTACCCTGGGGCACTGTTTATATAGACTGTTTACTGCCGGGCACTGTTTACATCGACTGTTTACTGTTGGGCACTGTTTATATAGACTGTTTACTGTAGGGCACTGTTACCGTCGACTGCTTACTGTCGGGCATTGTTTATCTAGACTGTTTACTGTAGTGCACTGATTATATAGACTGTTTACTGTACGGCACAGTTTACATAGACTGTTTACTGTACGGCACAGTTTACATAGACTGTTTACTGCACGGCACTGTTTACGTAGACTGTAAACTGTGGGAACCTATTTACATAAACTCTTCAGCGTAGGGCACTGTTTACATGGACTATTTGCTGTAGTGCACTGTTTTTATAAACTGTTTACTGTAGGACACTGTTTATATAGATTGATTACTGTAGGGCACTGTTTACATTGAGCGTTACTGCAAGGCACTGTTTACAAAGACTGCCTACAGTAGGGCACTGTTACTGTAGGGCACTGTTTATATCGACCATTTATGCAGGGCACTGTTTATTTTGTCTTTCGACTGTAGAGCACTAATTACATAGTCTGTTATCTGTAGGACACTGTTCACATTCACCATTAACTGTAGGGCACTGTAGATAAAGAATGTTTACTGCAAGGCACTATTTACTTAGACTTTATACTGTAGGCCACTGTTTACATAGACTGTTTATTGTAGGGCACGGTTTATATAGATTGTTTACTGCATGGGACTGTTTATTCGGGCGGTTTACTTTTTGGAAACTGTTTACATAGACTGCTCAGCGTCGTGCACTGTTGATTTCGACTGTTTATGGTAGGGCACTATTTACAGAGACTGCTTTCTGTAGTGCTATGTATACAGAGACTGTTTACTGTGTTTACAGACACTATTTACTTTCGGGCACTGTTTACATATAATGTTCACTGCAGGGAATTATTTATATAGACTGTTCACTGTCTGCCACTGTTTACATAGACTGTTTACCCTGGGGCACTGTTTATATAGACTGTTTACTGTCGGGCACTGTTTACATCGACTGTTTACTGTTGGGCACTGTTTATATAGACTGTTTACTGTAGGGCACTGTTACCGTCGACTGCTTACTGTCGGGCATTGTTTATATAGACTGTTTACTGTAGTGCACTGATTATATAGACTGTTTACTGTACGGCACAGTTTACATAGACTGTTTACTGCACGGCACTGTTTACGTAGACTGTAAACTGTGGGAAACGATTTAAAAAAACTCTTCAGCGTAGGGCACTGTTTACATAGTCTATTTACTGTAGTGCACTGTTTTTATAAACTGTTTACTGTAGGACACTGTTTATATAGATTGTTTACTGCAGGGCACTGTTTACATTGAGCGTTACTGCAAGGCACTGTTTTCAAAGACTGCTTACAGTAGGGCACTGTTACTGTAGGGCACTGTTTATATCGACCATTTATGGAGGGCACTGTTTATATTGTCTTTCGACTGTAGAGCACTAATTACATAGACTGTTATCTGTAGGACACTGTTCACATTCACCATTAACTGTAGGGCACTGTAGATAAAGAATGTTTACTGCAAGGCACTATTTACTTAGACTTTATACTGTAGGCCACTGTTTACATAGACTGTTTATTGTAGGGCACGGTTTATATAGATTGTTTACTGCATGGGACTGTTTATTCGGGCGGTTTACTTTTTGGAAACTGTTTACATAGACTGCTCAGCGTCGTGCACTGTTGATTTCGACTGTTTATGGTAGGGCACTATTTACAGAGACTGCTTTCTGTAGTGCTATGTATACAGAGACTGTTTACTGTGTTTACAGACACTATTTACTTTCGGGCACTGTTTACATATAATGTTTACTGCAGGGAATTATTTATATAGACTGTTCACTGTCTGCCACTGTTTACATAGACTGTTTACCCTGGGGCACTGTTTATATAGACTGTTTACTGCCGGGCACTGTTTACATCGACTGTTTACTGTTGGGCACTGTTTATATAGACTGTTTACTGTAGGGCACTGTTACCGTCGACTGCTTACTGTCGGGCATTGTTTATCTAGACTGTTTACTGTAGTGCACTGATTATATAGACTGTTTACTGTACGGCACAGTTTACATAGACTGTTTACTGCACGGCACTGTTTACGTAGGCTGTAAACTGTGGGAAACGATTTTAAAAAACTCTTCAGCGTAGGGCACTGTTTACATAGACTATTTACTGTAGTGCACTGTTTTTATAAACTGTTTACTGTAGGACACTGTTTATATAGATTGTTTACTGCAGGGCACTGTTTACATTGAGCGTTACTGCAAGGCACTGTTTTCAAAGACTGCTTACAGTAGGGCACTGTTACTGTAGGGCACTGTTTATATCGACCATTTATGGAGGGCACTGTTTATATTGTCTTTCGACTGTAGAGCACTAATTACATAGACTGTTATCTGTAGGACACTGTTCACATTCACCATTAACTGTAGGGCACTGTAGATAAAGAATGTTTACTGCAAGGCACTATTTACTTCGACTTTATACTGTAGGCCACTGTTTACATAGACTGTTTATTGTAGGGCACTGTTTGTATAGATTGTTTACTGCATGGGACTGTTTATTCGGGCGGTTTACTGTAGGATTCTGTTTACATAGACTGCTCACCATCGTGCACTGTTGATTTCGACTGTTTATGGTAGGGCACTGTTACCGTCGACTGCTTACTGTCGGGCATTGTTTATATAGACTGTTTACTGTAGTGCACTGATTATATAGACTGTTTACTGTACGGTACAGTTTACATAGACTGTTTACTGCACGGAACTGTTTACGTAGACTGTAAACTGTGGGAAACTATTTACATAAACTGTTCCGCGTAGGGCACTGTTTACATAGACTATTTACTGTAGTGCAATGCTTTTATAGACTTTTTACTGTAGGGCACTCCTTTAATCGACAGTTTAGTGCAGGCCAGTGTACTTCAAAGTCCGGAGCTCCACCCGCGGTGGGTCGCGGGGGCTGGCAGGAGGATCGCGGAGCCGTCCTTTGCGGCGCTCCCGATCGCGCAAATACCCGCTCAGCAGATGGCTTTTAATAATGCCGGCCTGCAAGTGGCCTTAAAAATTTTGGCGAACATGGAAAAATGTTTCGGGCGCATTGCGCATGCGTGCACGATAATGAGCGCAATTGCGCAAATCGGCACTGTTTATTTCGCCGATCATCAGAGCATGCTCGCCGCTCTTTTTTAAAAGAGTCGCAGCTTTTTGTTTCAAGTTCGGGGTGGGGTTTATTCATTTTATTCAGTTATTTTGTTCATCTAATTTTTATTTTTTCATTTATTTTATTCGTTTTGTTTTTCTTACAATTTCGGGGTGGGGCGGGTGGGGGGGGGGTTGTTCATTCTATTCATTTATTTTATTCATTTAATTTTTATTTTTTCATTTATTTTATTCATTTTATTTATTTTGTTTACAATTTCGGGGTTGGTATATTTGATCAAATATTACAGGACAGAAAATCAGAACTTTGGACATATGGGCACTCCATACTTTCCGGCAAAGGAAGCCTTGACCTTCATCCAACAGGTTCCATTGGAGGAGCGTGTACGAGGGTCAAAGGGAGCCAAAACCATTTCCTCCATTTGTATCAGCAGCAAACAAGGTAAGAGAAAATGTTGGGTAGCTCACGTCGGCCAGCATGGGTCGTGAAGGTCGGCCGGCGTGGGTCATGAACGTTGGCCGGGTTGGGTCCAGAGGTTCGGCTGGGTTGGATCCCGAAGGTTGGCCGGTTGGGAAAAATGGGTCCCCGGAAAAAAAGTTTGAAAGACACTGCTGCAGGGCACTATTTATACAGACAGTTTACTGTAGGACACTGCTTACATGCACTATTAACTTTAGGGTACTTGATATAGACTGGTTACTGTATGACACTGTTTATATAGGCTGTGTTCACTGCAGCGCACTGTTTACATACACTACTTACTGTACGGCACATTTATCAGATACGGTTTATTGTAGGGCACTGTATACAATGGCTGTTTTCTGCAGGACACTGTTTACGTACATTATTAACTTTAGGGCACTGTTGATATAGATTGTTTACTGTAGGGCTCTGTTTATATAGACTGTTTACTGTCGGTCACTGTTTATATATAGTTTACTGGAGGCCACCATTTACATAGGCTGTTTACTCTCGGGCACTGTTTATATAGACTGTTTGCTGTAGGGCACTAATTACATAGACTGCAACAGGGCTCTGTTTATATAGACTGTTTACTGTAGGGCACTGTTTACATGGACTGTTTACTATAGGGCAGTTTATATAGACTGTTTACTGTATGGCACTGTTTATATAGACTGTTTGCTGTAGGACACTAATTATATAGGCTGTTTGCAGCAGGGCACTGTTTATATATAATGTTTACTGTAGGGTACGAAAGGGAAAATGCTGAAAAATCTCAGCACGTCTGGCAGCATCTGTAGGGAGAGAAAAGAGCTAACACTTCGAGTCCGGTGACTCTTTGTCAAAGCTAACAGACAGAGAAAGTAGGAAATATTTACACTGTGGAGTGAGAATGAAGGATGAGTCATAGCCACAGAAACACAGGGAAACTGGGTGCTAATGGTCACAGATACCTAGGAGAAAGATTGTTAATTGCAGTCCCCAGAGAGGACATAAGATATTCAAGCTCAAACAGCAGGGAAACTAACATCAGAGAATGAACTGCAGGTGTGGGGGTGTGAAGGGAAGGGGGAAGCAAAGTGGAGAAAGGTGCAGGAAAGGTGGACACGTTTGGGGAGAATTAAATGTATATTAAGAAATAAATAAATGGTAAAAGACAGTTAAAATGAAATGAAAACAAATTGGTCGAGGTGGGTCGCTGTTGATCTGAGTTGTTGATTTCCATGTTCAGGCCAGAAGGCTGTAGCGTGCCTAAACGGAAAATGAGATGTTCTTCCTCCAGTTTGCGTTGCGCTTCACTGGAATAATGAAGCAGGCCAGGAACAGACATGTGGACATGGGAGCAGGGTCTTTTGTTAAAATGGCAAGTAACAGGAAGATCAGGATCCTGAATGCGCACAGACAGAAGAAAGTCAGCAATGTAATCACCCAGTCTGCGTTTGATTTCTCCGATATAGAGGAGACCACATTGGAAGCAGCGAATGCAGTAGACCAGATTGAAAGAGGTGCAAGTGAAATGCTGCTTAACCTGGAATGAGTGCTTTGGGCCTGGAATGTTAAGCATGGAAGAGGTAAAGGGGCAGGTGTTGCACCTTCTGCGATTGCAGGGGAAGGTGCCATGGGTGATGGTAGAGGTACAGGATATGGTGGAGGAGTGGACGATATTGTCTCGGAGGGAACGGTCTCTGCGGAATGCTGACAGAGAAAGTGAAGGGGAAATATGTTTAGTGGTGGCATCACGCTGGAGTTGGCGAAAATGGCCGAGGATTATGTTTTGCAAACGGAGGCTGGTAGGGTGAAATGTGTGAACGAGGGGGACTCTATCCTTATTCTGGGAGGGAGTTGGGGGGGGGGGCGAGACTAGTGACTCTGTTTACTGTAGGACACTGTTTACATGGGCCATTTACTGTCCGGCACTGTGTATATGGACTGTTTACTGTACAGCACTGTAAACATAGACTGTGTTCTGTTGAACTTTGTTTGCATAGACTGTTTACTGTCGGGCACTATGTATACAGCCTGTTTACTATAGAGCACTGTAAACATTGACTGTTTTCTGTTGAACACTGCTTACATAGATTGTTCACTTGTCGGCACTGCTTCCATTGTCTGTTTACTGTATGGCACTTTGTGTAGACTGCTTAATGGCGGGCAATGTTTACACAGACTGTTTTCTGGAGGACAATGTTTACATAGACTGGTTTCTGTTGAACTGTGTGCATAGATTGTTTACTCGATGGCACTGTTTCAAATAGACTGTTTACTGCATGACACTGTTTACATAGATCGTTTTCTGTCGGACACTTTGCATGGACTGTTTACTGTCGGCTTGTTTATTTAGACTGTTTACTGTAGTGCACTGTTTCCATAAACTGTTTTCTGTAGGACACTGTTGATATAGACTCTGTTTACTGTATGGTATGGTTATATAGATTATTTTTACTTCAAATCACTGTTTACTTAGACTCATTACTATAGGGCACTGTTTACCTACACTGTTTACTGTGGGCAGTGTTTACATACACTGTTTACTGTAGGGCACTGTTTACAGAGACTATTTTCTGTAGCACACTGTTTGCATAGACTATTTATTGCGGACCATATTTACATAGACTGCTTACTGTAGGGCACTGTTTATATTGACTGTTTATTCTATGGGACTGTTTATATAGAATGTTTACTGTACAGCACTGTTTACATAGACTATGTTTACTGCAAAGTACTGTTCAGACAGTCTATTTACTGTAGCGGACAGTTTATATAGACTGTTAACTGTAGTGCACTGTTTACGTAGACAGTTTACTGTAGGGCACTGTAAACATAGACTATTTTCTGTTGAACACTGTTTGCATCGACGCTTCACTGTAGGGCACTGTTTCCATAGACTGTTTAATGCAGGGAACTGTTTATATAGACTGTTCACTGTCGGCCCTGTTTATATAGACCGCTTTCGTTGGACAATTCTGAATGGACTGTTTCTGTTGGGCATGTCTATATAGACTGTTTACTGTAGGCTATTTTTATATTGACTGTTTACCGCAGGGCAGTGTTTACATCGAATGATTTCTGTCGCACACTGTTTGGACAGACTGTTTATTGCAGGACACTCTTAACATAGACTATTTACTGTAGGGCACTGTTTACATCGAATGATTTCTGTTGGACACAGTTGATATAGACTGTTTACTGTATCACACTGTTTATACAACTGCTTGCTGTAGGGCACTGTTCACAAAGACTGTTTTCTGTAGGACACTGTTTACATAGACTTTTCATCGTAGCACACTCTTACCTTGACTTTACTGTGGGGCACTGTTTATATAGACTTTTTACTGTAGAGCACCGTTTCTATAGACCGTTTACGGTAGGGCACTGTTTACATAGGCCGTTTTCTGTCGCACACTTCGCATAGACGGTTTACTGTCGACATGTTTATAGTCTTTTTACGGTTCGGCACAGTTTACATAGACTTTTTACTGTAGGGCACTGTTTATAGACTGCTTAGACTGTTTAAATCGACTGTTTTCTGTCGGACTGTTGAGAAAGACTCTGTTTACTATATGGCACTGTTATATAGACTCTGTTTACTGCAAGTCACTGTTTACATAGACAGATTACTGTAGGGCATTGTTTACATAGACTGTTTTCTGTAGGACACCTATCATCACCATAGATCAATTGACTCCATCTATACCTCCCGCTGCCTGGGAAAAGCGGTCAGCATAAACAAAGACGACTCCCACCCTTCTTACTCACTCTTCCAAATCCTTGTATCGGGCAGGAGACAAAGTCTGGGATCACGCACAGACAGACTCAAAAACAGGTTCTTCCCTGCTATTTCCAGACTTCTAAAGGACCCTCTTATAGGCTGAGCTGCTTAATACTACACTTGAATGCTTCACCCGATGCCGGTGTCCATGTATTTACACTGTGTACTTGTGTTGCCTATGACATATTTTATTTTCCTGAACAAAATGATCTGTTTGAGCTGCTCGCAGAAAAATATGTTTTACGTGTTCCGAACAAAGAAATCCAATCCAATCCAGGAGTTGGAAAGGTGCTCACAACTAAACCACTTGAGAAACTAGAGCGTTTGTGAGAATTTGCTGTAACCGTGATCAGAGTAACTTCAACAATCTCGAGGCAGCCTCTATTTTCTTCTCGCATAAAGAGACAGCCCCCTTTTCCACCGTTCAAGAGATGTGTTTAAACCTTTCAAATCCACCATGTCAGGCATATATCCAAACTGGAAGAAAAAATAGACAATAATGTGACTTGGCTAATATCAGTTCGTTTCAATTATTAGATGTTATTTCAGTCTGTTTTGCTATTCAACTGGGAGATGTTGACGTTGCTGACAATAGAAAGTCACCAGACCAGATTATCTCTTCTCCATATGGGCATGCACGGTGGGGCAGTGGTTAGCACTGCTGCCTACGGAGCCAAGGGCCAGGGTTCAAATCCGGCCCCGGGTGTACGTGTTGAGTTTGCACATTCTCCCCGTGCCTATGTTGGCCTCGCCTCCACAACCCAACGATGTGCAGGGTTGTTGGATTAAGAACAAAGAACAAAGAAAACTACAGCACAGGAACAGGCTCAAACTCTGGCTCTCACATACCGGCTCTCACACTCCGGCTCTCATACACTCTCTCACACGACGGCTCTCACACTCCGTCTCTGGCATATTTATGGTCTCACACCATCTCTCACACTCCAGCTCTCAAAAAAGCACTTACACTCTGGCACCCATACTCCGGCTCTCACAGTCCGGCTCTCACACGCTCTCACACCCCAGTTGTCACATATTATCTCATACTCCAGCTCTCACAGTCAGTCAAACTAAATGGGGAAATGCTTCGGAAATCACGAAAACAACGGGGCTTGGGAGCCCTTGCTCATGATTCTCTTAAGGTTAAAGTGCAGGTTCAGTCGGAACGTAATAACATAAGAACTCGGAGCAGGAGTAGACCATGTGCCCCCTCGAGCCTGCTCCGCCATTCAATTACATCACGACTGCCCTTTTGTGGACTCAGCTCCACTTTCCGGCCTGAACACCATAACACAATCCCTTTATTCTTCAAAAAATTGTCGATCGTTATCTTAAAAACATTCAACAAAGGAGCCTCTACCGCTTCGCTGGGCAATGAATTCCCTAGATTCACAACCCATTGGGTGAAGAAATTCCTCCTGAACTCAGTCCTAAATCTACTTCCCCTTACTTTGAGGCTACACCCCCTAGTTTTCCGTTCGCCCGCCAGTGGAAACAATCTGCCCGCATCTATACTATCTATTCCCTTCATGATTTTATATGTTTCAATACGATCCCCCCTCATCCTTCTATATTTCAACAACAGGCCCAGTCTACTCAACCTCTCCGCATAATCCAACCCCTTCAGCTCTGGGATTAACATAGTGAATCTCTTCTGTACACCCTCCAGTGCAAGTACGTGCTTTCTCAAGTTAGCAGACCAAAACTGAACACAATACCCTAGGTGTGGCGTCACTGACACGTTATATAATTGTAGCATAACCTCCCTAGTCTTAAATTCCATCCCTCTAGCAATGAAGGACAAAATTCCATTTGCCTTCTTAATCACCTCTTGGACCTGTAAATCAACTTTTTTCGACTCATGCACTAGCACACACAGGTCTCCCTGCACAGCAGCATGCTTTAATATTTTATCGTTCAAATAATAATCCCGGTTGCTGTTATTCCTACCAAAATGGATAACCACACATTTGTCAAAATTGTATTCCATTTGCCGGACCCTAGCCCATTCACTTACCCTATCCAAATCCCTCTGCATACTTCTGGCATCCTCTGCACTTTTTGCTTTATTACTCATCTTAGTGTCGACTACAAACTTAGACAAGTTTGGATGTTAAGAAAGCAAATGCAATGTCATCATTCATGTCGAGAGGGCTAAAATACAATACCAGGGATGTACTTCTGCGGCTGCATAAGGCTGTGGTCAGACCCCAATTGGAGCAGTTTTGGAGACCGTATATAGGGAAGGATGTGCTGACCATGCAATGGGTCCAAAGGAGGTTCACAAGAATGATCCCTGGAATGAAGAACTTGTCGCATGAGGAACGCTTGAGGACTCTGGGTCTGTACCCGTTGGAGTTTAAATGAATGGGAGGGGATCTTATTGAAACTTACACGATACTACGTGGCCTGGATAAAGTGAATGTGGATAGTATGTTCCACTTGTAGGAAAAACGAGCAGAAGACAGAATCTCAGACGAAATGGTCAATCCTTTAAAACAACAATGAGGAGGAATTTCTTCAGCCAGAATGTAGCGAATCTGTAGACTCTGCCGCAGAAGCCTGTGGCGGCCAAATCGCTGAGTGTCTTTAAGAGACATATAGATAGCTTCATAATTAATAGGGGCATCATGGGTAATGGGGAGATGGCAAGAAAATGGGGATGAGAAAAATATTCACCATGATTCAATGCCGGATCATACATGATGGGTCAATGACCTTATTCTGCTCCGATGTCCTATGGTCTCATGAAGTTATGGACTTATGGATTTATGGTCTCATAGTTCTATGGTCTAACACTCCGAACACACATGCTCGAACCACCTCTCACATACACTCTCAGACTCAGGCTCTCACACACACTTTCACACACGCTCTCAACCTCTCAACGCTCTCACGTTCCAGATCTCACACGTCAGCACTCACACTCCAGCTCTCTCTGGCTCTCACTCCCCAGCTGTTACACAGGCACTAATAGATACTCTCAAACTCACTCTGACACTCCGGTTTTTACAGTCCGGCTCTCTAACTCCGGCTCTCAAACTCCCACTCTCAACGTGCACTCACACCCCGGCTCCCACACATGCTTTCAGAGTCCGCTCCAGCAATTGGGTTCTCACACAGCTCCTACACTCCGGCTCTGACAGCAAGTCTCACACCCTGGCTCTGTCACATGCTCATACACTCCGGTTCTCAAGCACTCTCACACTCCTGCTCTCACAAAAGCGCTAATACTCCGGCTTTTACGTTAGGTCTCACACTCTGACTCTGTGACATGCTCACACACACTGGCTCTCACATACAATTTCACGCTCTCGAACTCCAGGTCTCACACATAAGCTCTCACACTCCGGCTCTCGCACATGCTCTCACACTCATACTATCACAGACCGGCTCTCACATTCTGGCTCTGACGTTCGGGCTCTCACACATATCTGACTCTGCAGCTCTCACACAGGCCCTCATACAGAGGCTCTTACATTGTGGCTCTCTCACTCTGGCTCTAAAGTGCTCCCACACACGGCCTAACACATTCTCTGTCATTGACGCTCCCACACTGCGGACCTCACTCCTCAGCTCTCACACACACTCTCACTCCTCACTGCCCAGCTCGAACACACACTTTCACATTCCGGCCCTCACTCCTCAGCTCTCACAAACATACTCACTCTCCGGCCCGCACTCCTCAGCTCTCACACACTCTATCTCCGGCTTTCACTCCTCAGCTCTCGCACACATTCTCACACTCCAGCCCTCACTCCTCAGCTCTCGCACACACTCTCACACTCTGGCTCTCACTGCTCAGCTCTCACACACACTCCTACACTGCGGCCTCACTCCCCAGCTCTCGCACACGCTTTCAAACTCTGGCTCTCACTGCTCAGCTCTCACACACTCTCAGATTCCGGCCCTCATTCCTCAGCTCTCGCACGCACTCTCACACTCCGGCCCTCACTCCTCAGCTGTCACGCACTCCCACGCTCCGGCCTCACTCCTCAGCTCTCGCATACGCTCCCACACGCCGGCCTCACTCCTCAGCTCTCGCACACGCTCTCACACTAGCTCTCACTGATTAGCTCCCACACACTCTCAGATTCCGACCCTCACTCCTCAGCTTTCACACACACTCTCACACTCCGGCTCTCACATATGCTCTCAAACAGACTCTTCCACTCCGGCTGTCAAACTCCAAATTTCACACTCCGGATCTCACACTCCGGCTGTCAGACTCTGGCTCTCACACTCCGGATCTCACACTCTGGCTCTCAATCTCCGGCTCTCATATTTGTTCTCACACTCCAGCTCTCACACAGAAGCTCTCATTGCCTCCTTTAACCGCGGTTCTCACGCACCACCTATCTCACATGCTCTCAATCTCTGGATCTCACACATGTTCTCACACTCCAGATATCCTACTGCGGCTCTCACACACACCGGCAGTCACACTTCGGCCATCACATTCCGCCTCTCACACATGCCCTGTGGTTCTCACACACTTTCACACAGCCGCCCTTACACTCAGGCTCTTACACTCCAGTCCTCACACACGCTCTCAGGGAAGACTCACACGTCGTATCTCACACTGCGACTCTCACACTTCGGCTCTAACACTGCACCTCTCCCACATTCTCAAACATGCTGTCACACACGCTCTAACACACGCTCTCACATTTCGGATATTACATCCGGATCTTACACACCGAATCTCCCAGAAATTCTCGTACATGTGCTCTCTCTTTCTGGCTCTCACACATACTCGCACAGACACAGTGCCACACATTCTGACACTCCGGATATCTCAATCAGTCACTCATAATGCTGCATCTGACACATATGCTCTTCCACACGCTCTCACACACAAGCGTTCATACATGCTCTCACATTCTTAATCTTACACTCCGGCTCTCACCCTATCACTCTACACGTTCTCAGGTTCCATCTCTTACACTCACTGGCACACTCTGTCTTTCACACATTTGTCACATTCTTATATATATTCTCTAATTCTCTTTCAAATGTACACTTTCTCTCCCACACTCTCCTTCTCTCACACGCTTCTTTCTATCACACTGCCTTCCTCTCTCACTCTGTCTCCCTCTCGAACGCTATCCTCCTCTCTCATACTCTTTTCATCTCTCACACTCATTTCCTCTCCCACAGTGCTTCAATCTATCACATTTTCTCCCTCTCTAACGCTTTGTTCCTCTTTCACACACCATCTCTTAGAAACGTATTCAAACACATGCTTCCTTTATCACGCTATATCCTCCCCTTTCAATGTCTCTCTATCGCACGTTCTCCCTTTCTCCCACTATTATCGCTCTCGCATCCTCTCTGAAAATCTCTCCCTCTGACACACGCGTTCCCTCTTTCACAGTCTCTCACACACACTTTTCCCTCTATAATGCTGCCTCCTTCTTTCACTCTATTTTATTATTTCACTGTATCTCCCTCTCTCACACAATATGTCCCGCTCTTATACTCCCGCTCTCTCACACTTCTCCCCTCTACCCCAGTTCCTCACACACAGACTCTCTCCCTCTCCAACACGCTGTCACGTGCGGAGCATGATCAAGGAACAGCTACTGCGTGACCTTGATAAGTACGTACCTGTTTAGAAGGGAGGAAGTGGTCGAGTGAGGGAACCATGGGTTACTAAAGCAGTTGAATCACTTGTCAAGAGGAAGAAGGAGGCTTATGTGAAGATGAGACGTGATGGTTCAGTTGGGTCGCTTGAGAGTTACAAGTTAGCTAGGAAGGCTTTAAAGAGAGAGCAAAGAAGAGCCAAGCGAGGACATGAGAAGTCTTTGGCAGGTAGGATCAAGGATAACGCTAAAGCTTTCTATTGGTATGTCAGGAATAAAAGAATGACTAAGGTAAGAGTAGGGCCAGTCAAGGACAGTACTGGGAAGTTGTGCGTAGAATCCGAGGAGATAGGAGAGGTGCTAAATGAGTATTTTTCGTCAGTATTCACACAGGAAAAAGACAAAGTTGTCGAGGAGAATACTGAGATACAGGCTACTAGACTAGAAAGGCTTGACGTTCATAAGGAGGTGGTGTTAGCGATTCTGGAAAGTGTGAAAATAGATAAATCCCCTTGGCCAGATGGGATTTATCCGAGGATCCGAGGGAAGCTAGGGAGGAGATTGCTGAGCCTTTGGCTTTGATCTTTAAGTCATATTTGTCTACAGGAATAGTGCCAGAGGACTGGAGGATAGCAAATGTTGTCCCCTTGTACAAGAAAGGTGAGTAGAGATAACCCCGGCAACTATAGACCAGTGAGCCTTACTTCTGTTGTGGGGAAAGTCTTGGAAAGGTTTATAAGAGATAGGATGTATAATCATCTGGAAAGGAATAATTTGATTAGAGATAGTCAACATGGTTTTGTGACGGGTAGGATGTGCCTCACAAACCTCATTGAGTTCTTCGAGAATGTGACCAAACAGAGTGGATGAGGGTAAAGCAGTTGATGTGGTGTATATGGATTTCAGTAAAGCGTTTGAATAGATTCCTCACGGTAGGCTATTGCAGAAAATACAGAGGCATGGGATTCAGGGTGATTTAGCAGTTTGGATCAGAAATTGGCTAGCTGATAGAAGACAGAGTGGTGGTTGATGGAAAATGCTCTGACTGGTGTCCAGGTACGAGTGGTGTGCCACAAGGATCTGTTTTAGGACCGTTGATGTTTTTCATTTTTATAGATGACATGGAGGAGGGCATAGAAGGATGGGTGAGTAAATTTGCAGATGACACTAAAGTCGGTGGAGTTGTGGACAGTGCAGAAGGATGTTACAAGTTACAGAGGGACATAGATAAGCTGCAGAGCTGGGCTGACAGGTGGCAAATGGAGTTTAATGCAGAAAAGTGTGAGGTGATTCATTTTGGAAGGAATAACAGAAAGGCAGAGTACTGGGCTAATGATAAGATGCTTGGTAGTGTGGACGAGCAGAGAGATCTCGGTGTCCATGTCCATAGACCCCTGAAAGTTGCCACCCAGGTTGAGAAGGTTGTTAAGAAGGCGTACGGTGTGTTAGCTTTTATTGGTAGAGGAATTTAGTTTCGGAGCCATGAGGTCATGTTGCAGTTCTACAAAACTCTGGTGCGGCCGCATTTGGAGTATTGTGTGCAGTTCTGCTCGCCACATTTCAGGAAAGATGGGGAAGCATTGGAAAGGGTACAGAGGAGATTTACAAGAATGTTGCCTGGTATGGAGGGAAGATCATATGAGGAAAGGCTGAAGGACTTGACGCTGTTTTCGTTAGAGAGAAGAAGGTTAAGAGGGGACTTAATTGAGGCATACAATATGATCAGAGGATTAGATAGGGTGGACATCGAGAGCCTTTTTCCTCGGATGGTGATGTCCAGCACGAAGGGGCATAGCTTTAAATTGAGTGAAGATAGATGTAGGACCGATGTCAGAGGTAGGTTATTTACTCAGAGAGTAGTAAGGGCGTGTAATGCCCTGCTTGCAACAATAGTGGACTCGCCAACACTAAACAAATTCAGATGTTCATTGGATAGGCATATGGACGAAAAGGGAATAGTGTAGAGGGACTTTAGAGGGGTTTCACAGGACGGCGCAAAATCGTAGGCCGAAGGGCCTGTACTGCGCTGTAATTTTCTATGTTCTATGTCACTGTTGCAGCCCTTCCTCTCCCACACACTCTCTGTCTCAGACTCTCTACCACTCGCACACTCTCTTCTTCATTCATTTAAAAAAAAAATTACAGTATTTTTTTGCTTCGTATTAGCTGGCAATTCAGCGTGGCCAGTCCACCTAACCTTCACATCTTTGGGTTGTTGGGGTGAAACGCACACAATCATGCGGAGAATGTGCAAACTCTACACGGACAGTGATCCATGGCCGGGATTCGATCTCTGGTTATTAGCGTAGAGACCCAGAGCTATTTACTGCGCCAACATGCTGCCCCTCTCTCCTCCATTCATAATCACCCCCTCTCTCACACTCCCCCTCGCTCACATTCTCTCCTCACTCGCGCTCTCTCCACCCTTCTCTCGCTCTCTCTCTCTGTCCTGTCGCGCACCCTGACACTTTTTGTTACACACTTTCCATCTTCCCCTCTCTCTCACACTCCCGATCTCTGTCACACTCGCCAGCTCTTTTACACTCCCTCCTCTCTCACACTCTCACACTCACTCGCTCTCTCACACAATCTCTCTGACTCGCAAACCGGCTTTGCTCACAATCTGTCCCTCTCTCGGACTAGCTGACTCCCTCTCTCTCTATCCCTCCCTCTCTCAAACACACTCCTCCCCTGACAATTTCCCTTAAAGTCCTTGTGCCATTCTCTCTCACTCACTATCCCTCTAACAAACTCACTCTCACTTACTTATTCGCTCTCACCTTCACTCTTTCCCACTCGAGATATTTATGACATTTGGCTTAACTCTGAGAATGCTTTAGCATTTTACATACTATCCTTCACAAACCAACTGCCTCCCTCATCACGTCGCCCTCTGTATCCACTCTCTCCCCTGCCCCTTCTCTCAATCATCTATATATTTACTCTTTATTGCTACCAACATGTTTCTCTCTCACCCTCTTTCACTCTCAGCTTCTTTCTTATTCACCCTCCGTCTCCATAACCCTCTCTCACTTTCACCCTCTTTATCTCTCACCTTTCTTCACTCTCACCTAATCTTCTACCAGCGCATCCCCTAGATCATCCCTCTCTCTTGATCTACATATCAACCCATCTCTCTGTTTGAGCTGTAAGGAGAAAAAATATTTTTCACTGCACCTCCGTGCACGTGATAATGAGCAAAAAAACAGAAACGTAAAGAGTTTGTGTGTATCAGATGGAGAGCCAGTGTCCGTTAGAGACGGTGTATTCGTTTTGCAGCGAAATATGTTTTTGCTGCTCGATGAGGTGATGTGTTTATATTTGCTGCAGGTTCTGGGTTTTCTGAGGTGCTTCAAAATGTATTCTTAGTTTGGGAATCTGCGTCGGAATATGCGTAGGAATCATTTACTTTGTGCTTTAAATAATTCCAGATATTCGGTTAATTGAAATTTGCTATTTATGGTCACCCTGAACCCATTCTAATTGCAGCACTGAATGGTCACAATTAAAGAGGCAGATGCATCCCAGAGCGCAGTGGAACCACCCAGAGAAACACACTGACAATTGGAACTGAATCACTGTATGGTCACAGCTAAAGAGGCAGCTACATCCCAGACTGCAGTGGTCCCACACAGAGAAACACACTGACAATTGGAACTGAATCACTGAATGGTCACAGTTTAAAAGGCAGCTACATCACAGAGTGCAGTGGGACCACACAGAGAAACACACTAACAATTGGATCTGAATCACTGAATGGTCATAGTTAAAGAGACAGCTACATCCCAGAGTGCAGTGGAACCACACAGAGAAACACACTGACAATTGGAACTGAATCACTGAATGGTCACCGTTAAAGAGGCAGCTACATACTAGAGTGAATGGAAACACACAGAGAAACACACTGACAATTGGAACTGATTCACTGAAAGGTCACAGTCGAGTGATGGATATCACGGAAACAAACTGAGATCTAGACATGGGCCTGGTGGTCTTTGAATGGACAGCATCCTTTCTGTTATTCTCAAGTGAACAATTTGATCAACACAGACCACTGTTGGAAAGTGTTCCTTTGCTCAAAAAAATATTTTTTTTTCAACCCAATGTCGTAATCTGTTTGTTCAAATATTTGAAAAAAACGTTAACCATGTTGCAACCTCAATATCCCTGAGGTGATTCCTCAGGGTATAAATTAAAGGCTTTGCGAATACACAACTTCAGAGTTTGAGGCAGAGAGCCTGTCAGCAGCACGAAAGGACACATCACGTCACACTCAACATGCTTTTTCCAATTGACACAGTTGAGAAAATATTCCACCCAATCCTTGCTATTGTTGGTGTTCCTGGAAAGTAATTATCACCATTGACGTTGTGTTCATCTCCGTGTGAGAGGCTCTCTGATTTTAAACTGTGACTGAAAATGTTTCATTCTGACCTCGTGCTCACTGTTCTAGAGACACCTGATCAACCACTTTTTTCATATAAGTCCAATGTTTTTAATCATGCATGTGGTTTTAATCTTATTCACCAACTGACAATAAACCTTTGTTTGGAAGTCACGACATCTCTGAATAATGAAGTGATTATATTTAGTGGAATATTGCATCCTGTTAAATTGGATCTAAGCGAGCGCTATCTCTCTGAAGGAAGGTTTAGTGGGAGAAAGAATGAAATCACACCGAGTGTGGATAACTAACCAGAGTGGAATATCTGACAACAGTAAACACACATATTAATTAAATTATTTGTCAGTCTAGAATTGCATTGAATGTGGATCACTAACCAGTGTGGACTATCTGATCCAATTATCCATCTATGGCTGGGACCATCTGTCCTTGAAGAATTGCACTGTGCGTGGGTCAGGCTGGACTGATAAATTGGTTCTAAATTGATAAAAATATATATTAGTCGTGAGTTCTCGCTGCATCATATTGCTCGCTCTCGCTCTCTGTCTCTCTATTTCTCTGTTTTACCTCTGGGATGGTTTGACACTTGAAGAGTTTGGCTGTGTTTTGATATTTATTGAGTGAAGTGAAAAGTCTCGATATGTCTGTTTTATCTTGAACATAAACAAATATCACCTGCACGATTATATTACAATCCCCACAACTGTGTAGTAATCTCTGGGTTTTGCGATATGTTTCTCATTTGTGATAAGCCAGGTCAATGTTTTATCCGTGATTTTTTAACTGTGTTGTTGCTTCACACGATTTCTGAATCTGTTCACCTGAACGAAGAAACCTCTCCAGTCAATTCACACATTTGTTTTCTAAGGGGTCATTGGGAGACGTATTGTTCTGATCAAAATGCAGCAGTGGACACTGAGCTGTGGGGAAATTAATTCCCCATTGAAATACCCACTTTGTAAGGTTATAATTATTGAATAATGTGTGACTGTATTTAGTTATATTTTTCCTCGGTGTTCACCGCCACTATATATTTGGTTTTGTCATAAAATTCAGAATGTTTCCTTACCCAGGGTAGCCTCGAGAACCTTCATTTTGGTGACAGGGCTGTCAACCGTGTTCAATTCATTTCCCACAACTCCCTCCCTGAAAGATGATAGTGGCCCCCTATCCTCACTGCCCACAACACAGGCCTTCACTTTCAAAGGGTCATCTTCCGCCTTTTCCACCAACTCTAGCATGATGCCACCACCAAACACATCTTCACCTCTCTCCAACCACACACCATCTCTCAAGAATTCGTCAGGTGATGCTTCCCCCTTAACACCCGAGTGCTCTTCTCCATTACATCCAATACCGCTTCACCCCACGGCGCCTTCTCTTGTGATCACAGACGGTGCAACAAGTGTCCTTTAACTTCTCCCGCATCAAAATTCTCAGCAGAAATCTCTCATTTCTGGAGGAGCAGCGTTGTACTTCTGCTTCGTTCAATTTGGCCTATTCTATTCGCTACTCCCAATACCGTCTCCTCTACATTGGGGATACTGAACGCAGACTGGGTGACCACTTTGCTGAACACGTTCCCTCAGCCCACAAGCATGACCCAACCTTCATGTTGCGGCCATTTAGCTCAGCACATTGCTCTCATGCCCACGTGTCTGTCCTTGACCTGCTGCAAGGATCCGCTGAAGCACATCGTAAGCTGGAGGAGCAACATCTCATCCTCTAAGTAGCCACCTTGCAGTTCGCAGGACTCAACTTTAAGTTCAACAACTTTAGACTGGAAACGTTCATCTCCATCTTAATCCTCTTTTTCCGGAATATCCCATCTAGTTAATTGAATGCAGTTGTCGGATTCTGGACATAGTCTATCCCTGGCAAGTGAACGCTGGGGAATGGTTCTGTGAAAAGATTGGCAGGTATTGTTTCCAAAAAGGGAGAGGAAGTATAACTGGAAATAGTGTGGTGTGGATATGTTCAGTACATGACGATGGAGTATTCCTGGAAGATAGTGACTTAAAAATGACTGAACATGGGAGGAATGTGCCCTGGGAAATATCTGGAGACGGGACAGGCTCTATTCGTCCATAATTGTGAACTGGGAAGATCCAGTGCATTTTATTTTTTTTCATTGATCATGGGGATTTCCAATAATCAAGGTGTGGTGTCCAATGTCATCAGGAATCGAGTCCAGTGAACCGTCCAAACTTGGGTATGTCCCAATTATTGGGAATAAGGAGGGATGAATATTTCTGGTTTGTTTATATCTCGTTTGGGACACCTGGCCGCGCTGCGATAATCCTGTAAATCAGGCTGCGACAAATGTAACCGCTCCCAATGGTATCTTAATTGTGATTATTTTCCTACCACTGCCATCAAACAGACGTGGCTGGAATTCACAGTTTTCCCCGACCCACATTTTAAACACAGGTTACATTTTCTCCTTCCCTCTTTGCTGTGCCCTCTTCCCTCTGTGACCACTCTTCTTTGAAGTGTCCACTCTTCTGGCAGATGGAATACAATGTTGAGAAATGTGAGGTTATCCATTTTGGTAGGAATAACAGCAAACGGGATTATTATTTAAACGATAAAATATTAAAGCATGCCGCTGTGTAGAGAGACTTGGGTATGCGAGTGCATGAGTCACAAAAGGTTGGTTTACAGGTGCAACAGGTGATTAAGAAGGCAAATGGAATTTTGTCCTTCATTGCTAGAGGGATGGAGTTTAAGACTAGAGAGGTCATGTTGCAATTATATAAGGTGTTAGTGAGGCCACGCCTGGAGTATTGTGTTCAGTTTTGGTCTCCTTACTTGAGAAAGGACGTACTGGCACTGGAGGTTGTGCAGAGGAGATTCACTAGGATAATCCCAAAGCTGAAGGGGTTGGATTATGAGGAGAGGTTGAGTAGACTGGGAATGTACTCATTGGAATTTAGAAGGATGAGGGGGGATCTTATAGAAACATTAAAAATTATGAAGGGAATAGATAGGATAGATGCGGGCAGATTGTTTCCACTGGCGGGTGAAAGCAGAACTAGGGGAAATAGCCTCAAAATAAGGGGAAGTAGATTTAGGACTGAGTTTAGGAGGAACTTCTTCACCCAACGGGTTGTGAATCTATGGAATTCCTTGCCCAGTGAAGCCGTTGAAGCTCCTTCATTCAATGTTTTTAAGGTAAAGATAGATAGTTTTTTGTAGAATAAAGGGATTAAGGGTTATGGTGTTCGGGCCGGAAAGTGGAGCTGAGTCCACAAAAGATCAGCCATTATCTCATTGAATGGCGGAGCAGGCTCGAGGGGCCAGATGGCCTACTTCTGCTCCTAGTTCTTATGTTCTTATGTTCTTATGTAAAACCGGACCCCACACGCTGTCCATTTCATTTAAGGTGAAATCCTATCCCCGTTAAGACACGGGAGAATGTTTAATCAGTAATTTCCAGGCTCTTCTCCCTTCTCTCTCTGACAGTTAATTTATTGGGAATTGTGGTCCTGTGTCGGGGGAAGTGTGGCCTCTCTACCTGCACCACTCACTACCTGGTAGCCATGGCGGTGGCGGATCTGTTGTTTATCATCACTCGCGTCATCCTGAACAGGATCAATGTTTACTATTTCCGCCGGAATTTCCTGGACCTCACCCCTGTGTGTAGTTTTAAAGACACTCTGATTTCTGCAGCCGCGGACTGTTCTGTCTGGTTCACCGTAACTTTCTCCTTTGATCGATTTGTGGCCATTTGCTGCCAGAAACTGAAACCTAAATATTGCACCGGGAAAACTGCGGCTGTGGTTCTGTCAACAAGCGCCCTCCTGCTCTGTGTAAAAAACATCCCCTGGTACTTTCTGGATGAACCTACTGAGATAATCGACAATGTCCAGTGGGGTTGTCGGCCAAAGAGCAGCTTTTTCACTGACCCCATGTGGGTTTCATTTATCACGTTTGCTCAAGTTTCAATGCCGTTGATCCCTTTCGGTTTAATCCTGTTGATCAACGCTCTGACAGTCAGCCACGTTATAATCACCAGCCGAGTCCGGAAGACACTGAGGGCTCAGAGTCAGGGGGACAATCGCAAAGACCCAGAGATGGAGAGCAGAAGGAAATCAATGGTTTTACTATTCAGCATCTCCGGAGCTTTCATTCTCCTATGGACGGTTTTTGTTATTAAAGTTTTCTATCTTGACTTGGGAGGAATAATTGACCTCAGCGAACATCAATATAATTTGCACGAAGACGGATTTATGTTGGTGGATATAAATGGTTGTACAAACACATTTATTTACGTGGTGACTCAGTCGAAGTTTCGGGAGCAGATTAAGATCGCGGTGACATATCCGGTTACATCAATTATGAAATTAGTCAATAAATAAAACAGATTGAGAGCCTTTCAGCCAATCAGGAGATCCAGCCGCTCATCTGATCAGAGACTCTGCTCACAGACTGACCGCTGCCACATTCAATCAGAGAGCTCCTGGCTTGAATAACAAAGACCTCAACCAATCAGATCATTTTCTTTCAGTCTGACAGTTTCAGCAGCCAATATGTGAGCTCGGATTACTCAGAAGCAGAACTCTCAGGCAAACAGAGACCCTACTGGGATCTGGGCATGTCCGCAGGTAACCATGTGTTCAGTCCCCCAATTCAATAAACTGCACCTCCTGCTGCTGTTTCCTTTTCTCTGATCTGAATTCCTAACTCAATGATCAATGTTTCTGAGATAGAACATAGAACATAGGACAGTACAGCAGAGAACAGGCCCTTCGGCCCTCGATGTTGTGCCGAGCAATGATCACCCTACAAGCCAACGTATCCATCCTATTCCAGTAACCCAACAACCCCCCCATTAACCTTATTTTTTAGAACACTAAGGGCAATTTGGCATGGCCAATCCACCTAACCCGCACATATTTGGACTGTGGGAGGAAACCGGAGCACGCGGAGGAAACCCACGCACACACGGGGAGGACATGCAGACTCCGCACAGACAGTGACCCAGCCGGGAATGGAACCTGGGACCCTGAAGCTGTGAAGCATTTATGCTAACCACCATGCTACCGTGCTGCCCACTATCATCAATTCAGCAACCCAGGAGCAAGTTCCACATTCTGTCCAATCAGTGGGTAAATCATTCTTCTGTGTTCCAGAGGAATTCGTTCTTTACTCTCCCCTTGCTTTGTCACCGAAATTTCGTCTGACCACAATTGGACCGTCTCCAGCTCTTCACTATGAATTTTTGTGCTACATGTGGGCATTGCCCTTCTGAAGGGTAACTTGCAATGGATAATGAATGCTGGCCTAACCAGCGACACCCACATCCCGTAAATGTGACACTGCCATCAGATTACCACAGACTGTGCCCCTTCAGTGTTTCTGAAATGTGCAACCTCCCTTCTGAAATAATGTCTGCGGATTACATTTGCACCTCCACCACTGCCTTTACGTTATTTCTGCTGCTGCTTCTGAAGTATAATTAGTGGTGTTTTTAGTGTAGTAGTGAAAATATTCTCACGGAGGCCTTTTGAGTGAGTAAAGATGCAGTTTATTATATCAGATCTGGGAGATAGATTTGGACGCCCGGCTGCCTCGCAATAATCTTTCTCACGTGAGCTAAGGTTCGTATTGGGTTAATAAACAGATTCAATGGGGGAATTAGTTGCATTTTCATTTACATACAATCAATGAACTATATTCGCGTCACAATTCATTACATGGTGTCAATCAATTTTCTCAGCGTCCCAGTTATCACATAAATGGTGTAAGTGTCTGGGGAACTTGGGCTATTGTGTGAAGCTGTTATTAGCGTCTGTTGAAATACTCCATATAAATACCCACGCCTCGTTCTCATGAAGTAGTTTACACAATTTCTAACTTATTGTTCAGAAAAGTGGCTAGTTCATCCATTTTGTATCTTTAGTATTGCTATCTTAGCTGACATCCATTTTTTGTCCTTTCTGATATTAGCAAGCATTGTGTATACACTATCTATTTCGACAACGTGCCTCTTCTAAACAGGCATCTAAGCCAATGAATTCCTTATGTCTCAGCAGAACTATTCAAAAGTAATATCGGAGCAAAAATGTAGTTACAGAGACATATATAATTTAGAACATTGTCCACTATCAGAAAATGTCCCTCACAAGTGGTAACAGTAGGCGGAGATTTAAACTAAAGCCACAATTGTATCCAGCCTTTCAAGCACGTCGTGTTAAGATGCCTATACACGTTTCTCTTCATAACTTTGTTATCCCCAGAATCGTATTGATAATGCTTTGCTTTGTTTGCGATTGATCGATTTATGTTGCTCCTTATGTTGTTCAGTGTTTTGTGCTGTGTTTCTCAAACCTTTGCTCCAATCATTCATCTCAACTCTTCTATTTCAAACAAACATGTGGCCTTCTTTTTTCTCAGAACAATCTGCTCGATTTCTATGAATATATATTGAGTGACATTGAGTGGGGGGGGGGGGGGTTGGAAAATGACGTCAATACCCCTGTGATAGACACACATAACTTCCGGTACACAATTGTATTGAATCACAATCACTCTCAATTAATGACTACCCACAGCCATTTGGGGGAGAGAATTTCAAATATTCATCAATCATTGATTAAATAAATAGCCTCATCTCTGTCCTAAATGGTTTCTCTCTATTTGATATTGCCCCCTGGCTCGAATTTCACCAACTAGGGAAAACATTTAACCTGCAGCTAGGCTGTGTGTCCATGTCAGCATTTTATATTTCTCAATCTGATCAAATCGACACCGTGAAGAATACCGGACGGGCGTCGCCAATCTCTCTTGATAAGACACTCCAAACATCCCAGGAAGGAATCTGATGAAACTTCCTTTCATTCCCTCTGTGAGAAAAAAAACTGTTATTCTGAACGGAGACTGGAACTGAACTGAAGACTCCACACCCTGGCTAAACAGGTTATACAAACTGAAGAAAGGTGTGAATCGGTATATGTCTATGTGTGTGTCTATGTATATGTGTGTGCGTCTGTATGTGTGTGCGTCTGTTTGTGTGTGCGTCTGTCTGAGAATGTGTCCATGAGTGTCTGTGTGTGGGTGTCTATGTGTGCATGCCTGAGTGGCAATGTGTGTAAGTGTGTGTCGATGTGTGTATGTGTTTGCGTCTGCTGCGCGTGCGTGCCTGTTTAGTTCTGTGTGTGCGTGTGTGCTTATGTGTATGTGTGTGCGTCTGAATGTGTGTATAGAACATAGAACATAGAACGATACAGCGCAGTACAGGCCCTTCGGCCCTCGGTGTTGCACAGACATGGAAAAAACTAAAGGCCATCTAACCTACACTATGGCCTTATCATCCATATCCAATAAACTTTTAAATGCCCTCAATGTTGGCGAGTTCACTACTGTTGCAAGTAGGGCATTCCACGGCCTCACCAGTCTTTGCGTAAAAAACCCACCTCTGACCTCTGTCCTATATCTATTACCCCTCAATTTAAGGCTATGTCCCCTCGTGCTAGCTACCTCCATCCGCGGGAGAAGGCTCTCGCTGTCCACCCTATCTAACCCTCTGATCATTTTGTATGCCTCTATTAAGTCACCTCTTAACCTTCTTCACTCTAACGAAAACAACCTCAAGTCCATCAGCCTTTCCTCATAAGATTTTCCCTCCATACCAGGCAACATCCTGGTAAATCTCCTCTGCACCCGTTCCAAAGCGTCCACGTCCTTCCTATAATGAGGCGACCAGAACTGTACGCAATACTCCAAATGCGGCCGTACTAGAGTTTTTTACAACTGCAACATGACCACATGGCTCCGGAACTCAATCCCTCTACCAATAAAGGCCAACACACCATAGGCGCTCTTCACAACCCTATCAACCTGGGTGGCAACTTTCAGGGATCTATGTACATGGACACGGAGATCCCTCTGCTCATCCACACTACCAAGAATTTTACCATCAGCCAAATATTCCGCATTCCTGTTATTCTTTCCAAAGTGAATCACCTCACACTTCTCCACATTAAACTCCATTTTCCACCTCTCAGCCCAGGGCTGCAGCTTATCTATGTCCCTCTGTAACCTGTAACATCCTTCGGCACTGTCTACAACTCCAACAACTTTAGTGTCGCCAGCAAATTTACTCACCCATCCTTCTGCGCCCTCCTCTAGGTCATTTATAAAAATGACAAACAGCAACGGCCCCAGAACAGATCCTTGTGGTACGCCACTCGTAACTGAACTCCATTCTGAACATTTCCCATCAACCACCACTCTCTGTCTTCTTTCAACTAGCCAATTTCTGATCCACATCTCTAAATCATCCTCAATCCACAGCCTCCGTATTTTCTGCCATAGCCGACCGTGGGGAACCTTATCAAATGCTTTACTGAAATCAATATACACCACATCAACTGCTCTACCCTCGTCTACCTGTTCAGTCACCTTCTCAAAGAACTCGATAAGGTTTGTGAGGCATGACCTACCCTTCACAAAACCATGCTGACTATCCCTAATCATATTATTCCTATCTAGATGATTATTAATCGTATCTTTTATAATCCTCTCCAAGACTTTACCCACCACAGACGTTAGGCTCACCGGCCAATAGTTACCGGGGTTATCTCTACTCCCCTTCTTGAACAAAGGGACCACATTTGTTATCCTCCAGTCCTCTGGCACTATTCCTGTAGCCAATGATGACCTAAAAATCAAAGCCAAAGGCTCAGCAATCTCTTCCCTGGCTTCCCAGAGAATCCTAGGATAAATCCCATCAGGCCCCGGGGACTTATCTATTTTCACCTTGTCCAGAATTGCCAACACTTCTTCCCTACGCACCTCAGTGCCATCTATTCTAATAGCCTGGGTCTCAGCATTCTCGTCCACAATATTATCTTTTTCCTGAGTGAATACTGACGAAGAGTATTCATTTAGTATCTCGCTTATCTCCTCAGCCTCCACACACAACTTCCCACCACTGTCCTTGAATGGCCCTACTCTTACCCTGGTCATTCTTTTATTCCTGACATACCTATAGAAAGCTTTTGGGTTTTCCTTGATCCTACCTGCCAAATACTTCTCATGTCCCCTCCTTGCTCGTCTTAGCTCTCTCTTTAGATCCTTCCTCGCTTCCCTGTAACTATCAAGCGCCCCAACTGAACCTTCACGCCTCATCTTCACATAGGCCTCCTTTTTCCTCTTAACAAGAGATTCCACTTCTTTGGTAAACCACGGTTCCCTCGCTCTCCCCTTTCCTCCCTGTCTGACTGGTACGTACTGATCAAGAACACGCAATAGCTGTTCCTTGAACAAGCTCCACATATCCAGTGTGCCCAACCCTTGCAGCCTACTTCTCCAACCTACACATCCTAAGTCATGTCTAATGGCATCATAATTGCCCTTCCCCCAGCTATAACTCTTGCCCTGCGGGGTATACTTATCCCTTTCCATCACTAATGTAAAGGTCACCGAATTGTGGTCACTGTCTCCAAAGTGTTCACCTACCTCCAGATCTAACACCTGGCCTGGTTCATTACCCAAAACCAAATCCAATGTGGCCTCACCTCTTGTTGGCCTGTCAACATATTGTGTCAGAAAACCCTCCTGCACACATTGTACAAAGAACGACCCATCCAACGTACTTGAACTATATCTTTTCCAGTCAATATTAGGAAAGTTAAAGTCTCCCATAACAACTACCCTGTTACTTTCGCTCTTTTTCAGAATCATCTTCGCCCTCCTTTCCTCTACATCTCTAGAACTATTAGGTGGCCTATAGAAAACTCCCAGCAGTGTGACCTCTCCTTTCCTGTTTCTAACCGCAGCCCATACTACCTCGGAAGAAGAGTCCCCATCTTGCATCCTTTCTGCCACCGTAATACTGTCCTTGACTAGCAGCGCCACACATCCCCCTCTTTTGCCCCCTTCTCTGACCTTACTAAAACACCTAAACCCCGGAACCTGCAACAACCATTCCTGTCCCTGCTCTATCCATGTCTCTGAAATGGCCACAACATCGAAGTCCCAGGTACCAACCCATGCTGCCAGTTCCGCTACCTTATTTAGTATACTCCTGGCATTGAAATAGACACACTTCAAACCACCGACCTGAACACTGGCGCCCTCCTGCGAAGTCAGATCTGTGCTCCTGACCTCTCTAATCTCAATCTCCTGTACCCCAAAACTACAATCCAGGTTCCCATGCCCCTGCTGAATTAGTTTAAACCCCTCCAAAGAGTACTAACAAATATCCCCCCCAGGATATTGGTGCCCCTTAGGTTCAGATGTACACCATCCTGTCTATAGAGGTCCCACCTTCCCCAGAAAGAGCCCCAGTTATCCAGAAATCTGAATCCCTCCCGCCTGCACCATCCCTGTAGCCACGTGTTTAATTGCTCTCTCTCCCTATTCCTCATCTCACTATCACGTGGCATGGGCAACAACCCAGAGATAACAACTCTGTTTGTTCTCACTCTGAGCTTCCATCCTAGCTCCCTAAAGGCCTGCCTGACATCCTTGTCCCCTTTCCTACCTATGTCGTTAGTGCCAATGTGGACTACGACTTGGGGCTGCTCCCCTTCCCCCTTAAGGACCCGAAAAACACGATCTGAGACATCACTTACCGTTGCACCTGGGAGGCAACATACCAAACGTGAGTCTCTCTCGCTCCCACAAAATCTCCTATCTGTGCCCCTGACTATTGAGTCCCCAATTACTAATGCTCTGCTCCTCTCCCCCCTTCCCTTCTGAGCAACAGGGACAGACTCCGTGCTAGAGTCCCGTACCTCATGGCTTACCCTTGGTAAGTCCCCCCCCCCACAAGTATCCAAAACGGTGTACTTGTTACTCAGGGGAACGACCGCAGGGGGTCCCTGCACTGACTGCTTCTTCCCAGTCCCTCATACAGTTACCCATCTATCTCCAGTCTTTGGTGTAACTACTTCCCTGAAGCTCCTATCTATGAGCACCTCTGCCTCCCGAATGATCCGAAGTTCATCCAACTCCAGCTCCAGTACCATAACTCGGTCTTGTAGGAGCTGGAGCTGGCTGCACTTCCTGCAGGTAAAATCAGCAGGGACACTAACGGCATCCCTCAGCTCAAACATCCTGCAGGAGGAACATTGCACTGCCTTCCCTGCCATCCCACTTAATTTCAACCAAGTTCTGGTAAACAAAAATAAAATAAATAAAAAATAATAATATAATATAGCACTTACCTGCTCACACCAATGGATCTTATTATTAGGTTAGAGGAGGAGGGCGGGTGGGAGACACTATACATGTAGTGTCTCGGGTATCCTCTCCACCAGGATTTATTGGCTAGGAGAAAATCCTTCCCAGAAGTCCGCGGGTCGTACTTCAGGTTCCCGCCTTTTATTATCTTTGCTCCCACTGGCACCCCGCCTCTCTTTCACTGACTCACCGCCGCTCTTTTATCCTGTGTCCCTCTGAACTCCCGCTGCATTCTGGGCTCTCTGTCTCTGAACTCCCGCTGCTTTATGGGCTCTCTCTGTCTCTGAACTCCCGCCGCTTTCTGGGCTCTCTCTGTCTCTGAACTCCCGCCGCTTTCTGGGTTCTCTCTGTCTCTGAACTCCCGCTCCTTTGTGGACTCTCTCTGTCTCTGAACTCCCGCCGCTATGTGCGGTATGTTTGAGTGCGTGTGTGTGTGTGTCTGTCTGAGTGTGTGTTTATATGTGTCTGTGTGAGTGTGTGTCTGTGTGGCTCTGTGTGTGTGTTTGTCGGTGTATGTGTTTGTCTGTGTCAGAGCTTCTCTGTGGGTCTCTGTGTGTTTGTGTCTGTGGGTGTCATGAAAAAGTCACTTTAAGAAATGTTTGGCTGCTTAATTTCCTGCAGTGATGTCAGAGTGTGGGTGGAGCTGGCTCTGCTTTTAATTTCACGTTGAGAACAGCTTGGATGTGTCTGTGTAATGGTGTTCTCTCTGTCGTGTAAGGACAATGTTTTGATCATTTAGTGAATTCAGAGTGATAACTGTTCTCAGTAGTAAATCTAAACCTGATGTGCTTCTTTATATCTTCTGGTTGTGAAAAGGAAAGTTTAAGGATTAAATAGTGTTGTATACTTCGGGTGTTGCATTTGAATTGATGGTTGATAAGACATTCACTGTATGTTTTTAAAATGTTAACTTGTGTTGATATAATAAACATTGTTGCTTTAAAAAATAATTTTCGATTTCTGCTGTACCACACCTATAGAGTGGGCCGTGTGCTCCCCATACCACAATGTAGAAAAAGTAGTGGGTCAGGTGATCTCCATGATACACTTTGGGGTTTCCTAAACCGTGGCCCATAACATGTGTGTCTATGTGTTTGCGTGTCTATGTGTCTTTGTGTCTGTGTGTATATATGTGTGCATCGTTGTGTGCGTGTGTTTGTCTGTGTGGATACATCTGTGTGGATCGGTTTGTGTGTGAATATGTTTGTGTGCGGGGGGGGGGCTTCGTTGTTGTGTGTGTGTCTGTGGGTGGGTGTTTCCGCCTGTGTGTCTATCTATGTCGTGTGGCAGTATGTCTGCCTGAGCCTGTGTGTGTCTTAGCATGTATGTCTGTATGTACATGTGTATACCCAATTACACCATGCTGCTGTAGTCAGTACAATTGACCCTTTTTGATTTCTCACTGGATTACTGCCATGCATCCAAGGTGAGGCCTCTGGAGATAACGATGTACTCTCACACAGTTTGTCAGTGTGGGGGTTTAGTCTCAAATGAATGTAAATGCAGACACTGAAACAGCTTTAATAAACTGACCAAACACACAGACACTAAAGCAGCATTAATAATCTGACCAGACACACAGACACTAAAACTGCATTAATAATCTGACCAAACACACAGACAGTAAAACAGTATTAGTAACTTGAACAAACACACAAACACTAAAACATCTTTAATAAACTGGTCAACACACAGACACTGAAGCAGCATTAAGATACTGAAAAAACACACAGACACTAAAACTGCATTTATAAATTGACCAGCCACACAGACACTAAAACTGCATTAATAAACTGACCAAACAGACCCAAAAACAGTATCAATAAATTGAACGGTAGCCTGGGGTGGCCACGTCCTGATTACAAAACGGAGACCTGCAAAGAATGAAGGGAAAAAAAGCAAATTACTGCGGATGCTGGAATCTGAAACGAAAGGGAAAATGCTGGAAAATAACAGCAAGTCTGGCAGCATCTGTAGGGAGAGAAAAGAGCTAACGTTTTGAATCCGATAACTCTTTTTCAAAGCGAACAGACAGAGAAAGTGGGAAATATTAATACTGTGGAGTGAGAATGAAAGAGTCATAGCCACTGAAACCCAGGGAAACCGGTTGAAAATGGCCACAGATACTAAGGAGAAAGAGTGCTAATGGCAGTCCCCAGAGAGGACAAAAGATGTGAAAGGTCAAAAAGCAGAGAAACTAACATCAGAGGATGCACTGTAGGTGTGGGGGGAGGGGAAGGGGGAAGCAAAGAGGTGCAGGAAAAGTGCAAGAAAGAAAGGGATGGTAAAAGACTGTTAAAATGAAATAAAAACAAATGGATCGAGCTGGGGCTGATCATCTGAAGTTGTTGAATTCGTTGTTCAGGCCGGAAGGCTGTAGTGTGCGTAACCGGAAGATGAGGTGTTGTTCCTCCAGTTTGCGTTGCGCTTCACTGGAACATTGCAGCAGGCCAAGAACAGACATATGGGCATGGGAGCAGGGTCTTTTGTTAAAATGGCAAGCAACAGGAAGGTCAGGATCCTGAATGCGCACAGACCGAAGGTGCTCAGCAAAACGATCACCCAGTCTGCGTTTGGTCTCTCAGATGTAGAGGAGATCACATTGGAAGCAGCGAATGCAATAGACCAGATTGCAAGAGGTGCAAGTGAAACGCTGCTTAACCTGGAAAGAGTGTTTTTGGCCTGGGATGTTAAGCATGGAAGAGGTAAAGGGGCAGGTGTTATACCTTCTGCTATTACATGGGAAGGCGCCATGGGTGATGGGAGAGGTACTGGGTATGGTGGAGGAGTGGACTAGATTGTCTCGGAGGGAACGGTCTCTGCGGAATGCTGACAGAGGGAGTGAAGTGAAGATGTGTTTAGTGGTGGCATCACGCTGCAGTTGGCGGAAATGGCGGAGGATTATGCTTTTGCATACGGAGGCTGGTGGTATGAAATGTGAGAACGAGGGGGACTCTATCCATGTTCTGGGAGGTAGTGGAGGGGCCGAGGGTAGTGGCTCGAGAGATGGGCCGCACTCTGTTGAGGGCCCTGTACACAAGTGTTGGTGGGAAATCACTGTCGACGAAGAAGGAACACATTTTCGAAGCACCATTTTGGAAAGTGGCATCGTCGGAACAAATGAGACGGAGGCGAAGGAGTTGAGAGAAAGGTATGGAGTCTTTACAGGGTGTAGCGTGTGAAGAGCAGTAGTGCAGAGAGCTGTGGGTGTCAGTGGGCTTGTAGTGGATATTAGTGGATAGTCTATTGCTAGAAATGGAGACAGAAAGATCAAGGAAAGGAAGGGAAGTGTCTGAGATTATCCAGGTGAAAGTGATAGAGGGGTGGATACTGGAAGCGCAGTTGATGAATTTTTACAGGTCCGGGCGAGAGCATGACGCGGAACCAAAATAGTCATCAAGTTATCGGTAAAGGAGTTGTGGTAGGGGGCCCGGCTAGGCCTGGAAGAAGGAATGTTCCACATACCCCATAAAAAGGCAAGCGTAGCTAGGAACAATGCGGGCACACATTGCTACACCTTTTATTTGGAGAAAGTGAGACGAGTTAAAGGAGAAATTGTTGAGAGATAGAACGAGTTCAGCCTGACGGAGGAGAGTGGTGGTGGATGGGAATTGTCCTGGTCTCTTTCAAGAAGGAAGCGAAGGGCTCTCACGCCATCCTGGTGTGGATGGAGGTGTACAGGGAATGCACATCCATGGTGAATAGAATGCGGTTAGGGCCCACGAACTGGATGATGTCACTATGACGGAGGGCATCACAGGAATCCCGGATGTAGGTGGGGAGGGAATTGACCAGATGAGTGAGAATGGAGTCAAGATAAGAGGAAATAAGTTCGGTGGGGCAGGTGCATGCTGACACAATGGGTCTGCCGGGACAGTCCTTTTTGTGGATTTTAGGAAGTAGGTAAAAGCGGGCTGTCCGGGGTTGGGGGACTATGAGGTTGGAAGCTTTAGGGGAAAGCATCCGGAGGAAATGAGGTCACTAACGGTGTTGAAGATAATGGTTTGATGTTCAGTGGTCTGGACATGGTCCAGGGGGAGGTAAGACGAAGTATCGGAGAGTTGGCGCTCAGCATCTGCGAGGTAGAGGTCAGTGCGCCAGGCGATAAGAGCACCCCCTTTTCGGGCAGGTTCGATGAGAAAGTCGGGGTTAGACCTGACAGAGTAAAGAGCAGAAAGTTCAGAAGGAGAGAAGTTGGAATGGGTGAGGGGGGGCAGAAAAATAAAGACGGCCAATGTCCCGTCGACAGTTATCAATGAAAAGATCAAGGGCAGGTAATTGTCCCGGCGGGATGGGGGGGGGGGGGGGGGGGGGTCTACTTGGAGGCAGAATGTTGGAGGCACATGAAAGGATCAGTGAAACGGGGGGATGATTATTGCCCAAAGAAGTGGGCACGGAGACGAACGCGACGAAAGAAGAGTTCAACATCATGTCGAACCCGGAATTCATTGAGGTGGGGACGTAAGGGTACAAAGCTGAGTCCTTTGCTGAGAACAACATGCTCAGCCTCAGAGAGGGGAATGTGATAGAGTATGGTGACCACGCGGCAAAGGCCGGGAATGGGCGAAATGGAGTACGACGGATTGGGACTGGTGGAGTGCCTGGGATGGGCAGCGGTGTTGATAGTGGGAGGAATAGGGTACGAGGGATTAGGGCTGGTGGAGAGCCTGGGATGGGCAGTGGTGTTGATACTGGGAGAAATGGAGAACGAGGGTTTGGGACTGGTGGAGGGTCTGAGATGGGCTGTGGTGTTGAGTTGTTGAAGCTTGCGTTCCTTGCCATCTGTAAGAAACAGGAAAAGATTCTTGTTAAGACGTCGAATGATGCGAAGGATGAAATGAAACTGGGGACAGGGACAGCTTTGAGAGAGAGTAAGACGGTGCTGTGGGAAAGATATATCGAGTGTCTTCATGTGGCGCCGCATGGCACTGGGTGTGGCTTTCAGGTTGCGGCGAGAGCAGCGGTTGGAAGAATGTTGTATATCCTGGAGGTACCTGTAATCCTGGAGGTTACATGCGGGGTGAAATTTAAGATTGAAGGGAAAATTGGACAATGCTGAAAAGACAAGCAAGTGCAAGTCTGTCTATGGATTGGAGTTTGCAGCTTCCAGACAAGACCGATACTGCCAGCCATTCGCATACTAAAGAGTGACCTCCGGGGACAAAAGAGAAACATTTATGCAAACGATACCAAAGCAGACACCCCGGGGCCAGAGGAGAGTAAAGCAAAAGCAGGCCAACGGCCACCTCGGGCCCGCCCAGCAACCAGAGCAGACACCCCTTTATTGGAAGAGGTCAATACAAATCAAGATGCCGTCCAATTAATTGGGCCCATGTTCAAGGCCCACCCAAAGCGCCCGAAGCCCTTTGGGGTACAAGACAAGCCCCCAAGAGAGAATTGTTCTATTTTCCTTGGCCTTGGCTCTCAGCAAGGAGAGACCCTCCTAACAGCCGCACCAGACCAAGTAAGTCTAAAGTCAATGAACGCTAAGGGATAGACGCTGGAAGCTACGATACAAGTTCGATGCCAGTAGCCTCAGAATCAGACAACTGCCATTTTTCCTCGGACTGAGTGGGCACCTGAAGCTAAGTATAGGATTTTAGTCGTATTATAGTTTAGTGAGTAGAGCTTATGCATGAGTATAATTGACTGTGTGTAAAGAAATGAACATTTATTTGGAAATTACAAACTGGTGTATCAAGTCTTTGTTCAGTATTTATTTTTGAACCTTGTGGCGGTATCGAGAAGATACCTGGCGACACTTGAGGTAGCGTAATTAGTATTAAGGATGGCGAAAATATTATTCGCCATAAACAGAGCAAATTAGGAAGAGAGTATAAGGAACAACAGAACAAACACTCAGACACTAAAACACCTATAATAAACTGACCAAACACACATAAACAAAAACAGCTTTAATAAACTGACCACACCCACAGACACTAAAACAGCATTAATAAACTGACCACACACACAGACACTAAAACAGCATGCATAAACTGACCAAACACACAGACAGTAAAACAGCATTAATAAACTAACCAAACATACAGACAATAAAAGAGCATTAATAAACTGACCACGCACACAGACACTAAATCAGCATCAATACACTGACCAAACACAGACACTAAAACAACATTAATAAACTGACCCAACACAGAGACACTAAAACAGCATTGATAAACTGACCACACTCACAGACACTAAAACAGCATTAATAAACTGACCCATCACACAGACACTAAAACAGCATTAATAAACTGACCACACACACAGACACTAAAACAGCATTAATAAACTGACTACGCTCACGCACACTAAAACAGCATGCATAAACTGACCAAACACACAGACACTAAAACATTATTAATAAACTGACAGAACACATAAACACTAAAACAGCATTATTAAACTGACCACACTCAAACATACTAAAACAGCATTAATAAACTGACCACACTCACAGACACTAAAACAGCATTAATAAACTGACCGAACATACAAACACTAAAACAGCATTAATAAACTGACAAAACACTGAGACACTAAAACAGCATTAATAAACTGACCAAACACACAGACACTAAAACAGCATTGATAAACTGACCACACTCCCAGACACTAAAACAGCATTAATAAACTGACCGAACACACAGACACTAAAACAGCATTAATAAGCTGACCAAACACTGAGACACTAAAACAGCATTAATAAACTGACCAAACACCGAGACACTAAAACAGCATTAATAAACTGACCAAACACACAGACACTAAAAAAGTTTTAATAAACTGACCACACTCACAGACCCTAAGCAGTTTTAATAAACTGACCAATCACAGAGACATGAAAACAACATTGATAACTTGACCAGAAAAAAGATACCTGGACATTTGATGTGGGCCTGTGAAATGATGATATCACCCAGTTGCCACGAAACAATACACAAGGACATTTGATGGGGTCTGGTTGGATTTTCTTTATTGTCACGTGTACCGAGGTACAGTGAAAAGTATTTTACCGCAAGCACCTCAAAAGATCATTCAGGACATGAAATGAAAATAGAATAAAAAAAAAATAAATAATAGGGCAACACAAGGTGTGCAATGTAACTATATAATAACGGCATCAGGTGAAACATACGCATCGGGGGAAGAATACAGGGGTGTAGTGTCAATCACGTCAGTCCATAACAGAGTCGTTTAGGAGCCTGGCAACAGGGGGAATCAGCTGTTTTGAGTCTGTTCTTGCGTGTTCTCAGACTTTTGTATCTCCTGCCTGATGAAAGATGTTGGAAGAGTGAGTAAGCCGTGTGGGAGCGGTCTTTGATTAAACGCCCCACTTTCCCCAGGCAGCAGGGGGTGTAAATTCAGTCAATGGATTGGAGGCAGGTTTGTGTGATGGACTGGGCTGTGGTCACGACTCTCTGAAGTTCCTTGCGATCTTGGGATGAGCAGGCTGTCATACCAGGCTGTGATGCAGCCAGATAGGGTGCTTTCTCTGGTGCATCTGTAAAAGTTGTTAAGTTAATATGGACTTGCCGAATTTTCTTAGTTTCCAGAGGAAGTGGAGGCGCTGTTGTGTTTTCTTGGTAGTAGCATCGACATGTGTGGACCAGGACCTATTATCAAGATATGTACCCCTAGGAATTTGAAGCTGCTAACCATCCACACTTTGCCCTGTTGATGCTGACAGGGGTGTGTACAGTACTTTGCTTCCTGAAGTAAATGACTAGCTTTTTAGTTTGCTGGCCTTGAGGGAGAGATTGTTGTCGCTGTACAACTCCACTGGATTCTCAATCTCCCTCCTGTATTCCGACTCGTCGTTATTCGTGATCCTGCCCACTATAGTCGTATCTTCAGCAAAGTTGTGAAACAGTAATAACTCCCAGTTGACACACAACAATCTCACCCGGACATTTGATGAGGAGTTTTGAATTAATCGTGTCACCCATTTGGCACAAAACATTCTCATGCGGACAATGATGTATGTCTGTGAAACAATATCACCCAGTTGACACAAAACAAGCTAACCCGGACATTTCATGTTGGTCTGTGAAATAATTATATCACCCAGTTGACACACAACAATCTCATTGGAACATTTGATGTGGGTCTGTGAAATAATGATATCACCCAGGTTAAACACAACAATCTCACTCGGCAATTGTTGAGGGCCCGTGAAATAATCATATCAACCAGGAGACACAACACAGTCTGACGTGGACATTTGATGTGAGCCCGTGAAATATTCATATCCCCATATATGACAAAACAATCTCATCCGGATATTTGATGTGAGCCTGTGAAATATTATCAGCCAGATATCACAAAACAATCTCACTCGGATATTTGTTGTGATTCTGTGAAATAATAAACTCACTCAGTTATCATAAAACAATCTAATTAGGACATTTGATGTCGGCCTGTGAAATAATGATATCGCCCAGTTATCACAAAACAATCTCACTCGGGCATTTGATGGTGGTCCCTGATATAATGATATCACAAAATTCACACCATGAAATCTCACCCAGACGTTTGATGTGGGTCTGGGAAATAATGATATTGCAAACTTGACTCGATAAACTCTCACCCGGACATTTGATGAGGGGCTGTGAAAAAATGATATCACCCAGTTATCAAAAAACAATCTCACTCGGCAATTGATGAAGACGTGTGATATAACCAGATAAATCAGGAGACAGAAAATAATCTCCCGCGGATATTTGACGTTGGCCTGTGAAATAATGATATCAACCATTCGACTCAATAAAATCTCACACGGACATTTGATGTTGCTCTGTGAAATAATGATATCTCCCAGTTGAAAGAAAACAATCCCACCAAACATTAGATTTGGTCTGTGAAATAATATCACCAGTTCACAGAAAACAAATTCACCCGGACAATTGATGTGGGTCTGTGAAAAAATCGCATCACCCAGTTGACACAGAACAATCTCACGCGAACATTTAATGTGCGTCTGTGAAATAATGATATCACCAACTCACCATAAGACAATATCACCCGGACATTTTACTTGGTCCTGTGAAATAATATCGCCCAGTTGGCACAAACAATACCATGCGGACATTTTATGTTGGTCTGTGAAGTTAGGATATCACGATGTTGACACAAAACAATCTCATTCGGTAATTGATGTGGGCCTGTGAATTAATCATATCACGCAGAATATACAAAATAAATCTCACTTGGCAATTTCTGTGGGCCTGTCAAATAATCATATCACCCAGTTGACACAAAACAATCTCACACGGACATTTGATGTGGGTGTGTGAAATAATGTTATCACCCAGTTACCATAAGACAATATCACCCAGACATTTTACTTTGGCCTGTGAAATAATATCGCCCAGTTGGCACAAACAATCCCATGCGGACATTTGATTTTGGTCTGTAAAGTAACGATATCACAATGTTGACACAAATCAATCTCATTCGTCAATTGATGTGGGCCTGTGAAATAATCACATCAAGCAGAATATACAAAATAAATCTCACTCGGCAATTTATTTGGGCCTGTCAAATAATAATCACCCAGTTGACACTAAGCAATCTCACCCGGACATTTGATCTGGGTATGTGAAATAATGATATCGAATAGTTGACTTAATAAAATCTCACCGGGACATTTGATGAGGGGCTGTGAAATAAAGAAATTACCTAGTTGAAACAAAACAATCCCACGAGGCATTAGATCTGCTCTGTGAAGACTTCCGGTAGCGGCAATGACCAGCTGAGCCGCACGTTCGGAGGCTCCCGAAAAAAACGGACTTCGGGGCTTTTTTAAAGGCCCCCAACGGAGCTTAAGAGGCAAATCCCGACGGGGGAAGAGGCCAGTAGTTGCCCCAGAGGTCCCATGGTGCAGACCAGGAGCGGAGCAGGGAGAGAATCGGGAGGAAAAACTTTTGAAAAAAATCGGGACTCGCAGGACAAAATGGCGGCCGGCGAAAGTTTTGAAGAACTGAAGAAGTGGGTCCAGACGACTCTGCTGAGCCTATTCCAGGATCTGAAAGTGGAGCTGCTGGAGTCCATCAAGGTAACCAACAGGGAACTGATGGAGACCCAGACAGGGGGCTGCGATCCGGGAGCTGCAGCAGCAAGCCTCCGAAAGGGAGAACGAGGTTGTGGCAATGGTGGGGAAGGTGGAGGTGCATGAGGTGCTCCATAAAAAATGGCAGGAGCGGTTCGAGGAGTTGGACAACCGGTCGAGGAGGAAGAATTTAAGGATCCTGGGCCTCACGGTAGGGCTGGAGGGATCGGACCTAGCGGCCTATGTGGTGTTGATGCTGAAGACGCTGATGGGGGCTGGGTCCTTCCAGGGGCTCCTGGAGTTGGAGGAGGCCCACAGAAATCTGGCTAGGAGGACCAAGCCGAACGAGTAGCCGCAGGCGGTGTTGGTGAGGTTCCACCGGTTCGTGGATCGTGAGTGTGTACTCCGGTGGGCCAAGAAGGAGCGGAGCAGCAAATGGGAGAATACGGAAGTGCGGATCTTCCAGGGCTGGAGTGCGGAGGTGGCGAGGCGGAGGGTCGGTTTTAACCGGACGAAGGCGGTGCTCCACGGTGGGAAGGTGAAATTTGGAATGCTGCAGCCGGCGCGTCTGTGGGTCACCTACAAGGATTGGCACCACTATTTTGATTCCCCGGAGGAGGCGTGGGCCTTCGTGCAAGCCGAGAAACTGGACACAAACTGAGGGTCCCCCGGAGGGGGGATGCTGTAGAATACTGTATTTATTTATACTCTATGTGTATTTGCGGGATTTAGGATATGAGGTGGGGTGGCCGTAGGGTGGGTGGGGTGATGCCGTACGGGTGTTTTCATTATGGGTTTTCTAGCAGGAGTTGGGTGGACGGGTTTGGACTGAGGGGTAAACGGGGTGTTTGGGGAGCTGGTGGGGGGGGGACTGACAAAGGGAGTGGCCCTGGAGGAGGGGGGGCCTGGCAGGGCGAAAGCGCGAGCTTTCTGCGGGGTCCCCGTGCTGGGAGAGGGAGGGGGCGTGGTCTTCTTCACCCGCGCAGGAGCGGAGGAGGGTGGACTGGTTGATGGGCACTATGGGGGAGGGGCAGTCCCACGTTGGGAGGAGCCGAAAGTAGGACGGGAGCCGCCGGGGTCAGCAGACGATAGCTGGCTCACGGGAGTGCTGTAGGGGGGGGGGGGGGCGGCTAGGAGGGGTCCTAGCCTGGGGGGCGGGGAGGGGAGGGGGGAGTTACCGGGTTGCTGCTGAAACGGTCAGGAAGGAGCTGGAGGACGCAGGGAGTGCTGGAGGGGGGGACGTGCCGCCGTGGGAAACTGGCAGAGCGTGGGACGCTGGCCGGGGGTGGGCAAGGGATGGGGTATGGCTAATCGGCAGGGGAAGGGAGCAGGGAGCCCTCGGATCAGGCTGATAACCTGGAATGTGAGGGGGCTGAATGGGCCGGTCAAAAGGGCCCGAGTAGTTGCGCACCTGAAGGGACTGAAGGCGGATGTGGCCATGCTCCACGAGACACGCCTGAGAGTTGTGGACCAGGTCCGGCTGAGAAAGGGGTGGGTGGGCCAGGTATTCCACTCAGGGCTGGACGAGAAGAGTAAAGGGGTGACGATCCTGGTGGGGAAGAAGGTGTCGTTTGAGGCGTTGAAGGTGGTGGCTGACAGTGGCGGGAGGTACGTGATGGTGAGTGGCAAGCTGCAGGGGGAGCGGGTAGTGTTGGTGAATGTTTATGCCCCAAATTGGGACGATGCGGGGTTCATGCGGCGTATGCTGGGCCGCATTCCGGAACTGGAGGTGGGGGGCCTGATCATGGGGGGAGACTTTAACACTGTACTGGATCCCCCATTGGATCGATCCAAGTCCCGACGGGTAGGAGGTCGGCGGCGTCTAAGGTGCTGAGGGGATTTATGGACCGGATGGGGGGGGGGAGGTGGACCCTTGGAGGTTTGAGAGGCCAAGGGCCAGGGAATACTCGTTTTTCTCCCATGTACATAAGGCCTACTCGAGGATTGACTTTTATGTCCTGAGCAGGGGGTGCTGTCGAGGGTGGAGGAAGTGGAATACTCCGCCATTGCCATTTCAGATCATGCCACGCACTGGATGGACCTCGGGCTGGGGGAGGAGAGGGACCAACGTCCGCTCTGGCGCATGGAGGTGGGGCTGCTGGCAGAGGAGGAGGTGGCCGAGAGGGTCCGGGGGTGTATTGAGAGATACCTTGAGACCAATGATAACGGGGAGGTTCGGGTGGGGACGGTCTGGGAGGCATTGAAGGCGGTGATGAGGGGGGAATTGATCTCCATCCGAGCCCATAGTGAGAGGGGGGAGCAGAGGGAAAGGGAAAGACTGATAGGGGAGATGGTGCAGGTGGATAGGAGATATGCGGAGGCCCCGGAGGAGGGATTGCTGGGGGAGAGGCGTAGCCTACAGGCCAGATTTGACCTACTGACGACCAGAAAGGCGGAAGCCCAGTGGAGGAAAGCACAGGGGGCGGTGTATGTACACGGGGAGAAGGCGAGCAGGATGCTGGCGCACCAGCTCCGGAAGCGAGACGCGGCCAGGGAGATTGGGGGAGTGAGGGATAGTGCTGGGAAGGTGGTGCGGAGGGGGGTAAAGGTCAATAGGGTCTTCAGGGACTTTTATGGGGAACTGTACCGCTCTGAGCCCCCGGTGGAGGAGGGTGGAATTGGGCGCTTCCTGGACAGGTTGCGTTTCCCGAGGGTGGAAGAGGAGCGGGTGGAGGGACTAGGGGCACCGATCGAGTTGGAGGAGGTTGTCAAAGGGTTAGGGAGCATGCAGTCGGGAAGGCGCCGGGGCCGGATGGGTTTCCGGCGGAATTTTATAAAAAGTATTTGGACCTGTTGGGCCCCCTGTTAGTTCTGACCTTTAACGAGGCATGGGAGGGGGTGGGCTTTGCCCCCAACTATGTCGCGGGCGCTGATTTCCTTGATCCTGAAGCGGGACAAGGACCCTCTGCAGTGTGGATCATACAAGCCGATTTCGTTGCTGAACGCCGATGCCAAACTGCTGGCAAAGAACCTGGCCACTAGAATAGAGGATTGTGTGCCGGGTGTCATACATGAGGACCAGACTGGGTTTGTGAAGGGAAGGCAGCTGAACACAAATGTGCGAAGACTCCTCAATGTCATTATGATGCCGGCGGTGGAAGGGGAGGCGGAGATAGTGGTGGCGTTGGACGCGGAGAAGGCCTTTGATAGGGTGGAGTGGGAGTACTTGTGGGAGGTGTTGGAGAGGTTTGGGTTTGGGGAGGTTTTTATTCGGTGGGTGAGGCTGCTCTACGAGGCCCCGATGGCAAGTGTAGCCACGAATAGGAGCAGGTCGGAGTACTTTCGGCTGCAACGGGGGACGAGACAGGGGTGCCCCCTGTCCCCCTTGCTCTTCGCGTTGGCAATTGAGCTCCTGGCCATGGCATAGCGGGAGTCAGGGAAGTGGAGGGGCATGATGCGGGGTGGGGAGGAGCATCGAGTGTCACTGTACGCGGACGACCTGCTGCTGTATGTGGCGGACCAGGTGGGAGGGATGACGGAGGTGATGAGGATCCTTGGGGAATTCGGGGGTTTCTCGGGGTATCAGCTGAACCTGGGCAAGATAGAGGTGTTTGTTGTGCATCCGGGAGATCAAGAGGATGGGATTGGTAGGCTCCCACTGAAGCAGGCAGGGAAGAGCTTCATAAGAACATATGGACATAAGAACTAGGAGCAGGAGTAGGCCATCTGCCCCCTCGAGCCTGCTCCGCCATTCAATTTGATCATGGCTGATCTTTTGTGGACTCAGCTCCACTTTCCGGCCCGAACACCATAACCCTTAATCCCTTTATTCTTCAAAAAACTATCTATCTTTGCCTTAAAAACATGTAATGAAGGAGCCTCAACTGCTTCACTGGGCAAGGAATTCCATAGATTCACAACCCTTTGGGTGAAGAAGTTCCTCCTAAACTCAGTCCTAAATCTACTTCCCCTTATTTTGAGGCTATGTCCCCTAGTTCTGCTGTCACCCGCCAGTGGAAACAACGTGCCCGCATCTATCCTATCTATTCCCTTCATAATTTTAAATGTTTCTATAAGATCCCCCCTCATCCTTCTAAATTCCAACGAGTACAGTCCCAGTCTACTCAACCTCTCCTCATAATCCAATCCCTTCAGCTCTGGGATTAACCTAGTGAATCTCCTCTGCACACCCTCCAGCGCCAGTACGTCCTTTCTCAAGTAAGGAGACCAAAACTGAACACAATACTCCAGGTGTGGCCGCACTAACACCTTATACAAATGCAACATAACCTCCCTAGTCTTAACCTCCATCCCCCTAGCAATGAAGGACAAAATTCCATTTGCCTTCTTAATCACCTGTTGCACTTGTAAACCAACCTACTGTGACTCATGCACTAGCACACCCAAGTCTCTCTGAACAGCGGCATGCTTTAATATTTTATTGTTTAAATAATAATCCCGTTTGCTGTTATTCCTACCAAAATGGATAACCTCACATTTGTCAACATTGTATTCCATCTGCCAGACCCGAGCCCATTCACTTAACCTATCCAAATCCCTCTGCAGACTTTCAGTATCCTCTGCACTTTTCGCTTTACCACTCATAGAACATAGAACAGTACAGCACAGAACAGGCCCTTCGGCCCTCAATATTGTGCCGAGCAATGATCACCCCACTTAAACCCACGTAACCCGTATACCCGTAACCCAACAATCCCCCATTAACCTTACACTACGAGCAATTTAGCATAGCCAATCCACCTAACCCGCACATCTTTGGACTGTGGGAGGAAACCGGAGCACCCGGAGGAAACCCACGCACACACGGGGAGGACGTGCAGACTCCACACAGACAGTGACCCAGCCGGGAATCGAACCTGGGACCCTGGAGCTGTGAAGCATTGATGCTAACCACCATGCTACCGTGAGGCCCCATCTTAGTGTCATCTGTAAACTTGGACACATTGCCCTTGGCCCCCAACTCGAAATCATCTATGTAAATTGTGAACAAGTGTGGGCCCAACACGCATCCCTGAGGGACACCACTAGCTCCTGATTGCCAACCAGAGAAACACCCCTTTATCCCAACTCTTTGCTTTCAATTAATTAACCAATCCTCTATCCATGCTGCTACTTTACCCTTAATGCCATGCATCTTTATCTTATGCAGCAACCTTTTGTGTGGCACCTTGTCAAAGGCTTTCTGGAAATCCAGATATACCACATCCATCGGCTCCCCGTTATCTACTGCACTGGTAATGTCCTCAAAAAATTCCACTAAATTAGTTAGGCATGACCTGCCTTTTCCGAACCCATGCTGCGTCTGCCCAATGGGACAATTTCTATCCAGATGCCTCGCTATTTCTTCCTTGATGATAGATTCCAGCATCTTCTCTATTACCGAAGTTAAGCTCACTGGCCTATAATTTCCTGCTTTCTGCCTACCTCCTTTTTTAAACAGTGGCGTCACGTTTGCTAATTTCCAATCCACCGGGACCACCCCAGAGTCTAGTGAATTTCGGTAAATTATCACTAGTGCATCTGCAATTTCCATAGCCATCTCTTTTAGCACTCTGGGATCCATTCCATCAGGGCCAGGAGAATTGTCTACCTTTGGCCCCATTAGCTTGCCCATCACTCCCTCCTTAGTGATAGCAATCCTCTCAAGGTCCTCACCTGTCATAGCCTCATTTCTATCAGTCGCTGGCATGTTATTTGTGTCTTCCACTGTGAAGACCGACCCAAAAAACCTGTTCAGTTCCTCAGCCATTTCCTCATTTCCCATTATTAAAACTCCTTTCTCATCCTCTAAAGGACCAATATTTACCTTAGCCACTCTTTTTTGTCTTATATATTTGTAAAAACTTTTACTGTCTGTTTTTATATTCTGAGCAAGTTTACTCTCATACTCTATCTTACTCTTCTTTATAGCTTTTTTAGTAGCTTTCTGTTGCCCCCTAAAGATTTCCCTGTCCTCTAGTCTCCCACCAATCTTTGCCACTTTATATGCTTTTTCCTTCAATTTGATACTCTCCCTTATTTCCTTAGACATCCACGGTCGATTTTCCCTCTTTCTACCGTCCTTCCTTTTTGTTGGTATAAAACTTTGCTGAGCACTGTGAAAAATCGCTTGGAATGTTCTCCACTGTTCCTCAACTGTTCCACCATTAAGTCATTGCTCCCAGTCTACCTTAGATAGTTCTTCTCTCATCCCATTGTAATCTCCTTTGTTTAAACACAAAACACTAGTATTTGTTTTTACTTTCTCACCCTCCATTTGTATTTTAAATTCCACCATGTTGTGATCGCTCCTTCCGAGAGGATCCCTAACTATGAGATCATGAATCAATCCTTTCTCATTACACAGGACAAGATCTAGGACCGCTTGTTCCCTCGTAGGTTCCATTGCATACTGTTCTAAGAAACTATCGCGGATGCATTTTATAAACTCCTCTCAAGGTTGCCTTGACCGACCTGGTTAAACAAATCGACATGTAAATTAAAATCCCCATGATAACTGCTGTACCATTTCTACATGCATCAGTTATTTCTTTGTTTATTGCCTGCCTCCTCATCCGGACATTTGATGTGAGCCTGTGAATTAATATCACCCAGCTATCACAAAACTATCTCACTTGGACATTTGATGTGGGCCCGTGAAATAATGATGTAACTCAGTTATCGCAAAAAAAATCTCACTCGGACTTTTGATATGGACATGAGAATAATGATCTCACCCAGTTGGCTCAAAACGATATCACCCGGACATCTGATGTGGGTCTGTAAAATAATGATATCAGCCAGTTAACACACCCAGTTGACAGAAGAAAAACCCACCCAGACATTTGATGTCGGTGTGTGAAATAATGACACCAACCAGTTGACACAAAACAATCTCAACCGGACAATTGATGTTGGCCTGTGAAATAATATCACCCTTCGACGTAATAAAATTTCACCTGGGCACATGATGTGGATCTGTGAAATAAAGATATCACCTCGTTTACTAAATAAAATCTGGCCTGGATATTTGATGTGGGTCTGTGAAATAATGATATAACCCAGCAGAAAGAAAACAATGTCACCAGACGTTTGATTTAGTCTGTGAAGTAACGATATCACCCAGTTCACAGAATGATATCACTTAGTTGGCACACTGAAATCTCTCCCGGACATTTGATGAGGGCCTGCGAAATAGTGATATCACCCACTTGAGATAATATAATCCACTTGACAATTGATGTGGGCCTGTGATATGTTCAGACCAACTAACTAGATTGGGGGTGTCAATTACAGGTAATGTTTTATAAAAATACACAACAAGCATGTTTATCAACTACTAATACCCCATACAGCTACATTACTCTATAGTTTACCGTTAGTAACTCCACTTAACTGTTTGACACAAGTAACAACATCCATAAACGAGACAATCCCTTTCACCACATAAAGTTACGTTTGAATTCCTTCCATAACATAGTTATAACTTTGAAGACATTAAGCAATCTGGAGACACGTTTTTAGCATGCAGAGAGAGAGAGAGAGACTGCAAGATCCGTGCAGTCTGAATACAGATTCCAACTGTCTAAACCGAAATAAAATTCAGTGCCACAAAACAGCTTCCAGCTCAAAACGAAAGTAAAAACCAGAGCCACCTGCCGGCCTCCCACAGAATGACATCACTGCAGCCATTTGAGAAGGCAAACAGTTCTTAAAGGAACATGCCCGTGACGCACGGATCTTACCTATCATTATTCGGGACTCGACAGAAACAGGTGTATTTTCCCCAATATCTCCTCATCAGCCAATCTCACATTCCCAGGGATGATTCTGGTGAATTTCCACTACACCTCTTCAACATCAATGATATTCTACCGCAGATAAGGAGAAGGAACCTCTACACAGTGGTCCAGTGCAGTGTGACGAAGGCGCAGTACAATTCAGCACGAGATCTTTACTCCTGTAGTGATATCCCCGAGAGATGAAAGCCAACGCACCAGCGGATTTCCTGATTGCTTGCTGTACCCGCATGCTAGCTTTTAGCGACCCATGAACAAGGACACCCAGCTGTCTCTGGACATCTGGCACCTTTTACGAAATTCTCTGATTTCTCTGCCAAAAGGGACAGGTTCGCACTTATTCATGTTGTATTTAATCTGTTATATCCTTGCCCATTCACACAACTTGTTTCAAAGAACAAAGAACAAAGAAAATTACAGCACAGCAACAGGCCCTTCGGCCCTCCCAACCTGCGCCGATACAGATTCTTTATCTAACCCTGTCTCCTATTTTCCAAGGTCTACTTCCCTCTGTTCCCGCCCATTCATATACCTGTCTAGATGCTTCTTAAATGATGCTATCGTGCCCGCCTCTACCACCTCCGCTGGTAAAGCGTTCCAGGCACCCACCACCCTCTGCGTAAAAAACTTTCTACGCGCATTCCCTTAAACTTTCCCCCTCTCACCTTGAAATCATGACCCCTTGTAACTGACACCCCCACTTTTGGGAAAAGCTTGTTGCTGTCCACCCTGTCCATACCTCTCATAATTTTGTAGACCTCAATCAGGTCCCCCTCAACCTCCGTCTTTCTAACGAAAACAATCCTAATCTACTCAACCTTTCTTCATAGCTTGCACCCTCCATACCAGGCAACATACTGGTGAACCTCATCTGCACCCTCTCCAAGGCATCCACATCCTTCTGGTAATGTGGCGACCAGAACTGCACGCAGTATTCCAAATGTGGACGAACCAAAGTCCTATACAACTGTAACATGACCTACCAACTTTTCAGTTTCAGTTGTGATCTATTTCTGTGTCCATGAATGTGTCAGGATGTGTGATTCTGTGCCTCGTTCTGTGCCTGTCTCTGCAGTTTATACCTATTTTATGCGATGCAGTTTGGATGAAGAAACAGGATATGGGTGCACGCAATGTATGGCAGGGCACATGGAAGCTCAGACGAACAATTGGATCTTGGCAAACTTGGTTACAGATCGATGAATGTGGCAGGGCAGATGAATAGGGTCGTCAAGAAGGCATATTGGACACTTGCCTTTATCAGCGATAGCACAGTATTTAAGAGCAATGAGGTTATGTTGGAAATGGACAGGACTGTTTTTCGGCCACAGCTGGCGTACTGTGTGCAGTTCTTGTCGTCTCACTACGGGGCTGGGTTAGCTCATTAGGGGCTGGTGTAGCTCACTCGGCTAAATCGCTGGCTTTAAAAGCAGACAAGCAGGCCAGCAGCACGGTTCGATTCCCGTACCAGCCTCCCCAGACAGGCGCCGGAATGTGGCGACTAGGGAATTTTCACAGCAACTTCATTTGAACCCTACTCGTGACAATAAGCGATTTTCATTTCAATTTCATTTACGGGAAGGAGGTGATTGCCCTGGAGGGGTAACAAGGGAGAGTCACTAGGATATTGCCTGTGATGGAGCATCTGAGTAATAAGGAGAGACTGGATAGGCTGGCATAAATTTCTTTACAACAGAGAAGATTGCGGGGGGATAGTTTTGAGGTGCATAAGATTTGGCTGAGTTTGGACAGGCTAAATAGTAAGCAGCAGTTCCCATTGATTGAGGGACTATTCACAAGGGGGCATTCTTTTCGTGTGAGAGTCAGCAGATTCCGAGGGGATTTGAACATTTCTTTTGAGTCAGCGGGTGAGAGCATTTTCTCTCCTCAGCTTTAGATTCCAAATGTATCATTGCCCATGTCTCAGCATTTCTCACAGAATGAAAGGGACAGAGGCAATGTGGATACAAAACTAACTGAATAATAAGAAACGGAGTAATGCGGGATGGAGGAAGGTTGGTTATTGACACACTTGCTTTTCCTGATATATATTAATGATCCAGATCTTGGTATTGTTACTATATTTATCTGGTTATAAATATGGCAGTCAATATGGTCACCTTTCTCAATCCTAATTATGTTTATCCTTTAGCGGCGCCAGGTATCTCTCGATACCACCACAAGGTTCAACCCGAATACTGATCAAAGAGTCACTACAGTAGTAAATTAGTTAATTAGTTTGAATAGTTAATTCAAAGTCAACACTATTTATTTACACAAACACTAAGATCTACTCATGCACAACAGTATTCCAAACTAAACTATCTCTAACGCTAACGCCGATACTTAACTTCGGGTGCCCAGTTAGTTAGAGGAACAATGGCCGTTGTTCGGATCTGAGGCTATTGGGTTCGAAGGTATACAGGAGAACATCTAAGGTCGTCCGTCTGGTAGCGAGCGTTGACCTTGAACTTACTTGCTTCTGGTGATGCTGGTGGGTGGGTCTCTCCGCTTCGAGAGCCAAGTCCAAGAGACTGAAACCTTCTTATACTTGAGGGGCTTCGCGTGCTTTTGGGCGGGCCTTAAACTTGGTACAAATTAATTGGGAAGCTTCTCGATTATTGTCACCGATCTTAACCAATCAAGGGGTGGGTGCCCTGATGGCTGGGCATGTCTTAAGTGGCCGTTGGCCTTGCATTCTTTGTGCTTTTCGGTTGGCGAAATAGCGCCGGGATGTCTGCAACAGTATCGGCGACCTGAGTGTCATTCCTTTGTTTCCCGGAGATGCGCCAGCAATATGCGATTCGACCCATAGTTTCAATTCCGTCTGGGACGTGTTTACCAAATATACATTCAGGCTCTGTGCCTGTTTGTTTTCTAGTATTGTCCACAATTGCCTATATTCTTTGCGAGCGTCCATTTTGTATTCTGGAAGTGGCCATCCCAGATGGCTACAGTATCCAGGGGACGATTTCAATGTTTCCGTATTTCTTTTGAAGCTGACAAGTGTTGGAAACTGAGGAGGACAGTGTAGATCTTCAAATGGACCGAGAAAGGTTGGTGGAATGGGCAGACGCATGGCAGATGACGCTAAATGCAGAGAAGTGAGAAGAGATGGATTTTGGTAGAAGGACATGGATGGACAACATGCAATAAGGGGTAAAATTATAAAATGCGAGCAGGAAGGGAGGTAGCTGGGTGATTATATGCATCACTCATTGAAGGTAGAAGGGCAGTTGGAGAGAGAAGTTAATAAAGAATATAGCATTCCGGGCTTCATCAACAGGGGACAAGACTACGAGATCAATGAAGTTATGCTGAACGGATAGAAAACTTTGCAGGGTAAGACTGAGAGTGAAACTCCAACTGCACTGTTATCATAAGAACATAAGAACATAAAAACTAGGAGCAGGAGTAGGCCATGTGGCCCCTCGAGCCTGCTCCGCCATTCAATGAGATCATGGCTGATCTTTTGTGGATTCAGCTCCACTCTCCGACCCAAACACCATAACCCTTAATCCCTTTTTTCTTCAAAAAACTATCTATCTTTACCTTAAAAACATTTAATGAAGGGGCTCAACTGCTTCACTGGGCAAGGAATTCCACAGATTCACAACCTTTTGGGTGAAGAAGTTCCTCCTAAACTCAGTCCTAAATCTACTTCCCCATATTTTGTGGCTATACCCCCTAGTTCTGCTTTCACCCGCCAGTGGAAACAACCTGCCCGCATCTATCCTATCTATTCCCTTCATAATTTTAAATGTTTCGATAAGATCCCCCCTCATCCTTCCAAATTCCAACGAGTACAGTTCCAGTCTACTCAACCTCTCCTCGTAATCCAAACCCTTCAGCTCTAGGATTAACTTTGTGAATATCCTCTGCACACCCTCCAATGCCAGTACATCTTTTCTCAAATAAAGAGACCAAAACTGAACACAATACTCCCTGCATGGCCTCACTAACACCTTATACAATTGCAGAATAACCGCCCTAGCCTTAAACGCCATCCCTCTAGCAATGAAGGACAACATTCCATTTGCCTTCTTAATCACCTGTTGCACCTGTAAACCAACTTTCTATGACTCATGCACTAGCACACCCATGTCTCTCTGCATAGCAGCATGCTTTAATATTTTATTGTTTAAATAATAATCCCGTTTGCTGTTCTTCCTACCAAAATGGATAACCTCACATTTGTCAACATTGTAAATATTTGCCTGACCCTAGCCTATTCATTTAACCTATCCAAATCCGTCTGCAGACTTCCAGTATCCTCTGCACTTTTCGCTTTACCACCCACTTAGTGTCACCTGCAAGCTTGGACACATTGCCCTTGGTCCCCAACACCAAATCATCTATGTAGATTGTGAACAATTGTGGGCCCAACACGGATCCCTGAGGGACACCACTAGCTACTGATTGCCAACCAGAGAAACACCCATTAATCCCAACTCTTTGCTTTCTATTAATTAACCAATCCTCTATCCATGCTACTACTTTACCCTTAATGCCATGCATCTTTATCTCATGCAGCAGCCTTTTGTGTGGCACCTTGTCAAAATCTTTCTAGAAATCCAGATATACCACATCCATTGGCTCCCCGTTATCTACTGCATTGGTAATGTCCTCAAAAAATTCCACTAAGTTAGTTAGGCACGACCTGCCCTTTATGAAGCCATGCTTCGTCTGCCCAATGGGACAATTTCTATCCAGATGCTTCGCTATTTCTTCCTTGATGATAGATTCCCGTATCTTCCCTACTACCGACGGTAAGTTCACTGGCCTATAATTTCCTGCTCTCTGCCTACCTCCTTTTTTAAACAGTGGTGTCACGTTTGCTAATTTCCAATCCACCGGGACCACACCACAGTCTATTGAATTTTGGTAAATCATCACTAGTGCATCTGCAATTTCCCTAGCCATCTCTTTTAGCACTCTGGGATGCATTCCATCAGGGCCAGGAGACTTGTCTACCTTTAGCCCCATTAGCTTGCCCATCACTACCTCCATAGTGATAACAATCCTCTCAAGGTCCTCACCAGCCATAGCCTCATTTCTATTAGTCGCTGTGAGGCTTAAGTGCAAACCAGCATGCCACACGTAACATATTATATTATAATTGTGAAACTCTGCCAATTACATTAAAACTGTTCAATCCTGATCTTTTCATGCAGGTAGAAATTGTTGTTCGTTACGTCGGCTCTTGTCCCGAACCTCAAGCAACGACTGTGAATGGAACAAAACGCTGAGATAACCCGATGATTGTTACATTTCCATCTACATGTACCTGTCACTCAATATTTGATCCGCTCTCTGGCAGGAATAGTTGATTGTCTTCACATTCAAACCAGTAAGTTATTTATTCGGGCGTTTTGAATTCTGCTTCGAGGTCAACCGCTTACTTTGTTTCTGATTTCAATTCCTCACACTTCCTCTATTTACATTTAACATGATTCTGATTTTGATTCTGTATTAAGAAACGTGTCGATTATCCAAATTTAATGCAAGTCCATGAGCTCGTCATAGAAACACAAAAGATGAGACGGAGGGTAAGGACATGCCCCTCCTTGCAGCTAAACTAAAGGGACATAAATATCCTGGACGTGAGGTTTGCTCGCTTCAAACGGGAGGTTCTAAACTAGTGTCGCCGAGGAATGGGAAGCAGCGCAATAGGTCAGCTGATGAAATAACTGAGAGGGACGAGTGAATAAGGCCAGTAAGATTGAGAGGAAGGGCAGGCAGGGACTTGTTGCTGAACACAGTGGGACTGATGGTCTGAAGCGCATTTGTTACAATGCGAGAAGTAAAGCAGGCAAGGCAGATAAACTTTGAGTCGGGATTTGTGCTTAGTATCATGATGTTGTTCCTACCACAGAGATGTGGTTGAGGGAAGACAGGCTTGGCAGATACACTTTTCAGGATTTAGATACTTCAGGTGTGATAGAGAGGGGTGTAAAACGGGTGGAGGTTACAGGTGAATATATGAAAAGTAAAGTATCGGCAGAATTTTGTGAGAATAGAGAGACAGATCCCGGAGCAATTGAACACACCTTTTAGGAGGACATGAATAAAATGCAGGGAAAGCGTGCGCTAAAGTATGAGAAAGCGACAGCAGTCGTGTGCTGCTTTGCATTACTTGTGGGAACAGAGGGGGTCCTCGCGACCGTATCACATATGAGCAAACAGAAAAGAGGAAGTAAGGTAATCACAGGAGGAGATAGAGGCACTAAGATGAAATAAAGCACAAGAAGTGGAAGACGTATGGGAGGTTGCAGCGCATGGCAGGGAGAGGTAGATAGAATAAAGAACGAAAGGCAGGGAGACGCAGATAGAGCGAAAAACGTCTGGCTCGGCGGAGTCGATAGTGTAAACAACGTACACTGGCAGGAGATCGCAAAGCTACAGGAGGGATAATTAAAATTATGGAGGAAGGACAAAAGGAGGCTGCGAAAGTAAAAGATGGGAGGCAGGAGGACGTGAAGAAATTAAAAGAGGAACAGGAGACCGAGATAACAAGATTACAAAAGGAGCAGTAAGAGAGATTTGCCTAAATGAGAGCTGTAAAAGACAGGGACATTCGTGATCAAAAACGTTAAAATCAGGCTAACCTGATGCATTTAGGCAGCTTTCAAACACACCGTGAAAAAGCTTACCAAGAGACCCAACGGGCTCCCCTGGTAAGGGATGAAGGTCACCCGCTTAGAAGCGAAGTGCACCAATCTGCAGGCAGTATTATACGATGCTTCATCAGTCCTGTCAGGAGCAGCGACAAGCGGCAGCTGACCATTCTAACTGTCAGCGCGAAAATAATAGATTAAAAACATTGCTCTCGATCCAAGATTGTTTTATGAGTACCTTCAGGAATGTTGAGGTAGGGGAGGTAGAGAGGGCAGATTGGGCTGAGTTTCATTAAAGGGCAAAAATGTACATCATGAAGACCGAGAGTCGGGATCCACAACCGCATACCCCAGACATAACCATACCGACCGCACCACCACTAACCACGGAGAAAGTGGTTCCATTTACACCACAGGATTCACTCCCAGTGCCAAAGCAGCCAGTCACCACCGAGAGGAGGTTAGGGGATAGCCTAAGCCTGGCAATTGCCAATACAACTCCACTTACAGTGACCTTATTCAGTGATGTCTGTAATAGAATCACCACTTTTGAGCCCATTGCGGACCCAAACTGCTTTTATGAGGATATTAGACAGCAGAAAATAATGAATGGGGCAGACGAAAGGGAGGAGGTACAGCTCATAGTAATGTTCCTTAGTCCGTCAGTCAGGTCAGCTATACCATCACCCTAGAAAGTGGGAGAAGCAACTTTAGAAGAAATGAAAGAGGACATATTAACAGCAGTAGGATACAATAAGCGGGATTCCGTCGAGGGTTTAAACAAATATAGGCAAAGGAAGGGAAACATCCGACGACCTTCGCGGGTCGGCTCTGGATTGATTTGAAAGGGCTGTACGGAGACTTACAGCGCTCCACATTAGATGACTCTGACTCCTCCAAATGGGCACGGATGTTAGAACCTCGCCCTACCGAGGCAGGCAGAAAGACTGCATATATTAACACCCAGCCGACCTCACGCACAAGGAAGCATGGCTTCTTCGGCGTTTATCCAGAGTTTGGGATCAGTCAGTTTAGGGACGCCCACCCTCACATACCGATAAAGAGGCAACTATGCATCCCATGAAGGCTAACCATGGTCCCGTGTGGTGAAATGAGGTTAGAGAACCAAAGTACCCACGGGATCACACCAGGCGTCTTGTTCGTATTACTGATGATGACACTGAACAGACCAGTTCCTTGCACGAGGATAATGACCACTCGCAGGCTTGGGAATCAGGCGAGTTCCATGATACTGCAGATGAGCCTATCCTGCAGGATCTACAGAATCTAATGTGGCACGCTGATAATTGAGGGGTCCAGATGATGATTGTCGGCCTGTCACTTCACAATTCTGAGGTAGCAGAATTTCTGATGTTACATGCCGCACACGGCCATCGCCACCGTTATATCTCGTTATATCGCAGTGCCAAACCGAAACACTTTAGCTCGTTAAGGGGTTTGCTGTTTGTACATTCGAAAACATGTGTGTGCTGCTTAATTGTTCCCATCTGATTTCCCTGCATTTGGCCTGATGCAAACCTCTTTGCCCCCGCGATGAAACGTTATAAAACTGACCACCCTACAATTCGTCCAGTTATGAAGTTCGCACTCCGGCAACTCCAAGCCTCAACCTTGATTGGCTCTATTTAAAGATAGGGTAAGTGCCTTGTGCCGATTGGTTTATTAGAAGAAAAGTGGGAGGTCGCCCTTAGTTAGAATATAAAAGCAGATAATACGCATGCGATAACAACAGAAACTATGTTTCATTTCCTCAGGACACCACAGGAACAAAACCAGAACAAGATGAAACCTTAAACCTAAATTGCTCGACTGCTCATTGGATTTACCGGACTGAGGACTCAGGACACTCCAAAAAAGATGAACGATTTATATCAAGGTAATTCATGGTTTGCTCCACCTGACGTGGGGGAATGTGAGGATGGTGTATTGTGGATAGACTGCAATCAAAGTATTATATTTTGGTGTATTAATCAGAGGCTTATTTCCACAAAGCGAAGCGGCTCGTTCGAATGCTACCTGAGCGTCACCAGAAAAGGGGATTGGTGAGTTTTTTCAAATAATGAGTGTCCTGCACTTGGATGTTTCGCTAATAACCCCGAGAAAAAATTGGAACTTAGGCAGAGGTGACTTGGGACATTGATAGAGGGTAATTTTGCGCTATATGAGATAAGGACAGGATCAAAGCCAACACCAGACACACTGCATACTGCGACATTACCAGCAGCACGTTTTGTATTAAACAAGACATCCCGGCTAGGATGGACTTATACAATTAATAGACATAGATAAAAGAGACGGTGGCCGTAAATTCTACTGATGAGCTGCAGCAGCACCTGGGGGCTATTATAAGGAGAACGATACAACATTAAAACCCCTGCCAGAAGAACTAAACCAAATTCGGCTGAAATTGGCTACCGCCCACAGAACCTTCCCCAAAATAGTACAACAAACCCAGGACAAAGGCAAATTGCCGAAATTAAAGCCACCAACTGCTGGGATGATTTGTGGAACTGGGGCTCAAATATACAAGTACATAGAACATAGAACGATACAGCGCAGTACAGGCCCTTCGGACCACGATGCTGCACCGAAATGGGAAGTCAAAAACTAAAGGCCATCTAACCTACACTATGCGATTATCATCCATATGCTTATCCAATAAATTTTAAATGCCCTCAATGTTGGCGAGTTCACTATTGTTGCAGGTAGGGCATTCCACGGCCTCACCACTCTTTGCGTAAAAATCCTACCTCTGACGTCTGTCCTATATCTATTACCCCTCAATTTAAGGCTATGTCCCCTCGTGCTAGCCACCTCCATCCGCGGGAGAAGGCTCTCACTGTCCACCCTATCTAACCCTCTGATCATTTTGTGTGCCTCTATTAAGTTACCTCTTAACCTTCTTCTCTCTAACGAAAACAACCTCAAGTCCATCAGCCTTTCCTCATAAGATTTTCCCACCATACCAGGCAACATCCTGGTAAATCTCCTCTGCACCCGTTCCAAAGCTTCCACGTCCTTCCTATAATGAGGCGACCAGAACTGTACGCAATATTCCAAATGCGGCCGTACCAGAGTTTTGTACAGCTGCAACATGACCTCATGGCTCCGGAACTCAATCCCTCTACCAATAAAGGCCAACACACCATAGGCCTTCTTCACAACCCTATCAACCTGGGTGGCAACTTTCAGGGATCTATGTACATGGACACCGAGATCCCTCTGTTCATCCACACTGCGAAGAATTTTACCATTAGCCAAATATTCCGCATTCCTGTTATTCTTTCCAAAGTGAATCACCTCACACTTCTCTACATTAAACTCCATTTGCCACCTCTCAGCCCAGCTCTGCAGCTTATCTATGTCCCTCTGTAACCTGTAACATCCTTCCATACTGTCTACAACTCCACCGACTTTAGTGTCGTCTGCAAATTTACTCACCCAACCTTCTGTGCCCTCCTCTAGGTCATTTATAAAATGACAAACAGCAACGGCCCCCGAACATATCCTTGTGGTACGCCACTCGTAACTGAACTCCATTCTGAACATTTGCCATCAACCACCACCCTCTGTCTTCTTTCAACTAGCCAATTTCTGATCCACATCTCTAAATAACCCTCAATCGCCAGCCTCCGTATTTTCTGCAATAGTCGACCGTGGGGAACATTAACAAACGCTTTCCTGAAATCCATATACACCACATCAACTGCTCTACCCTCGTCTACCTGTTCAGTCACCTTCTCAAAGAACTCGATAAGCTTTGTGAGGCATGGCCTACCCTTCACAAAACCATGCTGACTATCCCTAATCATATTATTCCTATCTAGATGATTATAAATCGTATCTCTTATAATACTCTCCAAGACTTTACCCACAACAGACGTGAGGCTCACCGGCCTATAGTTACCGGGGTTATCTCTACTCCCCTTCTTGAACAACGGGACCATATTTGCTATCCTCCCGTCCTCTGGCACTATTCCTGTAGCCAATGATGACATAAAAATCAAAGCCAAAGGCTCAGCAATCTCTTCCCTGGCTTCCCAGAGAATCCTAGGATAAATCCCATCAGGCCCCGGGGACTTATCTATTTTCACCTTGTCCAGAATTGCCAACACTTCTTCCCTACGCACCTCAATGCCATCTATTCTAATAGCCTGGGTCTCAGCATTCTCCTCCACAACATTATCTTTTTCCTGAGTGAATACTGACGAAAAGTATTCATTTTGTATCTCGCTTATCTCCTCAACCTCCACACACAACTTCCCACCACTGTCCTTGACTGGCCCTACTCTTACCCTAGTCATTCTTTTATTCCTGACATACCTATAGAAAGCTTCTGGGTTTTCCTTGATCCTACCTGCCAAAGACTTCTCATGTCCCCTCCTTGCTCGTCTTAGCTCTCTCTTTAGATCCTTCCTCGCTTCCTTGGAACTATCAAACGCCCCAGCTGAAACTTCACGCCTCATCTTCACAAAGGCCTCCTTCTTCCTCTTAACAAGAGATTCCACTTCTTTGGTAAACCACGGTTCCCTCGCTCTACCCCTTCCTCCCTGCCTGACTGGTACGTACTTATCAAGAACACGCAATAGCTGTTCCTTGAACAAGCTCCACATATCCAATGTGCCCAACCCTTGCAGCCTACTTCTCCAACCTACACATCCTAAGTCATGTCTAATGGCATCATAATTGCCCTTCCCCCAGCTTTAACTCTTGCCCTGCGGGGTATACTTATCCCTTTCCATCACTAACGTAATGGTCACCGAATTGTGGTCACTGTTTCCAAAGTGCTCACCTACCTCCAGATCTAACACCTGGCCTGCTTCATTACCCAAAACTAAATCCAATGTGGCCTCGCCTCTCGTTGGCCTGTCAACATATTGTGTCAGGAAATCCTCCTGCACACATTGTACAAAAAACGACCCATCTAATGTACTCGAACTATATCTTTTCCAGTCAATATTTGGAAAGTTAAAGTCTCCCATAACAACTACCCTGTTACTTTCGCTCTTTTCCAGAATCATCTTAGCCATCCTTTCCTCTACATCCCTAGAACTATTAGGTGGCCTATAGAAAACTCCCAACAGGGTGACCTCTTCTTTCCTGTTTCTAACCTCAGCCCATACTACCTCGGAAGAAGAGTCCCCATCTAGCATCCTTTCCGCCACCGTAATACTGTCCTTGACTAGCAGCGCCACACCTCCCCCTCTTTTGCCCCCTTCTCTGAGCTTACTAAAACACCTAAACCCCGGAACCTGCAACAACCATTCCTGTCCCTGCTCTATCCATGTCTCTGAAATGGCCACAACATCGAAGTCCCAGGTATCAGCCCATGCTGCCAGTTCCCCTACCTTATCTCGTATACTCCTGGCATTGAAATAGACACACTTGAAACCACCTACCTGAACACTGGCATCTTCCTGCGAAGTCAAATATGTGCTCCTGACCTCTATACTCTCAATACCCCGTACCCCAAAACTACAATCCATGTTCCCATGCCCCTGCTGAATTAGTTTAAACCCCCCAAAGAGCACTAACAAATCTCCCCCCCCCAGGATATTGGTGCCCCTCAGGTTCAGATGTAGACCATCCTGTCTATAGAGGACCCACCTTCCACAGATAGAGCCCCAGTTATCCAGAAGTCTGAATCCCTCCCGCCTGCACCATCACTGTAGCCACTTGTTTAATTGCTCTCTCTCCCTATTCCTCGTCTCACTATCACGTGGCACGGGCAATAACCCAGAGATAACAACTCTGTTTGTTCTCGCTTTGAGCTTCCATCCTAGCTCCCTAAAGGCCTGCCTGACATCCTTGTCCCCTTTCCTACCTATGTTGTTAGTGCCAATGTGGACTACGACTTGGGGCTGCTCCCCCTCCCCCTGAAGGACCCGGAAAACACGATCCGAGACATCACGTACCCTTGCACCTGGGAGGCAACATACCAAACGTGAGTCTCTCTCGCTCCCAATCATTCGACTCATCTCACATCTGGCTATCATCCTGATCCTGTTCGTGTCGCTTTACCTCATCATCCTTACAGTCAAATTTCGCCAATGGCAAGCGAAAGTCACTCAAGTTCAGGATACGGGAACAATGCTTGCAGCACGGGCTCCTCTGATGACACAATTTTAAGAATATTTGGGGCCCTCATGTATTTTCACACTCTTTGTACCCATCGTACCTGCTGACATGGCTTTTTTATATTTCCGTGACTTTATATGTAATTTCATAAGCTGTGTTGTAATTTGTATGTTTACTTTTCAGATTTCTTTTGATAAATATAGAGCACAAAATTCATTTTTTCGATTCTAAGGGGCAATTTAGAGTGTTCAATCCAACTACCTTGCACATCTTTGGGTTGTGGGGGCGAAACCCACGCAAACACGGGGAGAATGTGCAAATTCCACACAGACAGTGACCCAGAGCCTGGATCGAACCTGGGACCTCGGCGCCGTGAGACTGCAGTGCTACCACTGCCCCACAGTGCTGCCCTTACTTTTCAGTGATGTACCTGTAACTTGCTGTCGTTGATTAGCAGTAGAAGTAATATTATTTGTATTTTGTAAACGGGTTAGATATTTGGGTAGTTGTACCAAGCCTTACGTGACTTTACAGGCGACTGCGAATGCTGGACGGTATTGGTCTTGAGCCTGTGAGCCACCACGCTTTGCATGCAGGATCAAGAGGAGGGATATGTGGCCACCTAAAATTGTGTCCAGCAAGGGATGCGGGGAGAAGTGGTCAAGAGTATGGACATGCAGGCTTTAGGGCAGGTCAAATGAAGCTACAGGAAAAGGCTTTGCAGACTTCTAAAGATTTCACAGGTTGATGCGATTTACATCAGTAAAATTATATCTTCAAGCGACCAATGGGACCAAAAGAACTGTCCTGTTCATCACACTTGTTTACCAGATACAGCGGTACCTAACTTCTTTATTTGGAAAGCTTACATGCATTAAACATCTCGAAGCATGGTCACTGAGTGCCCACCCAAAATTGATGTGGTAGCACCTGATGGACTTTATCAATGAGGCTGATCGAGTCATGATCAAATGATTAACAAATGACACAGAGACCGTCCACCAAAAGGGTCACGATATTCAAACAGCATAAACGTTTCTGCACAGATTCCTTCTTTCGCTTGAGCAGCAGTAACTAACAACGGTGACTTCCACCAGCCAATGAAAGAGGCCACCCACGCTCCCAACAGAAGGAAGAGCAGAGGAAGAAGAGAACCAGACTGATAATCAACTAACAGAGGACGACAAGACCGGAAGTACAGATACCAGGCCTGATACCTGTAGCCTGGACTATTGGTGTACAGTGTAACTTATTATTGGGAGTGTGTGATTGAATAATCATAACTATGCGCATGAATAAATATTGTTCTGTTTCATAATCTGCGTCTCATTGTCATTTTTACACCGTTTACGGGCTAAGACATACTGTGGTTTAGTAAGGGCAACAGGGAGTGTGCGTGTGTCATAGATCGAATCAGGAAGAGGGGTTGGGGGACAATTCAGAATGAATTTAGCTCAAGTCAGAAGCTTAATCTGAATATTCTGAAGGAATGCAGTCAGAGTAATATTGTGCTAATTCATTTGACCGACATCAGAACACAGTCCAGATCAATGGTGGGCACGTTTGAAGAACAAGCTCGACGCCATCCAAGACAGAAGCATCGCACTTGATTGGAATGCCTTCCAGAATCATTCATTGCCTCTGCCAGCGATACACAGTGGCAGCTCTGTTCTATCTACAAGATGCACTGCAGCGACTCACCAAAGCTCCTTCCACAGCGCCTTCTAAATCAGTGACATCGGCCACCTACAAGGACATGGTGAACAGACACAGGAACACCACCACCTGCACATCCCCCTCCTGGGCCACTATTAATGATGTCTTACTAAACATTTCCTTGTAATTACTCTCATCCTCAAGGATAGTTCCCCTTAAACACATTTTCCATAAACGTCGTTCCTGCCCCCACAGCAGTGTTTACCTCACGTCTCCAAGTTCTTGCTCAAGCTAAACTCTGACCTGTAGTATTCTCCCCTTCTGTTCTCATTTCAGAATCCACTTTCTGAACTCCAAGACACATTGTCTTTTCCCACAACTTCCAACATGCTGAACAGACGTGTCCCACTTGATAGCAATGGGAACACCTCAGCTTCCTAGTCTAATCTCCACCCTAATTACCTTGCAGCTTGATCTTAGGATGGGGTCTCAGAGCGTTGCCAGCTCTCTATTCGTTACCTTGGCTACCTGCCTTCCTTTAATTCACTAGATTCCCTTCCCTTTCAAAAGGGGTGACTGAACAAAGGTTTACATTGATGTATCACTTCTAATTGTCAGCCATCATTGCTCGCTGTCTGGCGGCCATAACCCTTTGGTCTTCAAGGTGGATTCTTATCAGAGAAGGTTATGCATCATAGATTATTCCAAGAGAATGATTTCTGTCAGAGGCCCATAGGCAGTTTGAACACCGAATCCTCCATTCCACCGATTACAGTTGCTCTGCTTAAACCTTTCAAAGTCAACATAAGTCTGTCCCAGCCATTTCACGAAATTCCGAAACTTTTGTCGATTTGCCTCCGCAAGTGATTCGTATGATCCGAGATTACTTTTTGTCGACTTTCAGTAGTGGCCATGAGCCGAGCGGTCTCACAGAAGGTGGGTATCGATTATAAACTTTCGTTAAGTCTCTTTAACACCGACAACCAGGCTCCAAAAGACATGCATTTACCCAAACCAACCCCCTCCCCCTGCATGGACCGCAGTGCCAAGCGAAATGCCGAGGAACTAGTCGCGCGGCGGGAAAAGCAGAAAAACTGAGGAGAGAGAAACCTCAACTTTGGAGAAGGGAAGACCCCGTGGCGACACGGAAGCAGCGCCGGAAGACCTCACAGAATTTCCAGTGCAGACCCAGGCGTTGATGCACAAAATGCTGAGTTTCATTCCCTCCGAGATCCAGAAGCACAGAGAGGCAATGCAGGAAGACGGCATGACAATTGTGGAGGTGGCTGTGGAGGCCGCGATGACCCCCATGAAGGAGGCTTGAGTCCCAAGAGATAACATCACGGGACCCCGAGAAAGTCACCTCGGATCAGGCGGATCGGATTGTGAATCTGGAAGCCGAGGTTGTGAACCTGGCAAGGACTCAGAAATGCCTGAGGGGAAATGGCGATGACGAGGAAAACAGATCAAGTCGGCAAAAGGTGTAGATCTTGGGACTTCTAAAACGATCGGAGGGAAGAACCCAGTGGAATATGTAGCAGCGATGCTCGGGAAGCTGGTCAGCGAGGAACGTTTCGCCAAAGCCGGGGCGGTAGACCACGCTCACAGGTAGCTTCGGCAATGGCCCAAGGCTGGGGAACCACCACGGGCGATGATTGTGAGTGTCCCCAGATTCCAGGGTAAGGATTAGGATGGCGATGAGCAGGAAAGGATGCAAATGAGAAGGAGAATCCATTCGCTTGTACGTGTACATTGGATGGATCAGACCTGGCCAGGCGCTGGGCAGAAGTTAACAGCGAATTCTGACTGTATAAGAGCAATGTGCAGTTTAGCATCCTCTATCCCACGAGCTGTGGGTCACTTATCAAGTAAAGCAGCACTATTTCGCCAACGCGGAGGAGGCCAGCAAGTTCGAGCAGAAAAGTGAACAGGGGGAACAGCAGTAGAAGGGATTGATTCCAGCGTGGGATTTAGGGACTAAAGAGGGACAGAGCTGAGCACATGAGGGGGTTCGGAGGTCGGGGTTCGGGAGAGAAGTTAACGGTGTTAAATGCCGATGTCACAAAATGCAGGTTCAGAGACACCGGATGGAAAGATTTTCTCCTTGTCAAGAAATAGCCTGCTCGTCTTTCGAGGGCATTGCTGGCGCCCTGAACTCCAGGAAAGAACAGGCTGGTGGGCGACCTGATAGAGCTTTTGAAAATTCTGAAAGAGTTTTCAGCGGAGATAGTGGAAAGCAACAATTCCACTTGTGGGGAAGAGAATGACTGAGAGCCCATCACCATCATAGAGACAGTAATACATCAATTCAGGTGAAAGGGCTTGAAACAGAGTATGGGGTGAAGGTTGACCGTACTCGAAAAGGGAACGATCCTGGTGAATAACAGTGGTGCATTTAAGTGGGGAAGCTGGATCAGCACATCGTGAATGTATAGAATGTATATGTTGATGGATCGAGACAAAGAGGAGGTGGAAGGCGTTATCTGTGGAACTAAAATTGCCTTACTCCCCAGGATCAGAGATGCAAATCTGACTTGAATAGGCAGGCGGGGAGACATTAATTGGGTGAAACTGTTACTAAAATATAGTTATCGGATTCTTGAGATTTTTATTTTGGTATATAGTTGTTGAATCCCGAACAAATCAATGTGTTCTGGGTGAATTTAACACAACCAACGCTCTGATTTATGGGCATTTCTCGTGAACCGAGGCATGTGACAGCAATAATGTCGTTGGATTTAGCACCATTGACGTTTGATGCAGTTTGTGGAATCTGGTCCCTGCACCACACTTTCAGCAGCGATAACCGCGAATGAAAGATCTTGCCCATTCGAGGCAAGGCTGTGCGGTAGTACCTATCAGGTACCAAACAGGAAGCCCTCATCCAAGATGTGCACCCCGACCAATTTTCCAGTGCGCGTTTTTTAAACACTGCACGTAAATTCCGCAACATGAAAATTTACATAATGCTTTGCGAGTACAGAGTTTCCCAGTGCCTAATCCGTGTCAATCCCAGAGAACCAGTGAACTGGTTAATGTCCAGTTCGCTGCAGCAGCTCATTCCCGGATCAGACCTCTTCATTCCTCATTTAGAACTGTCCAATTGCAGAAGGTGTGTCATTGATATCGTCACTCGTGCAGGAAATCACTGCCATACCATTAATATATAAAATTGGTTATGGAATGTTAAATCGAAAAGCTTTGCCTGCCCTTCTGGGCTGTAAAAATAAAATCATGTTATGTTTGAACGGAAGAGCGGAGTGTGTCTGTGTGTGTGTGTGTGTCAGTGGTGTGAGCGTGAGGGAGGGAGGCGTTAGCCCCCGCGTACCAGGGTCAATGATTGTCCCTGAACGTATACACTCAAAAAACATTACCTTGGCCATTGACACATTGTTGATTGTGAGCACTTGCTGTGCCGAAATTTTGCTGCAGCGTTCCCCACATAGCAACATCCACTATACTTCCATTCGTCCTGTAGGGTGTCACTTTCACTCTTTGTCCTGGTATTCATTTAATTGCATCTTGTCACTAGCTTACTCCCGGTGCTGCCGTCCATACAAGCAGATCGAACATGCTATCAAACAAACCTTGTGACTGCGCTCCTTTCCGGTAGTTCAAAGTCAGAGAGTCTGAATTGCCGGAGGCTGGGACAACACTAACTGAGACACAATAACTGTGAGAGACAAAATCATTCATGCTACCTTGTGACTGCGCACCTTTCAAATAGTTCAAAGTCAGAGATCTTGAATAGCCGGTGCCTGGGACAAAACAACCTGAGACACAATAACTGTGAGAGACAAAATTATTCACCATTCTATTGTTGCCCTCGGCATTTGATTCAAACTGGATTCATCAATGAGGGAATGGGTTATTTTATGCTTTACCCTTGCAACCAATTCTTCATTGGGAATATTGTCTCTTTCCCTGCTGCAGCAGAAACATTGGTGAATGATTTTGTCTCTCACAGTTATTGTGTCTCAGGTAGTTTTGTCCCAGCCTCCGGCAATTCAGACTCTCTGACTTTGAACTACCTAAAAGGAGCGCAGTCACAAGGCTTGTTTGGCTGCATGTCCGATCTGCTATAATGAATGGCAGCACCGGGAGTAATTTAAGGACAGAATGCACGGCTTGTTATGGACACATCGACTCTTTGCTCTCTAAGCATTGCGGGCGTCCAGGACAGTGATTCTGTCATTTATTTGTGAAAGGAAGGACCTCTGAGGGATGCTCTTGGTCGGTGTAGATGGCTCCAAGTGTCTCCGCACGGGGTAAAACTGCGATACTTTCTTAAATTATCAAGAGTCTCAGTACAACTGTGATCGAAACGAAACTCTCCATCCCAAGAAGCTGTCCAATCACCTCCCGCATTATAACACTAAAGACTGAAATTTCCTGAATTGTTCCTGTGTTTGGTGAGGAGTTTGGAATCCAATTCATTTGCTGTCCGCTGGAATGTTTACCGGGCGGGATTTGGAGGGTCAAACCGCTCTTTATTGAATTACTTTTGTGTCATCGCTTTATAATTACCAGTCCATGTGTCCACGTGTACTTATCTGACCAAGCTATCTCATACATCTAACTCTTTATATCTTTACGGTCATGAATTGTCAACACTATTTGTATTTAGAATACACGTGACAGACGGGAGCTAGTGGGATGAGGAATGGAATCTGAGTGTCCTCGCGCTGTCACAGACAAGATGGCAAATAGTCTCATTCTGCACCGTGACTTTTCAATGATTCTAAGAAGTTATTTTGATTTTCCAATGATGAAATTGAACACCAATTTCCATTCACCACTTTCTCCCTCGATTCTACTTTGAACGTGTGACCACGCTTTAGAAATCCCGCAATTTAATCATCTTCAGATTTGTATAATAAATCCAAAGCACTATTTTGAATATTAATGGCCTACAGACGTGTGATGCTGTGTATCTTAATGATCAACCTGCAGAGTTTGAAGTATGTTTCACGTGTCTGGGTATATTTGTACACCAGAAGCTGAGCTTCACAGAGAGAACACCAGCAGCATACTTTAAAAGCCTAAGTCAGTGTTTATTTTTAATTAGAAACTAAAAGTGTTTGAAATTAATCATGCTTCATAGAAGATATACACAGGTCTGGTGGACAGTCCTTTAAGGGTCAACATGGCAGTCTGGTGTGGTCAGTCAGTGTGAACAACCAAGGTCAGCTCGCCAGAATTGTCAACACTTCAGGTAAAACCATTGGTAGACAGCAGACTCAATAATTTGTTTCACAAAGGAGCTCAGAGGAAAGTTCAGACCATCACCGGTGGTCCCTCTCAATCTTTTAGCCGATGCTTTATAACGCCTGTTGCGTGGAACAATCGACTCAGGATGTATTTTGTTCTCCGTACCATGAGCTCTGAATAACATACTGTTAATTTAACTTTTTTTTTCATATATATTTAGTGCAATGTGTCATGCGTGTGTGGTATGAATGCATGATATATTTTCGCAAAAGTGTGAATGATGACAGACAAGCAATATTTACTCTTTTGAACTTTTTACTGCAAGACTGGATGTGAAATCAAACACAATTGTACACTTTTGCATTGGAATTTAAACGCTATTATTATTATTCCTCGACATCATTCGCAATATCGCAAGGCCATTTCCAGCAAGCAACTGTCCATTCGACCACTCTGCTCCTGCCGCACTATCTAAATTCACATTAACAATTAGAATGCTATTATGCGTTCATGTTAATCGCCAATAGATTGTTTGGGAAATTTCTGGGATATTGATATTGAAAGAGTTTATTTATATCGGGAGATATCTTTGTTGTGTCTCAGTGGAACATGCTTGTATCTGCTCATCCGGTGTATTCAGAATGGATATATAAATTGGAATATCTAGACACACTATCTCACACACCGGCTCTCACAGACATTTTTACAGTCCAACTCTCACTCTCCGTCTCCCCGGCAGATACTCACACTAAAGCTCTCTACACAGGCTTTCAAATACGCTCTGAGATACACTTTACACACCGGCTCTCACACACGCTCTCACACGCAGTCTGTCAGTTCGAATCTCACACACGATCTCACACTCCGGCACTCACTCTGGCTCAAAAACACTCACTCATACTTTAGCTCTCATGCTCTGGCTCTCATACACATTCTCACGCACTGACTCTCATACCCCGTCTCTCACACATGCTCTCACACACTGGCTTTCAGATACACTCTTACACACCGCCTCTCATACACACTTTGACGCTCAGACTCTCCTACCACAGATCACACACACGTTATCACACACTGGCTTTCAGACATGCGCTCACAATCCGACTCTCACACTCCGGCTGTCACTGTCTGACTCTCACACCCCAGCTGTTACACTCCAGCTCTCACAGTCCGACTCTCACACTCCGGCTCTCACAGTCTGACTCTCACACTCCAACTGTTACAGTCCAGCTCTTACAGTCCCGACTCTCACACTCCGGCCCTCACAGTCTGATTCTCACACTCCAGCTGTTACACTCCAGCTCTCGCACACAGGCTTTCACATACATTCTCAGCCTCCCGCTCTCACACTCCGGCTCTCACGCTCTGTCTTTGACATTGCATCACTCACACACGCTATCACACTGAGGCTCCCTCACACCAGCTCTCAGACTCCTGCTCTCACACAAACTCTCACACGCACCCTCATACTCCGGCTCTTACACATCTCTCGCACTTAGGCTCTCACACTCCGATTCTCACACTCCGGCTCTCACACTCCGGCTCTCACACCCCGGCTTTCACCAGCCTTCACACTCCGGCCCTCAGATAGGGTCACACACTCCGAATCTCACACACGCTCTCACACTCCGGCTCTTATCCATCTCCTTACACACACTCTCATAGACACTCTCACACTCCGATCCTCCTCACGCACTGACAAATGCTCTAAGGTACACTCTCACATATATTCTGTCACACACTCCAGCTCTCACACACAAGATGTTTTGACCATCAATGAAACGTGGTTAAATGGAGAGCAGGATTGGCAGTTGAACGTTGGAGGATTTTGCTGTTTCAGGAGAGATAGAGTGGGATGTAAAAGGGGTGGGGGAGTAGCATTTCTGGTGAAGCAGAATATTATAGCCATACTGCGGGAGGACACCTCTGGGCAGAGCTCAGTAATAGGAAGGGGACAATCACAAAGTTGGGCATTTATTACAGACCCCCCAACTTCCAGCGAAAGATAAAGGAGCAGATAGATAGGGAGAGTTTGGACATGCAAAATTAAGTGTTGTTGTGGTGGGGGATTTTAATTTCCCCCATATTGACTGGGACTCACTTAGTGCAAGGGGGCTGGATGGGGCACAGTTTGTAAGATGTATCCTGGAAGGCTTCTTGATGCAATATGTAGGTAGCCCAACCAGGGAAAGAGCAGCACTGCACCTATATTGGGAAATCAGTCTGGACAGGTAGTTGAGGTTTCAATAGGGGGAACATTTTGGGATTAGTGACCACAATTCCATGAGTTTTCGGTTACTTTTGAGGCTGTCAACCTCGTCAAAAAGAAAACGGAGGATTTTGTACGATCGAAAAGGATGGGGACTGTCGAAAACTTTGATGTGTATAAAGGAAGTAGGAAGGTATTAAGAGGAAATTAGGAGGGCATGGCGGGGTCATGAAGTAGGATTAAGCTGAATCCCAAAGCTTTCTATCCATATGTAAAAAAGCAAGAGGATGTCCAGTAAAAGGAGAGGAGCACTTAAAGACAGTGGGTGAATGAGGGGGAGGAGGATCTATTTGTTTAGCCTGCGGAAAGGGCAAGGTAATAAATGAGCACTTTGCATCTGTGTTCATCATAGAAAGATAATTTGTAGAAGACGATTCTTGAGTAGGGTGTGTGGACAGTCTGGATCATGTCAACATCGAAAAGGAGGAGTTATAGGGTCGTTTAAAAATATTTTAAGGTAGATAAGTGTCCTGTTCCGGATGGGATTTACCACAGAATAGTGAGAGAAGCAAGCGAGGAAATTGTTGTCGCCTTAACTGAAAGAAACTGTTGTCGCCTTGTCTGTGTAAAAAGATCTGCCTCACAGATTTCCTTTAAACTTTGCCCCACTGACCATAACCTTCGGTCACCTGGTGATTGATCCCTCCATCGTGGGAACGAGAGCCTGCTCATCCATTCGATCCATATCCCTCTCAATCTTCCAGACTTCTATCAGGTCACTCCTCAACCTTCCTGGTTCTAATGAAACAGTCGGGAGTCTATTCAGCTTCTCCACATTTTAACACCCTCCAGATCAGACAACATCCTGGTAAACCTCCTCTGCACGCTTGCCTAAGTCTCCACCGACTTTTGGTAATGTGGCAACCAGAATTGTGCTCAATATTCCAAGTGCGGCTTTAATATGATTCTATGCAACTGCAGCATGACTTCCCAGTTTTTATACTCGATGCCCTATCCAATGAAAGCAAGCATTCAGTATTTTTTCTTGTTCACTTGTGTTGCCACTACTGCCCTTTGACGTCTGTGGCCGAGCCAGTTCTGTATCCATCTCAGCACCTCACTTCTGCTGCCGTGTAACTTCACCATTTGTATAGCTCTGCCACGAGACACCTTGTCAAATGATTTCCTGAAGTCCATGCAAACAACATCCACTGCCCTCCCCTCATGAATCAGCTTTGTAACCTTCTCAAAAAACTCGATCAATTTAGTGAGGCAGGACATCCCCTTGACAAAACAAAACTATCTATCGCCATTGAGTCCATTTGTTTCCAAATGGGTATAAATCCTGTCCCTGAAAACAGCCAGACTCTCCTCACATACGCTCTCTCACACATACTCGCAACAATCACTTATGCAGATTATTAGTGTCTCAAACGCTCTCTCGAACACACACACACTCTCACACTTACATTCTCCCTCACAAAAATCTCTCAGTCACATACACATTCCCCCACACACACTTTCCCACACATCAACGCTCCACCACACACTCTGTTAAACACTAGCTCTCACTCATACTCTCTGACATTCTCTCTCACACAGTATCTCACACACTCTCTCTCACTCATATTCTCTTACACACTCTTTCACCCACACTCTCTCACGCACTCGCTCTGACTCATACTCCCTCACACACACTCTCTCTCTCACTCATATTCTCTCACACACTTTCACCCGCACTGCCTCAGACACACAATCTCTCAAACACGCCCCCACACACAACCCTTTCACGCACTCTCTCACCCGCACTCCATCAGCCACAATCTCTCAGACGCACTATATCTCTCACACTCATTCTCACTCATACTCTCTCACACAATCTCTCACCCGCATTCCCTGACACACAATCTCTCACACACTCTCGCACCCAGATTCTCACACACTCTCATACACGCCCCTCAAACACACTCTCTCACCAGCACTCCCTCACGCTGCCTCACACACACACTCTCTCACACACACTCAGATATTCACAGTCTCATACATACTTCCTGATACACACTCTCACGTACACATTCTCTCACACGTTCTCTCAGTCACACACACTGTCACGCAATATCTCACACACTCCCTCACACACATTCTGTCATATATTCTCACTTCCAAAGATCACCTATTTCACATTCACCCTTGCATTCTCTCACACCCTCGCTCTCCTAGACTCCTTCCCTGTTTTACACTCCCACCCACTTTCACATTCTTGCCCTCGCTCAGACTCTCTCCACCTCAGTTGCTCCTTTCCTCTCTCACGCCTATCCTCTCACACTCCCTCCCTTTCTCACAATCTCTCCCTTTCCCACAGATCTTCCCACTCTCCCTCTCTCTCACTCTCACAATCCCTCATCCTCCCATAATATCTCCCTCTCTCACGTTCCCTTCCTCTTTGTTCCTCGCTCACACTTTCTCATTCAACACTCTTCCTTACTCTCTAACACTCTCTCCCTCTCTCGTTATATCTCCCTCTATAACAATCACCCCCTCTCTCAGACACTGTCTCACACACTCACTCTCCACCTCTCGCAGTCTCTCCCTCTTTCCAGCTCTCATAGTCCCTCTCAAACTGTCTTCACCTCTTACTTTGCCTCTACTTCTCACACTCTCTCTCACACACAGTCTCCAGCTCTCACAATATATCCACCTCTCACACCCCTCCACCTCTCACACTCTCTCCGCCTCTTGCAATCATTTCTCTCTCATACTTTGCTGTCTCACACACTTCCTCTCTCATACTCCCTTCCTCTATCACATTCCCTTCCTTTCTCACTATATCTCCCTTTCTCACAATCCTTTCCTTTCTTACACGTCCTTGCTCCCTCACTCCCTGCCTCTCAGACGTTGCCTTCCTCACTTAATTTCACACACTTTCTCCTTCAATCACATTCTTTCCCTCAGTCACACTCTCTCCCTCTCTTACAATCTCTCACTTTCTCACACTCCCCCCTCCTTTTACACTCCCTCCTCCTCACACACACTCTCCGCCTCTCACAGTGTTTGGAAATAATTTATTGATTCAAAATAATATGATTTCTTTCACTGAACCTAACGTCGTCATATGTTTTTTCATATGTTTAAAAGTTAAGTTAAACGATGTTGCAACTTATATATCCCTGAGGTGATTCCACAGGTTATAAATTAAAGGTTTCGGGAGAATATAACCTCAGAGTTTAAGGCAGAGAAACTGTGAGCAGCACGAAGGGACACACCACGTCACATTTAACATGCTTCTTTCAGTTGGCATTGCTGAGAAGATAGTCTACCCAATCGTTGCTATTGTTGGTGTTCCTAGTAAATGACTATCACTATTGAAGTTATGTAAATCTGTGTGTGAGCGGCTCTCTGATTTTAAACTGATTGAAAATATTTAATGTTGACCGCGTGATCAATTATATAATTCACTTAAATGAAATGTCTTTAAACATGTCTATGGTCTGAATCAGTTTAATCAACTGAAGATAAACTTCTGTTTGTAACTCACGGGATCTCGGATTAATGAAGTTGTTACATTTTCAGGAATCTTGTGTAATGTCAGATAGGTTCTCAATCAAATTTTTAAGAGTGTTTTTAAACAGTGTTGCTGCTTCAAAAGATTTCTGAATCTTTTTACCTGAACCCAGAAACCTCTCCAGTCCATTCAGTGGCTTGTTGTTCCAAGGAGCGATTGGGAAATTTATTGTTCTGATAAAAATGCAGCAGCGGTCACTGAGCTGTCGGGAAATTAATTACCCATTGAAATACTCACTTTGAGAGTTTAGAAATGATAATAAATGTGGTACTGTATTTAGTTGTATTCTTTGTATTCTTCCACTGTATTTACTATCACTCTAAATTTAGCTTTTCGATTCTGGAGGTCTTCCGTCCCCTGACTCTGGCGTCAGAGCCCCGCAACCCCACACATCCTGCATGATCCTTCCACTCCTACCTTGTTCCCAAAATCCACAAATGACGACTGTCCCAGAAGACCCATTAGTTCAGCCCCTTCCAGTCCCACCAAACGCATTTCTTCCTATCCTGGTGCCATCCTCTTTCTCTCTGGGTACCGCCCCTCCCACCGACATTCCGGATTCGTCTGGTGCAGTATGTCATACAAACAAGGTCAATTTCCCTGACTATAACCGCTTAAACTTTTCAGAGGTTGTCCAATCCCTCGACACCTCCGTTCCCGAACAGGAGGGTTTGGGAGCTCCCAGCTTCTTCCTTGATCGGAGGCCCGAACATTCCAATCTGGAGCTCATGTCACTGACAGCCACATAGCCAATCAGAAGCCCCAGCCGCTGAGTGACAACCCCAAGCAAATCACGAAGATTCATCGCCTGTGTACCAGCCCCTCTGCCAATCAAAGGTCCCTCGTCCTGACTGGCAACATCGTTAAGCCAATCAGGGACCAAGCCGGCTTAGTGACATCCGGATAATCCAATCAGGGAAAGCGGAATACTGACTGACAGAACATTCAGCTAATCCGACACTCGGCTTTCAGATATTGAGCTGCCACAGCCAATCAAAGAGCTCAGAATACTGCGCACTAGAAGTCTTAGTCAATCTGAGCCTCCGCTTTCAGCCTGACAGCCAACGCAGCCAATCGAGGAGCCCGGCTCCAGGCAAAGACCCGCCTCTGCCAATCAGAGATTCCGCCCGCAGATTGACAGCCGCCGCAACTAATCAGCGGTTTAGCCCGCTGACATACAGCCGCAAAGCCAATCAGAAATTCCTCCCGGTGAATGGCGGCCAACGCAACCAATAAGAGATTCTGTGAGCTGATTGACAACTGCAGCGAGGAGGCCATTTGGCCCATCGAGTGTGCACCGGCAATTTAAAAGAGGACCCTACTCAAGCCCACACCTCCACACTAACTCCGTAACGCAGTCACCCTATCCAAACTTTAAGACACTAAGGGGCAATTTAGCATAGAGAATCCACCTAACCTGCACATCTTTGGACTGTGTGAGGAAACCTGAGCACCGGGAGGAAACCCACGCACACACGGGGGAAGGTGTGAACTCCGCGCAGACAGTGACAGGAGGCGGGATTTGAAACCGGCTCCCTGGAGCTGTGAGGCTGCAGTGCCAATCCCTGTGCCAGCGCACTTCACCCGCTGACTGCCAGCCTCCTCAACTAATCAGAGATTCCACCCCACCCGCTGACTGACAGCCGCCGCAGCCAATCAAAGATTCTGTCCGCTGACTGACAGCCGCCATCAGTGGCTCCACCCGCTAACTGCCGGCCGTCGCAGCCAATTAGAGGTTATGTCTGCTGAATGGCAGCTGGTCCAGCCACTCAGGGAGCTTACCCGTGAGACGCAGGAGGTTCGTCCAATCAGGGATCTCAATCGGCGATCCGCCTCAATCTACCAGGGAGCCTGAATCCTGTCGTTCAGTCTCATGAACGAATCATCGACCTCCGCCCGTTACATCGGCAAATCCGCCATGTCCAGCCAATGCCCGCCCTCGAGTGAGCGACTCACTCTCAATCTTTCATCAATGGAAACCCTTTCTGTCCATCATAAGACCATAAGACAGAGGAGCAGAATTAGCCTACTCGGCCCATTGTGACTTTTCCGCCATTCAGTCATGGCTGATATTTTCTCATCCCCATTCTCCTGTAGCTTTCATAAAATTTACAGTGCAGAGAGATGCTATTCGGCCCATCGGGTCTGCACCGGCCCTTGGAAGGGCATCCTACCTAAGCCCACACCCCACCCGATCCCTGAAACACTGTAACCCCACCCAACGCAACATTTTCAGGACACAAAGGGCAACTTAGCATGGCCAATCCACCTAACCTGCACAGTTTTGGACTGTGGGAGGAAACTGGAGCACCCGGAGAAAACCCACGCAGACACGGGGAAAAAGTGCAAAATCCACACAGACAATGATCCAAGCCAGGAATCGAACCTGGTATCCTGGAGCTGTAAACCAACCTTGCTAATCACTATGCTACTGTGCCCCCCACCCTCCAATCGCCACTATATTACTCATGATTTTGGATACCTCCATCAAATCTCCACTCAAACTTCTCTTCTCCAAGGAAAACCCACCTAATGTCTTCAATCTCCACTGATGACTGAAGATGCTCAGCACTGGAACATTCAGATGAATCCTTTCTGTTCTCTATATAATACCTTCAAATCCTTCCTGAACTGGGTGCCCGGAAATGGACACAATACTCCAGCGCAGACTTCCACAAGTTTTACACAACCTATTTTCTCTTATATTCTATTCCCTTATCAATAAAGCAGTTTGTATGATATCGAATTCTATATGCAACAAAATGTTCGACTGTTCAACGGCAATCTTTATGCACTTGCTGGTTTTATTTGGAAATCTTTTACTTTACACAGTTTGAACATGTTCACCTGAATAATATGACCGGCGCTGGGAAGGGGTCCAATAAATAGTTCAGTTCACAAACAGGGGGAAAATTATGCCGTTGTCCGGAGTAAAGAGGAATGCGCTGTTTCCACTTCCTTATTCAACACACTGTTTGGGCGAAAAGAGGATAAATTAAAAGGAAGACCATCACCCGTGGCTAACAACCACCACGCCGCACCACTGATTTTTTCCGTCAGCCTCAAACAGCAAGAACACACACACACATACACACATACACACATACACACAGGCACAAACACACACCCACAGTCACAAACACAGCCAAAGACACAAAGGCACATACACACAAACACACGCGGGCACACATGCAAAGACACGCACAGAAATAGGAAGATAGAGCAGCTAAACACGTGGTTAAACTGCTGGTGTAGGAGAGAGAGTTTCCGTTATCTAAACCACTGGGAGTTTTTCCGGGGCAGGTGTGACCTGTGTAAGAAGGACGGATTGCATCTAAACTGAAGAGGTATAAATATCCTGGCCGCGAGGTTTGCTAGTCTTTCTCAGGAGGGTTTAAACTATTATGGCACGGGGGTGGGAGCAATTGGTCAGAAGGTGAAAAGGTTGAGGGGAACAAGGGAATAGGGCCAGTATGGCTCGGAGAAAGAACAGACAGGGACATGTTGTTGAAAACAGCGGGTCTGGTGGCCTGAAGTGCATATGTTTTAATGCAAGAATTAACAGGTAAGGTACATAAAGTTAGAGCTTGGATTAGTACTTGGAACTATGATGTTGTTGCCATTACAGAGACCTGGTTGAGGGACGGACGGGATTGGCAGCGAAACATTCCTGGATTTAGATGATTCAGGCGGGATAGAGGGGAATGTAAAGAGGGAGGAGGAGTTGCGCTATTGGTTCGAGAGAATATACAAGACAGATGTTGAGGCTAGGGGTGGATGTTTAAATACTCTAGGTCAAGTTGTCATACGGAAGGGGGAAATTTTGGGTATTCTAAAAGACATTAAGGTGGGCAAGTCCTCAGGACCGGATGGGATCTATCCCAGGTTACTGAGGGAAGCGAGGGTCGAAATAGCTGGGGCCTTAACAGATATCTTTACAGCATCGTTCAGAATGGGTGAGGTCGCGGAGGTCTGGAGAATTGCTAATGTTGTCCCTTTGTTTAAGAAGTGTAGCAGGGAAAATCCAGGGAATTATAGACCTGTGAGCTTGACGTCAGTGGTAGGCAAACTGTTGGAGAAGATACTGAGGGATAGGATCTGTTCGCACCTGGAAGAAAATAGACTTATCAGTGATAGGCAGCATGGTTTTGTGCAGGGAAGGTCATGCCTTACAAAATTAACATAATTATTTGAGGAAGTGACAAAGTTAATTGATGACGGAAGGGCTGTAGATGTCATATACATGGACTTTAGTAAGGCGTTTCATAAGGTTTCCCATGGCAGATTGATGGAAAAAGTGAAGTCGTATGGGGTTCAGGGTGTACTAGCTAGATGGATAAAGAACTGGCTGGGTAACAGGAGACAGAGAGTAGTGGTGGATAGGAGTGTCTCAAAATGGAGAAAGGTGACTAGTGGTGTTCCACAGGGATCCGTGCTCGTACCACTGTTGTTTGTGATCTACATAAATGAGCTGGAGGATGGTATAGGTGGTCTGATTAGCAAGTTTGCAGATGGTACAAAGATTGGTGGAGTTGCAGATAGCGAGGAGGACTGTCAGAGAATACAACGAGATATAGATAGATTGGAGAGTTGGACAGAGAAATGGCAGATGGAGTTCAATTCAGGCAGATGTGAGGTGATGCATTTTGGAAGATCAAATACAAGAGCGGACTATATGGTCAATGGAAGGGTCCTGGGGAAAATTCATGTACAGAGAAATATGGGAGTTCAGGTGCATTGTATCCTGAAGGTGGAAACGCAGGTTGATAGAGTGGTCAAGAAGGCATGCAGCATGCTTGCTTTCATCGGAAGGGGTATTGAGTACAAGAGTCAGCAGTTCATGTTACAGTTGTATAGGACTTTGGTTAGGCGACATTTGGAATACTGCGTGCAGTTCTGGTCGCCACATCACCAGAAGGATGTGGATGCTTTGGAGAGGGTGCAGGGGAGGTTCACCAGGATGTTGCCTGTTATGGAGGGGGCTAGCTATGAAGAAAGGTTAAGTCGATTAGGATTGTTTTCATTGGAAAGGCGGAGGTTGAGGGGGGACCTGATTGCGGTCTACAAAATTATGAGAGGTATGGACAGGGTGGATAGCAACAAGCTTTTTCTAAGAGTGAGGGTTTCAGTTACAAGGGGTCACGATTTCAAAGTGAGAGGGGCAAAGTTTAAGGGATATGTGCGTGGAAAGTTTTTTACGCAGAGGGTGGTGGGTGCCTGGAATGCTTTACCAGCTAGGTGGTAGAGACGGCACGATAGCATCATTTAAGACGCATCTGGACGGGTAGATGAACGGGCGGGAACAGAGGGAAGTAGTCCTTGGAAAATAGGAGACATGTTTAGATAAAGGATCTGGATCGGTGCAGGCTTGAGGGCCGAAGGGCCTGTTCCTGTGCTGTAATTGTATTTGTTCATTGGTCTCTGTACTGTGGGAGCACTCATCAGAGGGCAGTGAGGCTATATGGGTAGAGATCAGAAATAAGAAGGGTGCAGTCACAATGTTGTGGGCTTGCTGCAGGCCACCCAAGAGCCCGCGGGAGATAGAGGAGCAGATAGGTAGACAGATTTTGGAACGGAGTAAAAGCAACAGAGTTGTTGTGATGGGAGACTTTGACTTCCACAACATTGACTGGGACTCACTTAGTGCTAGGGGCTTGGACGCGGCAGAGTTTGTAAGGAGCTTTCAGGAGGGGTGCTTAAAACACTATGTAGATAGTCCAACTAGGCAAGGGACTGTACTGGACCTGGTATTAGGGAATGGGCCCGGCCAGGTGGGAGAAGTTTCAGTAGGGGAGCATTTCGGGAAAAGTGACCACAATTCAGTTAGTTTTAAAGTGCTGGCGGACAAGGATAAGAGTGGTGCGAGGGTGAATGTGCTAAATTGGGGAAGGCTAATTATCACAATATTAGGCGGGAACTGAAGAACATGGATTGGAGGCGGATGTTTGAGGCTAAATCAACATCTGACATATGGGAGGCTTTCAAATGTCAGTTAAAAGGAGTTGATGACCGGCATGTTCCTGTGAGGGGCAGCACGATAGCCTTGCGGATAGCACAATTGCTTCACAGCTCCAAGGTCCCAGGTTCGATTCCGGCTTGGGTCACTGTCTGTGTGGAGTCTGCACATCCTCCCCGTGTGTGCGTGGGTTTCCTCCGGGTGTTCCGGTTTCCTCCCACAGTCCAAAGATGTGCAGGTTAGGTGGATTGGCCGTGATAAATTGCCCTTAGTGTCCAAAATTGCCCTTAGTGTTGGGTGGGGTTACTGGGTTATGGGGATAGGGTGGAGGTGTTGACCCTGGGTAGTTTGCTCTTTCCAAGAGCCGGTGCAGGCTCGATGGGCCGAATGGCCTCCTTCTGCACTGTAAATTCTATGATGATAAATGAAGAAGGTCCAATGCTGCAAATTTCGGAACCTTGGATAACGAGAGATATTGTAGGCCTCATGAAAAAGAAAAAGGAGGCATTTGTCAGGTCTAGAAGGTTGAGAACATACGAACTTAAAAAAAGTAGGAAGGAACTTCAGCAACGGGTCAGGATGGCTAAAAGGGTTCACGAAAAGTCATTGGCAATTAGGGTTAAGGAAAATTCCAAGTCTCTTTACACGCACATTAAATATACAAGCCAGGGAAAGGGTTGGGCCACTGAAGGACAGGCGAGGGACTATATGTGTGGAGCCACAGGAAATGGGCGATGTACAAAATGAATACTTTGCTTCAGTATTCACCAAAGGGAAGGAATTGGTGGATGTTGAATCTGGAGAAGGGTGTGTAGATAGCCTTGGTCACATTAAGATCCAAAAAGACGAGGTGCTGGGCGTCTTGAAAAATATTAAGCTCGATCATGGCCGCGAGGCTCGCTCGTGTCACACATGGATACATAGATACATAGAATTTACAGTGCGGAAGGAGGCCATTCGGCCCATCAAGTCTGCACCGGCTCTTGGAAAGAGCATCCTACCCAAGGTAAACACCTCCACCCTATACCCATATCCCCGTAGCCCCACCCAACACAAAGGACAATTTTGGACACTAAGGGCAATTTAGCATGGCCAATCCACCTAACCTGCACATCTTTGGACTGTGGGAGGAAACCGGAGTGCCCGGAGGAAACCCACCCACACACGGGGAGGATGTGCAGACTCCGCAAAGACAGTGACCCAAGCCAGAACCGAACCTGGGACCCTGGAGCTGTGACAAATACATGATTAGGATGGGAATAGAGGGATACGGACACCAGAAGTGTCGAAAATTTTAGTTTCGACGGGCAGCAGAGTCGGCAGAGGCTTGGAGGGGCGAAGATCCTGTTCCTGTGCTGGACTTTTATTTGTTCTTTGTTATAAGTCCCCAGGGCCTGATGGGATCTACCCCAGAATACTGAAGCATGCTCGAGCGGAAATTGCTGAGGCCTTGAGATAAATCTTTGGATCCTCACTGTCCCGGTGATGTCCCAGTAGAATAGAGAGAGTTCTTCGTTTGTTTAAGAAGGGTAGCAAGTATAATCTAGGGAACAACAGGCCGGTGAGCATTTCGTCAGTGGTAGAGAAATTTCTGGAGAGAATTATTCGAGACATAATCTAGTCCCATTTGGAAGCAAATGGACGTATTAGCGAGAGGCAGCATGGTTTTGTGAAGGGGAGGTCGTGTCTCACTAACTTGATTGAGTTTTTCGAGGAGGTCGTTGGTGGATGTTGTCTATATGCACTTCAGAAAGGCCTTTGACAATGTCCCTCATGGCAGACTGGTACAAAAGGTGAGGTCACACGGGATCACGGTGAGCTGGCAAGAAGGGTACAGAACTGGCTCGGTCATAGAAGGCAGAGAATAGCAATGCAAGGGCGCTTGCTGCGACTAGTGGTGTTCCGCAGGGATCAGTGCTGGGACCTTTGCTGTTCGTAGTGTATATTATGATTTGGAGGAAAATGTAACTGGTCTGATTAGTAAGTTTGCAGGGCATTTAAATTGTCATTGGATAAACATATGGATAATAATGGAATAGTGTAGATGGGCTTTAGATTGTTTCACCGGTCGGCGCAACATCGAGGGCCGAAGGGCCTGTTCTGCGCTGTAATTTCTCATTCTCATTCTTTCTGCACGGCGGAAACGCGATTCCGTCTTTAATAATCAAGGGTCTAGGTACAATTGTGTTCGAACCGAAACTCCCCATCTCAAGAAGCTGTCCAATCACCTCCCTCATTATTAAAACAAAGGCTGAAATTGCCTTGAGGAGTTTGGAAACCAATTCCTTTGCGATCCACTGGAATGTTTCTCGGGCGGGATACGGAGGGACACACCACTCGTCTATTGAATCACATTTTGTCCGCTTTATAGTTACACGTCCCTGTGTCCACGTGTACTTATCTGACCAAGATATCGCCTACATCTTACCCTCTCTATCTTTATGTTTATGAATTGTCACACTATCTGTATTTAGAATACACGTGACTGGCGGGAGATAGTGGGATGAGGAATGGAATCTTAGTGTCCTCGCGCCGGCATGGACAAGATGGCAAATGGCCGCCTTCTGTACCGTGACTTTTCTATAATTCTAAGAAGCTACTTTGACTTTCCAATGATGTAATTGAGCACCAATTTCCATTCACCACTTTCTCCCTCGATTCAACTTTGACCGTGTGACCATTTTCAGAAATCGCCCCAATTGAATTCTCTTCAGATTTGTATAATAAATCCGAACCACTACTTTTGTATATCAATGGACTACATACGTGTGAAGCTGTGTGTCTTAATGATCAAGCGGCAATTTGAAGTGTGTTTCAAGTGTCTGGGAACATATGTAGACCAGAAGCCGGGCGTCACAGAGAGAACACCGGCAACATATTTAAAAAGCGTTAGTCAGTGTTTATTTTTAATTAGAAACTAACAGTGTTTGAAATGATTCATAATGCTTCAGAGAGGTTATACATAAGTCTGGTATACTGTATTTTAACGGTCAACATGGCATTCTGGTGTGGTTACCTCAGTGTGAACAACCAAGGTAAGCTCGCCAGAATTGTCAACACTTCAGGTAATACCGTTGGTCGACAGCAGACGCAGCTCAATAATTTATTTCACAATGGAGCTCAGAGGAAAGATCAGACCTTCACCGGTGGTCCCTCTCACTCTTTGAGCAGAGCTTTATAATGCCTGATGCGTGGGACTATCGGCTCAGGATGTATTTTGATCCCAGTACCATGAGCACTGAATCACATACTGTTAATTTAACTTGCTGTTTTTCATGTATATTTAGTGAAATGTGTCATGCGTGTGTGGTATGAATGCAGGATATATATTCGCAAAAGTATGAATTGTGGCATACATGCAATATTTAATCTTTAGGACTGTTTTTACTGCTATACCGGCTGTGAACCAAATACAATTGTACACATTTGCATGGGAAATTAAACGCTATTATTACTATTCCTCTACATAATTCGCAACATCGCGAGGCAATTTCCAGCAAGCAACTGGTCATTCGTCCCTTCTTCTCCTGCTGCACTTTCTAAATTCACATTAACAATTAGAATGCTGTTACACGTTAACTTCAATCGCCAAGAGATTAGTTGGGACATTTCTGGGAGATTGACATTGAAAGAGTTTATTTATATCGAAAGATATCTTTGTTGTAACTCAGTGTTTGTATCTGCTCATCCGGAGTAATCTGAATGGATATATAAATTGGAATATCTGGAGAGAACAAGACGAATGTCCATCGAGATGGAATAAGGCCCTGTAGCTAAGGTGACAGACTGAATTTCTAATAATTAGTTCAGAACTGGTCCTGACTGATCGAGTAAATCTACCACTTGTCGAGGGCGTAGTTCCAAATGCACCCCATCTTTTTAAACATTCTCTCCTCATCTTCCACCTCTGACATGTAGGTTTCAATCAATACTTCCAGTTTAAAAGAGAGATGGAATCATGGGAAATTTTAAACATAACTCCCCACAACCGTCTCTGGCTGCTAAGGGCCCTTTTAGACCACCTGGCTCAACAGTTTGTTCACCAAGTTAAACTCCCGTACCGGCTGAGGTTATTCATAATGGCCCTCTCTCCTGCACCTTTGTCGCTAGCATGAGGTGAGGCAATCCTCAGGTTAACACCACCAGTCAACTCTCCCACTCAAAGGTGAAAGCAGCCTATGGTCATCTGGGGCTATTGTGACTTTGATCACATTCCCTAATTCACATCTCAGCCCGTGAAACGCATCTGAATCCTAAAGTGACATTTTCAACTTAACAGAAAACGGAGGTGACATTTTGTCAATTATTGGACAAATTGCAACATTGTTTAATGGTCGATTAATTTATTTATATCTACATTTGAAATAAAATGTAACAGGAACTATACAATCATCAGTGAGATCTCACTGTGACTAGACTTTGCTCTACAATTCTGCCATACCATAGCGACATGGTTATAGTGATTATCACAAATGATTCTCAACACATGATCCTCTATACTAATCAAAGGAATCAGTGTTCAGCGCGCGTTTAGCTGCTTGATAGAAGTCTCCTTGGCTCTATGTTTGCTTCCACAAGGCTCAGGGTTGTTCGGCATATCCTGTCTCCTCCATTATTCACCAAGGAAAAGCAGTCCAGGTTATCATCTGCGGCCTGCCTTCTTTTTTGATGTCTTTTCCAATGCGGCAAAAACCAGGGAGGCGTAGATTTGTCCGCCCTGAGACTGGGAAATTTATGAAGCATTGACATTCAAAAATAGTTAACATATATGTCAAATTATTTGGAAATGAAATCGACTTCAATGAACTGACAGAATGAGACAACTAAGAAGGATACCATTCGGTCCATTCAATTCGTACTGACACCTTGAACGTGCTAGTCATTTAGCGCAATCCTCAGTTTAACATTCCCGATATCATCAATAATTCTCCTCCCTTCAAACATTTCACAGATTCCCTTTTCAAAACCACTGTTCAAACTTCTTCCAGTGCCCTCTTTATCTATCTGCGAGGGTGCTGCTTAATATTTATCTGCAATAATTATCTGCGCAAATGATCTGTGATGGAGTCGTGAATTGGAAAGTAAATTAAAGCAGACATTGTCAATGTATAACCAGACAACTGGGGCGATGTAAATTTTATTTTTATTCCATATATTTATTGTTAAAGAGCGAATCTGATGATAATGTTTCCCCGTCTGTTATCTATAAGGTCTGGCAGATAAATACATATCCAGGCCGAAACACAGACACAATAAAGAGACTTACACCGAAGAAACGCAGAGAAGGGGGGCGGGGGTGCACATCCAGAGGCCAGTTAGACTATGCTGTAAGTGTCTAATTAAAATAACTTGAAATATAAATCACGCTGGCCATTTTTATTACACTGCCCATCTCCCCATCCGTTGCTTTAAACGTTCCAGCAGTTTAAGTGAAGATCCAGGCACCTTGTGAAATGTTTCTCCCTCAAGCACCCAATCAGGTAGCACAATTCACACTGCTCTTGAGGGGCAGCAGGGTAGCATGGTGGTTAGCATAAATGCTTCACAGGTCCAGGGTCCCAGGTTCGATTCCCGGCTGGGTCACTGTCTGTGTGGAGTCTGCACGTCCTCCCCCTGTGTGCGTGGGTTTCCTCCAGGTGCTCCGGTTTCCTCCCACAGTCCAAAGATGTGCGGGTTAGGTGGATTGGCCATGCTAAATTGCCCGTAGTGTCCTAAAAAAAAGTAAGGTTAATGGGGGGGGGGGGGTTGTTGGGTTAGGGTGGATACGTGGGTTTGAGTAGGGTGATCATGGCTCGGCACAACATTGAGGGCCGAAGGGCCTGTTCTATGTTGCGCCTTTCACAGCTCTGCAAGCCCCCTGTCGTTTGACAGCAACTTTTCAAAATTCTTGTCAAATCTTGCAATGCAAGAAATTTGGCAGCCCGTTCGGAATCAATAGGGTTCCCAGAACATCCATTTAATAACGGCCCATCGAATGTATTTCATTCGGATGTTTGTTGAGGGATTTGATGTCACAACTGGACACCGAAAGCTTGCTACTCCCCAGTCCCAACACGATCCGTACGCTCCGCCACTTCGCCCACGCACAGGAATATATTCTAATTTTAGTTAAAGCGACGAGCTTGATTTGAAACAAGTGAATGTGTTCTAGGATGCGCCTTGCCAACCGCGTGAAACATCGAGCGTGGGATTGGGTGCACATTATTCCAAAAATCAGCAATTATGTGGGCAGCTAGACAACATATTAATTGCACTTACCCGTAACGCACCGTCATGTACTCTTTGTGTCTGTGCTTGGCGGTGGTCGCCTAGGTATTAAAGAATGCAATTTGAATTTAAATATGTTCTTCCGGCGACCAAATATTCAGCTGGAGACAGGCGAAGACAATGACAAATCAATGAGCCAATGGAATCAACGCATCAATTGACCCTAATTGTCAATGGGAGTTAATGCCAAAGCTTTATAAATAGGCCAGTGCTCCCCCAATAGATAAACGCATCAATGCATCACTTGTCAGATAATCCATCAATGGAGCCCAATTCGCCAATGGTGGACAAGTGCGTCTCGAGACAATGGCGTCTCGTGTCCATTTCCCTCCTGGTATATTACCGGCAGATTTCATAATCAGTAATTGGCCGTATTCTGGCACCAACAGGAATGAGATGATTGAAGAATATTTTGATGGTGGGACGTCCACTTATCAATCGGTGAATTCCCGCCATTTGATATTTAATCTGTGCCAATTTTACAATGGAACTTACCCGTTTATCGCACTTTCCGCCTCCCTCTTTGTGTTGCTAAAACTGAACAAGGACAAAAAGGGGCTGGTTTAGCTCACCAGGGGCTGGTTTAGCTCACCAGGCTAAATCACTGGCTTTTAAAGCAGACCAAGCAGGCCAGCAGCACGGTTCGATTCCCGTACCAGCCTCCCCGGACAGGCGCCGGAATGTGGCGACTAGGGGCTTTTCACAGTAACTTCATTGAAGGCTACTCGTGACAATAAGCGATTTTCATTTTCAAAAGTATCTAATTAAGTGTTAGGTCAGGCAGATCCTGGCTCAGGTCCCAGAAATAGCTGATAAAATAATTAATTGTACATCACTTTTAGATTCATCTTCATATATCGAACAGAATATCAACATGAAACATTGAAATCAGAGTTGGGTCGAACTGGACTTCACACAATACTAAACGCAAATAGAGTGTCCGTGATGTAGTTTACAAATGGCCGAGTTACTAACTTTTCATTTTGGCTTTTGTTGTCCCATTTTCCTGAAAGAAGAACTTATAATTAGCATCATAAAATCAGGAGAAGATAATGACATTGGATACGCAATCATAGCAATATCCCTCATGAACCGGATTCCTCACCTGATCTGCCGTTTTACAAATCCGAATAGAAATTAGAATCAACAAGAGAACCAGAACCACCAGGACAGTAATGAAAGCGAGAAGGGCCCGACTGCACCATCCTGCAGAAACAAAACAATTAATATCTGCTTCTCTGTCACATCCTTATCTCCTGGGATTCTCTGCTGGGAAACTGAACTCATTAAAAAAGTTGGAAACTGAACCTTGGGAGTGAAAGGGGGAAAGTAAAGCCCGGTGAACTAATAGCAAAACGTGAAATGGAATCAGAATTTACAGTGTAGAAGGAGGCCATTCGGCCCATCGGGTTTTCATCGGCCCTCGGAAAGAGCACATTTCACCCTATCCCCATAACCCAGTAACCCCACCTAACCTTTTTGGACACGAAGGAGAATTTATCCTGGTCAATCCACCTAACCTGTAAATCTTTTGACTGTAGTAAGAAACCGGAGAACCCGGAGGAAACCCACGCAGAGAACGTGCAGACTCCGCACAGGCAGTGACCCGACCCGGGAACCGAAACTGGGACCCCAGAGCTGTGAAGCAACTGTGCTAACTAATGTACTACCGTGCCGCCCTTTGATGTCGTTCTGGTGAAGTAATTATGTTCAATGTGTTAGAAATATCTCTGAATAAGAAAATGGCTAGGGTATTCGAGTGTGCAATGTTAGACCAGGGAGATCTATTATCTGACAGGCGTGTCAGTGTTGTTCCACACTCACAGTACATCAGTTTGAATGATGTAAACAGCATTCAAATATCATAGTGAAAAACTGATCCAGTGAATGATGCTGTCCTTGTGTCAACTCTGAAAGTTCTATTGAAATTCGATCAATCTTCCTCAGCTTTCTCTCATGGACCTGCACATTGCTCCACATTAATGACTTCTGCAAAGCCCCTTCTGAAAGTAATTATTAAATATGATTTCGCCGCATGTTCCAGTTAACAAGAACTCTCTGTGTAAATCACACTCTGCACTTATCCCCAGTTCTTTGGTGATTATCTTCAATTTGTGTCCCCCTATTTGCTCACCTCCTGCCATTGTGCAGTGTTCCAATTAGTTACTCCATCGAAAAGTTCTGATTTTGATCGTCGCCTCGATCATGTCTCCTCTTAACATTCTCTTCCGAATGGAGAAGAGTCCAAGCTCTCCAGTCTCTCCACATGAACTGAAGTGGCTAGTTCCCAACATATTTCCTCGGCTCTCTCGGTAGACTTGTGACTTCATTCCCTAAAAAGCTGTGTGCAGCTGATCAGAATACTGTGAACGTGGCCAGCCTGTGCTTTCTGACGCATTTACACATTTCCGCTTGCTTTTAGACTCGATTCTTCAATTTAAAAATTCAATGCTTCCAGATGACTTACAGCATTAATTGATCATAGAACATAGAACATTACAGCGCAGTACGGGCCCTTCGGCCTTCGATGTTGTGCCGACCTGTGAAACCATCTGAAGCCTATCTGACCTACACTATTCCATTTTCATCCATATGTCTATCCAGTGACCACTTAAATGTCCTTAAAGTTGGCGAGTTTACTACTGTTGCAGGCAGGGCATTCTACACCCCTACTACTCACTGAGTAAAGAAACTGCTTCTGACATCTGTCCTATATATCTACCACCCCTCAATTTAAAGCTATGTCCCCTCGTGTTGGTCATCACCATCCGAGGGAAAAGACTCTCACTGTCCACCCTATCTAACCCTCTGATTATCTTATATATCTCTATCAAGTCACCTCTCAGCCTTCTCCTCCCTAACGAAAACAACCTCAAGTCCCTGAGCCTTTCCTCGTAAGACCTTCCCTCCATAACCAGGCAACATCCTAGTAAATCTCCTCTAAACCCTTTCCAAAGCTTCCGCATCCTTCCTATAATGTGGTGACCAGAACTGCACGCAGATCTCCCCATTTCCATCTTCAAACATTACTGTATCAGAGAATAATTGCAGCACAGGAGGCCAATCAGCCCACCAACTCTCTGTTACCTCTCTGCAGCAACAACCCGCTTAATTCCACCCGCCTGCCACTACTCTTCCGCCTACACATTCTTCCATTTCGCACCATTCTCCAATTCCCTTTCGATCGCCACTCTCAGGCAGTGTGTTCCAATGATGAACATACGGTGTACAGAAGAGTTCACCGTTTTGTTCCAGTTCTTTTCTTTCCCAATCACAGCACATGTGTATCGCCTGGCACTCCATCCTTCGGTCACGGGGTACAGATTTTCACTCCATGCTCTGCCCAGCTCGCTCCTGATTTTAAACGCCACTATCACATATCTGTTCAAACTTCTCTTCTCCATGCAGAAATGTATCAGTGTCTATCGGTTATGCACGTGAATTAATTTTCCCACCCGTGATACCATTCCTTTTAATCTTTTCTGCACCGTCTCTAAAACATTCTCCAGACATTCTGGTGCCCAGATAGGACGTAATACTCCAGTTGATGCTGAACCAGAGTTTTGTTAACGTTCATTACAGCTCCCTTATTACTCTACTATCTGCCTTATTGCTAATGTCGAGACCTTTGCATGCATTAGTAATCGCCCTGCCCCTGTCAATGGTTTGTGACAATAAAGCTCAGACTCGCAATCCCAAGTAAAGTCTGTGTGATACACTTGGGGTAATTTCTGAAAATCTAATTTCTGTGAAGAATTAGACACAGAGTTTAATGTTCTAAAATACTGAAGGACACTGCAGGCAGCACGGTAGCATTGTGGATAGCACAATCGCTTCACAGCTCCAAAGTCTCAGGTTCGATTCCGGCTTTGGTCACTGTCTGTGCGGAGACTGCACATCCTCTCCGTGTGTGCGTGGGTTTCCTCCGGGTTACTCTGGTTTCCTCCCACAGTCCAAAGATGTGCAGGTTAGGTGGATTGGCCATGATAAATTACCCTTAGTGTCCAAAATTGCCCTTAGTGTTGGGTGGGGTTACTGGGTTATGAGGATGGGGTGGAGGTGTTGACCTCGGGTAGGGTGCTCTTTCCAAGAGCCGGTGCAGACTCTTTCTGCGCTGTAAATTCTATGATCTATGACTCGGGAAGTAGGCTTAAACCAATAATACAGATATTACACGGATGATGGGTTCTGGGAAATGAGATTCAAATAAGTAAATGAATATCTCAGAAAACAAGTCATTTTTAGACAAAAAATTCCACTTTTGTCTGGTTTCTCTTTGTGAAGACCATCCAGCGGAGAACTGATCACAAGTCCACTCCAAAGCCCACTGCTTAAAAAAGGTGGTGGATGAAGAATCAATAACTTCGGAAAGAAAAACCAGATTCTAGTTTGAAGGGAAAATGTGACAAAGGTATCGGGATAAATATTGGAAAACCTTTGTTTTTATTTAACAGGCTTCAGAGTATTAGCTTCGATTTTAACTTGAATTCAAACCATCATCGTGGAGATCGCCAACTCACCTGTCCTTATCTCTGCTGCTTTGGGGAACAACACGCTCTTTAGTCGAATTTTTGTTTGGAGACCCCAGTTGAACAATACAAGTATAGAGAGCGCCGTTTTGCCACATATCCATTGACACCATGATCTGACTGGTGATGGTGGTCCTCCTCCAGTGTACGGGATCACTCGATACCTCGGTTACAAGGCCGTAAATATTCCAGAAAATAGCAATCCGGTTCGAAGAAAGTCCACTGACCAAACACACCAAGTTTCCCTGGAATTCCCCTTACCCTGTGGCACAAATATCAGCACCGCCGTCTTATAGGTGGAACTGTCTGGACACAGATTGAGACATAGTCAACAATTGATTCACACAAAATGATAATACGGTGCATGATCAGAATTCATTTCAATTGTTCTCTTACCTCCAACCAGTAGTGTAGCTGCGTTCTGGAGTGGCGCATAGCTAGCTATATGAACACAGTAGTAGGAACCCGAATCATTCGCCTGGACATTGCGGATTTCAAGAATCAGTATATTTTTGCTGCTGCCTTTTTTAGAAATGAACTTACAACCCGCCCCGTTAGAGGATGAAATGTCGATTGCTTTCGGGGCTTCACCCACTTCTTGTTTATACCAGCCATAGCTAGACACCACTTCCACTTCGTAAATGTAATGACAGGTTAATTGCACGATCTGCCCGACTTCAGCTGTCATTACGAAGGGGATGTGAGACATAGTGGACTCGGAATCTGTAACCAGAGAGATTATTGTTTCGTTATCAATGATTATTGAGAGATTGGAAACATCCGCTTTGAAACGCTTGAGCTGTAATTAAAGAACAATCTCATTGTTGTTTTACAGCGGTTTTGGTGAGATTTATTCTTGAATTTATTTTTGCTTCGGTTTATAGGAGGAGGCAGTAAACACATTGGCACTATCTGATGAAATCCCTTCACCTCATCACTGGATCACAGTTTTATTTCAAGAAACACACATTCTTACATTTTACTGAACGAAGGTAACTCCGATTAAATTTCCCACGGCAGCTTACTCGCCGTAACCCCTCAGCACTCGGAAAATGAGTATCAGGGGGAAAGTTTCCTTCGCCATCTTGAGCCGGAGACTGCTCCCAGTTTTCGCTCTCACTCGCTTGTTACTGCGGCCGGAGTGGCCACTGACTGACCCGAGCTCACGGCCAGATCCGGTGGAAACGATGACGATCTGTTCTCTGGAAAATGTGACACCATTCAGTGAGCGGTGTCTTGGTGAATATGACGTTCATTTGCACTGCCGTCACCGCCTGTGTGTCCCAGCTGACAAGAAACAGAAGACCACACAACAATCTGATTGGCTGCAGTTCAGAGGCGGGGCGGAATAATAACTGCAGGGATCTATGCTGAATATTGAAATTAGTAATTAACTCAAGTTTATCCATCCCAGATTGTCATTGCTATGATGCTGATCCAACATATAAGACATCTACCAGGTCATCCCTCAGCCTTGTCATCGCCAGTTAAACAATCCCCAGCCTGTTCCTTATTTCTAGTTATTTATGACATTTCGGCCCTGTTCTCGTTCTTATAAATCGTGTTTGCTCCATTGCCAATATCTTTTTTGTAGTTTGGGGGGGGGGGGGGGGCAGTAATTTGCAGTTAGTCCAAGTATTCCATACAAGGACCAAAGTATAAAAACAATTAAACAGAATTAGAATCATTTTCTTTAGCCTTCTCTGTTTTTTTCTTGTGAATATCACCAACAAGATCATGAAAATGGGCGTTGCTTTCGAATCATTCACAGATCGAATAAACCAAAGTTTTGAGCAGCATCAGGGACAGACCAGAACCGTGTGCGTCTCGTCAACTGGGTTGTATTTCGATTCTGAGCCGCGTTCACACTCGCACATTCTGATGTTGACTCAGTGGCTTCTTTAAGCAAAATTTCGAGCAGAAACGACTTGCTTTCCGCGTTGCCAAAGGGTTAAGTTAAAAGCATTTCCCCTTTGGGTGAAATAGTGGACAACACTATTAAACGGTGAACAGGGAAGATACTCGAGTTAATTTAGCCTTCATGCCATCTGTTCGTAAATCCGCGGATAATGGTTTCCGGTGGTCGAAATTCCCAATGCAATGCCCCACAGTTTCCTAAAGATATGCCTTCGGAAATATTTGGGAATCATTATCGGTGGAAATTCAGTACATGCCGGACAGAGTACATTTCTTAGAAGCTGCAGTAAGGAAAGACATTAGAGGAGAGAAATTGAGATCGTGAATGAAAGTTGTCCCATGTACTTTTTTGTAAATACAAAGATTTGCATTGATCTTCTGATGAAAGCAAGAGGTCACCAATTTATTTTCGTTTGGTCATTGTGATCATCGCTGGTCAGTGCAGCATTAATTGTCCTTCCCTAAATGTCTCTACATTATGAGAGGAAACTCAGAGTCTCTTTTCCAAGGGTGGACGTATGGTGCTCGTTTAGCACATGGCTAAACAACTGGCTTTCAAGTCAGGCCAGCAGCACGGTTCAATTCCCGTAGCAGTCTCCCCGAACAGGCTCCGGAATGTGGCGACTAGGGGCTTAGAAAATAGAACAAAGAACAGTACAGCACAGAACAGGCCCTTCGGCCCTCAATGTTGTGCCGAGCTATGATCACCCACTCAAACCCACGCATCCACCATATACCCATAACTCAACAACCCCCCCCCCTTAACCCCACTTTTATTAGGACACTACGGGCAATTTAGCATGGCCAATCCACCAAACCCGCACATCTTTGGACAGTGGGAGGAAACCGGAGCACCCGGAGGAAACCCACGCACACAGGGGGAGGTCGTGCAGACTCCACACAGACAGTGACCCAGCCGGGAATCGAACCTGGGACCCTGGAGCTGTGAAGCATTTATGCTAACCACCATGCTACCCTGCTGCCCCTTCTCACAGTAAATTCATTGAAGACTCCTTGTGACATTAAGCTATTTTCATTTCATTTCATATCAATTGCAAGGGGCCACAGGTCCAAGGTGAGAGGAGTTATGTTGAATGGCGATGTGCGGGTAAGTTTATCATGCAGAGAGCTGCGTGTGCCTGGAACGTGCGGCGAGAGGATGTGGTGAAATCAGGCACACCAACATCATTTAAGAGGCATCTGGATGGTCAGATGAAGAGGGGGAAATAGAGGAATACGAGTAAGGGCAGCAGATTTTATTTACGGCATCATGCTCAGAACAGGCGTGAAGGGTCGAAGGGCCAGTTCCGATGATGTATTTTTAATTGTTCTTTTGGAAAGGGATCAGGGGCTGGTTTGTTTACCTCTGTAGTCCATGGCGTGTCGGCATACCAACCTTTAGGCTCGTTTCTCTAGGCGTTTGATCCAGGGAAAGTAAAGGAATGGCAATAAAGTCCCAGGCCAGTGTGCGGTTAGGAGGACAATCGGTGCCTTGTTTCCATCTCCCTTCATGTGTTGCCGTGTTCTCTGTGCGTCGATATTACACAGTGCGATCCCAGGGAGACGCTCATGAAGGCATTGTGCAATTGTGAATAAAGTTGGGAATCAGTTAATTTTCTTAAAATCTCGGACAGGGTAGGGGAATAGGAAATCGGTGTAACATTAATTAACACACTGTTAACGAGCATGATTGTACAGCAGCCTGTTCTCTGTTTGGTTGAATCCACTCTGGGCGGTAATACCGCATTCTGTCTACAGTTTCACATTGGCTGCCAGTGTGTGACCTCTGAGCGGAGTTCTGTGGATGAAGCGCCTCAACTGTAAAAACAGGAAAACCTCAGAGAGCTTTTGGCTCGAACATCATTTTCCATCTCAAGCAGAGAGTGGTCACAATCTCGGGTACTGATATCCAGACCTCAATGCGCTTTGCAAAGCTCCAAATGGGCTGTGGGCGAGGTATTTCTATCGCTCACACAAACAGGTGCGGTCACAGACAATGCGTTTCGTTGTTGCCTGACCGGTTCTCTGCTGCAAGCTTTACTCCCCCGCTCCTTCGCTATGGAAGGTCAAGCATTTCTGCAGGAAAGGACAAGCTCTGAGTACAGTTAATTTCACAACTCATGCTGCCAGTGATTCCTGTAACCAGACTCTTCACAACAACCTGAATGTATCTCGCTTTTGTCTTCCACCTTCCATTTCTCACCAGTCTGCTGAGGATTCCGTGACTTCGGTTCCTGAGGGGTCAGAGAATTTTCAACACGGATTTTCCTGTTTTGTGTTCAGAATTGGGTTATGTGTCCTCTGAGATATTCCCATAAAGAATCATTTGACCCAGCAGCAGTTTCTAATTGTCTTATCTCTGTCAGGATTGAGCATTTTATCCTTTGCCGATACTACCTCGATGATCCGGACTAGAATATTCATCCTCATTTGGATTTGGAATTCATGTTGTTGCTGATCGGGTGAATATTGATGCTTAACACCGATATTTTAATGAACGTTTGTTTAATGTCCATTGTTAAAAGTACTGATTGCGTTTGTTATTTCAGAAAACCGAATGAACAGACCCCACAGTGAAAAGCCAGTAAGTGAAGTGTTTTTTAAAGCTCATCACTGACATCAGTATGTAAATAGTCCAACTCGGGAAGAGGCCATACTGGACCTGGTATTGGGGAATGATCCCGGCCAGTTGGTTGAAATTCAGTCGGTGATTACTTTGGGACAAGCGATCACAATTCCGTAAATTTTAGAATACTCATGGACAAAGACCAGAATGGTCCTAAAGGAAGAGTGCTAAATGTGAGAAACGGCAAGTTTAAAAAAAATCGGCAGGAGCTAGGGAATGTAGATTGGGATCAGCTGTTTAAGGGTAAATCCACATTTGAAATGTGGGACTCTTTTAAGGAAAGGTTGATTCCAGTGCAGGACAGACATGTCCCTGTGAAAATTAGGATAGAAATGGCAAGATGAGGGAACCATCGATGACGGGTGGAATTGTGAGACTAGCTCAGATGAAAAAGGAAGCATAGGTAAGATCGAGGTGACTCAAAACTGATGAAACTTTGGCGGAATATCGGGAAAGTAAGACAAATCTCAAACGCGCAATAAAGAGGGCTAAAACGGATCATGGAATATATTTGCCTAACAGGGTTAAGGAAAATCCCAAAGCCATTTATTCGTATATAAGGAGAAAGAGGGTAACTAGAGAAAGGATTGGCCCACTCAAAGACAAAAGACGGAATTTATGCGTGGAGTTAGAGGAAATGGTTGAGATTCTTAATGAGTTCTTTGCATCGGTATTCACAAAGGAGAGGGACAAGACGGATGTTCAGGCTAGGGATGGATGTTTAAATATTCTAGGTCGTCGCCATAAGGAAGGGTGCAATTTTGGGTATTTTAAAACGCACAAAGGTAGACAAGTCCTCAGGTCCGGATGGGATTTATCCCAGGTTACTGAGGGAAGCGAGGGACGAAATAGCTGGGGCCTTAACAGATATATTTGCAGCATCCTACAGCACGGGTGAGGTCCCGGAGGACTGGAGAATTGTTAATGTTGTCCCTTTGTTTAAGAAAGGTAGCAGGGATAATCCAGGGAATTATAGACCTGGGAGCTTGACGTCAGTGATAGGCACACTGTTGGAGAAGATACTAAGGGATAAAGTCTATTCACATTTGGAAGAAAATAAACTTATCACTGATGGCAGCATGGTTTCGTGACGGGAAGGTCATGTCTTTCATACCTAATAGAATTTATTCCATTGGTGACAAAGTTAATTGATGTGGGAAGTTCTGTAGATGTCATATACATAGGCTTCAGTAAGGCGTTTGATAAAGTTTCCCATTGCAGGTTGATGGAAAAAGTGAAATCGTATGGAGTTCAGGGTGTACTAACTAGATGGATAAATAACTGGCGGGGCAACAGGAGACAGAGAATAGTGGTGGAAGGTAGTATCTTAAAATGGAGGTTCACCAGGTTGTTGCCTGGTATGGAGGGGGCTAGCTATGAAGAAAGGTTGAGTAGATTAGGGTTCTTTACATTGGAAAGACGGAGTTTGAGGGGGGGATTGATTAAAGTATACAAAATTATGAGAGGTATGGGCAGGGTGGACAACAACAAGCTTTTACCAAGAGTGGGGGTGTGAATTAAAAAGGGTGACAATTTCAAGGTGAGAGGGGGAAAGTTTAAGGGAGATGCAAGTGGAAAGTGTTTTACGCAGAGGGTGGTGTGTGCCTGGAACGTTTTCCAAGCGGAGGTGGTAGAAACGGGCACGATAGCGTCATTTAAGATGCATCTAGACAGATATATGAACGGGCAGGGAACAGAGGGAAGTCGATCTTTGGAAAACACGCGACAGGTTTACATAAAGGATCTGGATCGGCGCAGGCTGGGAGGGCAAAGGGCCTGTTCCTGTGCTGTAAAATTCTTTGTTTTTGTTATTTGTATTCTCACTGTATTTATAGCTGTTTCAGAAACCAGTTCATTCCCAAAGCCATTCCCATGGTATTGATGCTTTAGTATTTCCCACATTCATGATTTATTCTGAGACGAATTAATAATTCCGATTGTCTTTACTTCACTGAGCAGAGACAAAATGGCCATAGCAAATTGCAACACGAAGAGGCAATTCGGCCACTCGAGCTTGCTCTGCTATTCCACAAGATCATAGCTGACCTTATTGCTGATCTTATCTTCATCCTCCCGTCTGCATCCCTTCAATCCTGGACTCCATTGTTACTTCAAGCCACTCTAATTCAGTCTTGACAATATTCAATGGCAGCCACTCCCCTGTGGGAATGGGAATTTCAAACACCAGTGAACCACTGAGAGAAGACATTCATCCTCGTCCCCCTCTTACTGCGGAAACGGTGTTCCCTCCTTCTATATTCCCTCACCAGAGAACGCGTCTTTCCAATATTTACTGTGGTAATGGTTTGGGAATTCCATCTGTTTTAAGGACAAAAATACGTAGAAGGAGCAGGAATGTGCTCTTCCTCTAGACTCTGCTCCACTGTTTAATCAGACCATGTCTGATATGATAGTAACCTCAGTGCTGCATAAGGCCTGCTCCCAATCACCTCTGGACTCCCTGCTTACCAAGAAGATATCAATCTCTGCCTTAAAAAGTTTCAAAGATACTCCTTCAACCGCCTTTGAAATTATGGAAGTTACCAAGACTCACAGAGTAAACAAAATCTCCTAATTTTCCTTTCAAACGGGCGACCCATTATTTTTAATCAGTGACCCCCCCCCTCCCCAATTATAGATTCTCCTCCAAGAGAAAACAATTTCTCCACATCCAACCTTTTAATGCACTTCTGGATGTGATATGTTTCAATCGAGTCGCCTCTTTCTCTTCAAACTCCAGTAGATATGATACATATGACCATTCCAAGTTTCCCTCATGGGACGCATTCCGGTTATTATTTTGATACATTTCTGTGGATGTCTTCCAACTCATTTACATCCTTCCTTAAGTAAAGTGACCAATGTTGTCCAGAGTACTCCAAATGTAGTCTGGCTCGTACAACTGAAGTGTAAACTCCCTAATTTTTTATTGAATGCTCTTCTCAGTAAATGAAAACGTTCTGTTAGACTTCCCAATGACAACATGCACTGTTATTCCCAGATGTATCGCACCTCAGAGATTTGAAATATCTCATCATCTTGCTAATGTGTTCTTCTTTTCTTCCTCGTCACAACTGGACCAATTCACATTTTCCCCACATTATTCTCCAGCTGCCTGATATTTGCCCAACTCCTTAACTTCTCTCTATTTGACGTTGCCTCCATTTGTCAGCTTCACAACTTTACTTCCGACATATCTTTGTGTTGTCAGTAATTTTGGCAATCACACTTCCAAACTTTTCATCTGAGTCATTTGTACCAATTGTAAACAGACGAGGTCGCAGAACAGTTCCGTTTGACAACCAAACGTTACATCCTGCCAACGTGAAAAAAAACATTTTCTGCCGAGTCCCTACATCCTTTTATCCAACCAATTGTCTACACTTGCCAGAGTGTTACCCAAAAGCATACGTTTTGTTCTTTATTTATTTTTGATAATACCGTGTGGTGTCACTTTATAAAATCTCTTCTCAAAGTACCTTACAACCCTTTATATTCACAGCACATGATACTATTCCCAAAAAAATGTATAAATCGGTTAAACCTGATTTCTCTTGCATAAAACAGGATGACTTTGAATGATTGCATTGCATTAATCTAACTCATTCTTCAACTTCTTTAAGAATAGCTCCGAATACTTTCCCCATATAAGATGTTAAGCCAAATTGCCTATATTTCCACCTTACTATCTCACACCCTTGCTGAATTAAAGAGTCACATTGCCTATCTTCCAAGGTAATGCGCCCCCCCCCCCCCCCCCGCCCTTTGAATGTACGGGGTTTGGGAAAATGAAAACCAATACTGCAATTCTCTCACTGGACACAAAGGTTATGAGAGGATGATACATCCGATCGGGATCGGGGCACTTGTTATCACGCGGCACAAAAAATGTCACCAGTGTCTCTTTGGTGATTGTAATTTTCCGAGCCAAATTCAACAGAAAGGCTGGAGGTCAGGTGAACTTCGTACCACATTTTGGAGTTTCTAAGCCACGGCCCATAACACTGGGTTGTATGCGTTTTCCTGCTTCCCACATATAACTGGGCCATGCTGCCCGTGGCTAAATTACGTAAAAATAATCTGACCGCCCTCAGCCGTTTCTAAATGATTAGTCGCATGTCAGCATTGTGCATTTTGAGTCTTTAACTTAACATTCTCATTATGATGTGGTTTCAAGTATGCCTCTGATCGGCGAGTCTTCAGCTAAACAGGAAAATGTTCATGAATGGCCAATCCATCTGACCTGCACATCTTTGGACTGTGGGAGGAAACTGGAGCACCGGAAGGAGACCCATGCAGACATGGGGAGAACGTGCAGACTCAGCACAGGCAGTGACCCAAGCCGGTAATCCAAAAATAAATAAAGAACAAAACTGATGCTTTTGGGTAACATGGTGGCAAGTGTAAACAATTGGTTGGATAAAAGGACGCAGGGACTCGGAAAAAAATGTTTTTTTTCCCGTTTTTGGAATCGATGCTTGGAACCTGGAGCTGTGAAGCAATTGTGTTAAACACTATGTGACCACGCAGCCCAATTTACACAGATTCCTGAGATCCTCTCCCGCCAACAGTTCCAATTGTCAATGTCTTTCTCTGGGTGGTTACCCTGCACTCTGAGGTGTAGCTGCCTCTGTAACTGTGACCATTCAGTGATTCAGTTCCAATTGTCAGTGTGATTCTCTGGGTGCAGCTCCTCAAACTAAGTAAACATTTTGAAAGATTGGAAACTCGGAATACTCAGAATTTGAAGCACATACAAACACATCACCCATAGGGCCACAGAAAAAATATTTAACTGTGAATAAGGTGACACGGTCTCTAAATGATGCTGGCGCCGCACTTTGAGAGAGGGGTTGTGATATGGAGAAAGAGAGAGCTAGTCTATGAGATGTGCTGTGGAAGATCGAGTGAGAGAGAAAGAAGGAGAGTGAGAAAGAGAATGAGAGATAAAAGAGGGGGAGAGCGAAATAGGTGAGAATGCAAGAGAGTGAGAGCGAATGGGCGTGAGAGAAAAGGGACGAGAGAGAAAGAGGATGAGCGAGGAAGATGGTGAAAGAGAGAGTGAGCAAGAAAGAAAGAGACGAGAGAGAAAGTGAATGAGAGAGAAAGAGGGTGAGAGAGAAAGAGGGTGTGAGAAAGAGTGCGAGCGATAATGTGTGATGGTGAGAGAGAAAGAAGGTGAGAGAGAATGAGAAACAATGAGCATAATATTACTGTTACTGATAATAATAATTTGTGACCATTGTTTCTATAATCAGCCGCTCGAGGTCAGAGAGGAAGAAGCTCAGCGAGAATGAGAGTGAGTGAAAAAGACAGTGAGAGAGAAATAGAGTGAGGGAGAAAAAGAATGAGAGAGAAAGAGGGTGATTTAGAAAGATGGTGAGAGGGAAAGAAGGTGAGAGAGAAAGAACGTAATGGAGAATGAGAGTGAGAGAGAAAGAGAACAACGGTGAGAAAAAAGGTGAGAGAGAAAGAGAGTGAGAGGAAAAGAGAGTGAGGGAGAAAGAGAATGAGACAGAAAGAGGGTGAGAGGGAGTGGATGAGGGAGTAGAGTGAAAGAGAAAGAGGGTGAGAGATAGACGGTGAGAAAAAAGGAGAGCAAGAGAGAAGGAGTGAGAAAGTGGGTGAGCGAGAAAGGGTTGAGAGGCAAAGAGGGTGAGAGAATGAGAAAGCAAAGACGGTAATAGTAATAATTTGCCACCATCTTCTCTATCATCAGCTCCCCAAGGCTCAGCATCATCCCTTATATACTTATGGGACTAGCTACCTCTAGTGGCTGTCTGTATACGTTTCATTATCCCTTGCATTGTCTTCGTGTCTCATAATACGACAAGTGTGAGAGAGAAAGAGTGTGATTGAGAAAGTGGGTGAGAAAAAGAGGGTGAGGTAGAAAGAGGTTGAGAGAGAATGAGGGAGACTGAGAGCGAGATAGAAAGCAGGTGTGAGATAAAAAGTGTGGGAGAGAAAAATAATGAGAGAGAACGAGAGTGAGAGATGAAGAGTGTGAGCGAATTTGTGAGGGAGAATGAGAGTGAGAGAGAAAGAGGTTAAGGGAGAAAGGGGGCGCGAAGGAAAAAGCGTGAGTAAGAAAGAGAGTGAGAGAGAAAGAGAGTGAGAGATAAAGTGGGCGAGAGAGAAAGAGGGCGAGAGAAAATGAGGGTGAGAGAAAATATGTTGAGAAAGAAAGAGAATGAGAATGAAAGAAGGTAAAAGAGAAAGCGGGTGAGTGAGAAAGTGGATGCGAGAGAAATGTGGAGAGATAAAGAGGGTAAGAGAGGATGCGAGTGAGAGAAAGAGAACGAGTTTGGGTAAGAAAGACGGCGAGGGAAATTGAGAGCGAGAGAGAAGGAAGGTGAAAATGAACGAGGGTGAGTGAGAAAGCGTGTGAGAGAGAAAGATGGTGAGTGAGAAAGGCAGTAAGAGAGAAAGAGCTTGAAAGTGAAAGAGCGTGAGAGAGAAGAGGGCGAGAGATAACGAGGGTGAGAGAGAGAGAATGGTTGAAAGAGAAAGGTGAGTGAGAATGAGAATGAGAGATAAAGAGGGTGAGAGAAAAAGAGAGCGAGAGAGAAAGGGTGAGCGTAAGTAAGTGAGAGAGAAAGCGAGTGAGAGAAGACTACGATGAGCGACACTGAGGGTGAGCGAGAATGTGGGTGTGATAAAGAGGGTGAGAGAGAATGAGGCTGAGCGAAAAAGGTGGTGAGAAAGAAAGAAGTTGAGAAAGAATTGGACGTGTAAAGAGAGTGAGGAAGAAGGATAGTAAGAGATAGGAAGAACAAAGAAAAGAACACAGAAAAAAATACAGCACAGGAACAGGCCCTTCGGCACTCCAAGCCTGCGCCGATCCAGATCCTCTATCTAAACTTGTCGACTATTTTCTAAGGATCTGTATCCCTCCGCTCCCTGCCCATTCATGTATCTGTCTAGATACATCTTAAATGGCGCTATCGTGCCCGCCTCTACCACCTCCGCCGGCAATGCATTCCAGGCACCCAACACACTCTGCGGAAATAACTTTCCACGCATATCTCCCTTAAACTCCCACATAAAGAAAACGAAGGGAGGGATAAAGAGGGTAAGGGACAAGATGGGTGAGACAGTAAGAGGGAGAGAGACAAAAAGAGTGAGTGAGGATGTCAACTGTGGCTCAAACCCCAGGAGGATGTTGGCTGGGTTTGCAGTTGTCATGTCCGGTGCCTGGTTCGAAGCCGGGTGGTCTATCTGGTTTTATCTTATTTTGGGATTTTTGGGGCAGCACGGTGGCGCAGTGGTAGCACTGCAGCCTCACGGTGCCGAGGTCCGATCCCGGCTCTGGGTCACTGTTCGTGTGGAGTTTGCACATTCTCCCCGTGACTGCGTGGGTTTCACCCCCACAACCCAAAGATGTGCAGGGTAGGTGGATTGAACATGCTAAATTGCCCCTTAATTGGAAAAAATGAATTGGGTACTCTAAATTTATAAAAAAAAAAATTTTAAATGTTGGGATTTTTGTAGCGGTTGGGCCAATTCAGGACGTATTTAATAATCAACCACAGTGCTGTAGATCCGGAGTCACATGTAGGTCAGACCAGGTAAAGGTGCAATATTTCCTTTCCCAGAGGACATGTATGACAATTGGCAACGGTTTCATTTAATTCCAGATATTTTGTCGGGTTTTAAATTCCAGCACCTGCGAGTCCCCAACCGACTATCCTGGGTCTCTGTATTACTAGTCCAGTGACATGCCACTACCTCACCATCTCTACAATATCCATCTCTACCTGTCCGATCACCAACATCCGCCCGTCTTTCACTCTTTCTGCCCCCTCCTCCGCAGCACTATCCCCATCAATACTCACCTCTACCTATCTAATATTCAATTTTTACCGACCAATACTCCATCTCTGCTCCTCTCTCTCTCCCCCCTCTCCTCTGTTGGGTATTATATATAAGGGGATTCTGCAGCCCTTTTTGACATTTCAATCAAATAATTTACACTCAGTTAACAGAAACATTTCAAAAAGTCGATAACGTATGTTTGCAGTGGGAGTGCGTAGCAGGATCCCATAAACTGCCTCACGAGGAACACGGCAGTACTGGAGAACTCTCTCCTAACAATATTCCCCCAACCTCACACAGCGAGTTCCCCCCACACACGCACACACATACACACAAATTCCCCCACCCACACATACATATCGACACACAATAGAAATCGAAAATATGTTTTTAAAGCAAAACAATATTTAATCTATGAACTCAAGTTAACCTTTTTAAAACATGCAATCAACATCTTAGCAATCATAAGTTCAAATACATCCCCCAAAGGACACAACACGAAGTAATCCTTAAACTTTCCTTTTAACATCAATAAGACTGAAAAAAAAAACTTTAAGAGAAGCACATCTGGTTTAGATTTCCTACTGAGAACAGTTATCACTCTGAATTCACCAAATGATCAAGAAACAGTCTTTACACGGTAGGGAGAACAACATTACACCTTATTTGGTTGGCTGCAGCGCCAACACTGAAACGAAACCAAAAACACACAGACACACCCAAGCTTTTCTCCAAGTTCACTTTAAAAGCAGAGACAGAGCTCAGCTCCATCCACACCCTGACATCACTGCAGGAACTTGAGCAGGCAAAAATTTCTTAAAGTGGCATTTTCATGACACACACAAATACACAAACACACAGAGACCCACACAGAAACTCACACACAGACAAACACACACACAGACTCACACACATACACATACACATAGGCATACACACGCAAACAGAGTTACACAGACACGCACGCGCACCAGACACAAACACATACACAGATAGATGCACACTCATTCACAGTGCCACACAGACATGCACACACACATACACACAGACACGCATAAACAGACTCTCAAACAGACGCACACACATACAGACGCACACACATTCACATAGACACGCACAAACGCATAGACATATACAGATTCACACCTTTCTTCAGTTCTGTATAACCAGGTTTGCCAGGGCCTGGAGTCTTCTGTTCAGTTCCAGTTTCCGTTCAAAATAACAGTTATTTTAATGAAATGAAGTTTCATCAGATTCCTTTCTGGGTAGATAGGAGTGTCTTATCAAGAGCGATTGGCGAGGCTAGTTCAGTATTCTTCACCGTGTCGATGTGATCAGATTGATAAATATAAAATGCTGACATGGATACACAGCCCAGCTGCAGGTTAAACGTTCAACCTAGTTGGTGAGATTTGAGTCTCAAACTATTCCAAAGGCAAAAGAGAGAAATAGAGAGAGAGAGAGAGAGAGATGAGAGATAGATAGAGTGAGAGAGAGAGCAAAATGATGGAGCGAGCACTCACCACTAAAATATATATATTTCAATTTAGAACCAATTTATCAGTCCAGTTCCTGACCCACGCACAGTGTAATTCTTCGAGGACAGATGGTCCCAGCCATCCATGGATAATTAGATCAGATAGTCCACACGGGTTAATGATCCACACGAGGTGTGATTTCATACTTTCTCCCACTAAGCCTTCCTTCAGAGATTGCCGTTACTTAGATCTAATCTAACAGGCTGCAAGATTCCACTAAATATAAGCACTTCATTATTCAGAGATTTCGTGAGTTCCAAACAGGCGTTTATTCTCAGTTGGTGAAAGGGATTCAAAACACAGGCATGATTTAAAACATTGGACGTATATGAAAGACGTGGTCGATCGGGTGTCTCTATATCAGTGAGCACGAGGTCTGCATGAAACATTTTCAGTCACAGTTTAAAAGCAGATAGCCGTTCACACGGCAATTTACAAAACATCAATGGTGGTAGTTACTTACCAGGAACACCAATAATAGTAAGGGCTGGGTGAAATATTTTCTCAAATATGTCAATTGGAAGAAGCATGTTGAGTGTGACGTGATGTGTCCCTTTGTGCTGCTGACAGGCTCTCTGCCTCAAACACTGAAGTTATATATTCGCAAAGCCTTTAATTTATACCCTGAGGAATCACCTCAGGGATATTCAGGTCGCAACATGGTTAACGTACTTTTCAAATATTTGAACAAACAGATTACGACATTGGGTTCAAAAAATATTTTATTTTTGAGTGAATGAACACTTTCCAACAGTGGTCTGTGTTGATCACATTGTTCAATTCATTATAACAAAAAGGATGCTGTCCATTCAGTAACAATCGGGCCATGTCTAAATCTCAGATTGTTTCAGTGACATCCATGACTCGACTGCGACCATTCACTGATTCATTTCCAATTGACAGTGTTTCTCTCTGGTTAGTTCCACTGCACTCTGGGAAGTAGCTGCCTCTTTAACTGTGACCATTCAGTGATTCAGTTCCAATTGTCAGTGTCTTTCTTTGGGTGGTTCTACTACACTCTGGGGTGTAGCTGCCTCTTTAACTGTGACCATTCAGTGATTCAGTTCCAATTTCAGTATGTTTGTCAGTTCACTTCCACTGCAGTCTGGGGTGTAGGTGACTCTTTAACTGGATTGGATTTGTTTTGTTGTATTTGTTTATTGTCACGTGTACTGAGGTACAGTGAAAGGTTTTTTTCTCCAAGCAGCTCAACAGATCATTCAGTACATGGGAATTAAACAAAATTCAAGAAAATTCATAATCGGGCAACAAAAGATATACAATTTAACTACATAACCATTGGCATCGGATGAAGCATACAGGGTGTAGTGTTAATGAGATCAGTCAATAAGAGGGTAATTTAGGAGTCTGGTGAGTGGGTTACGGTATAGAGTGGATATGTGGGTTTGAGTAGGGTGATCATTGCTCGGCACAACATCGAGGGCCGAAGGGCCTGTTCTGTGCTGTGCTGTTCTATGTTCTACGTTCTATGTCTGAAGTTAGTTCCATGCGGTCCTGAGCAGAGCAGTTGCCATACCAGGCTGTGACGCAGCCCGATTGGAAGCTTTCTATGGTGCATCTGAAAAAGTGGTAAGGTTTAATGTGGACATGCCGAATTTCCTTAGTTTTCTGAGGAAGTATAGGCGCTGTTGTGCTTTCTTGGTGATAGCGTCAACGTGAGTGGACAAGGACAGATTTTTGGTGATGTGCATCCCTAGGATTTCGAAACTGCTAACGATCTCCACCTCGGCCCCGCTGATGCTGGCAGGTGTGTGTACAGTACATGGCTTCCTGAAGTCAATGACACGCTCTTTTGTTTTGCTGACATTGATGGAGAGATTGTTGTCGTTACACCACTCCATCAGGTTATGTATCTCCCTCCTCTATTCTGACTCGTCGTTATTCGCCGTATCGTCAGCAAACTTGCAGATGGAGTTGCAAACAAGTTTTGCCACGCAGTCGTCTGTGTACAGGGAGTTCGGTTCCTGGCTGGGTCACTGTCTGTGCGGAGTCTGCACGTCCTCCCCGTGTGTGCGTGGGTTTCCTCCGGGTGCTCCGGTTTCCTCCCACAGTCCAAATATGTACGGGTTAGGTGGATTGGTCATGCTAAATTGCCCGTAGTGTCCTTAAAAGTAAGGTTAGGGGAGGGGGGGGTTGTTGGGTTACGGGTATAGCGTGGGTTTGAGTAGGGTGATCATTGTTCGGCAACTCATCCGCTTCATTCTAGATCACAACGTCTTCACCTTTGACAACAAATTCTTCACCCAAATGCATGGAACAGCCATGGGGACCAAATTTGCACCTCAATATGCCAACATCTTCATGCACAAATTTGAACAAGACTTCCTCACCACACAGGACCTGCAACCGATGTTATACACCAGATACATCGATGACATTTTTTTCCTTTGGACCCACAGCGAAGAATCACTGAAACGACTACACGATGAGATCAATAAATTCCATCCCACCATCAGACTCAACATGGACTATTCGCCAAATTCTGTTGTAATCTTGGACACACTCATCTCCATCAAGGACGGTCACCTTAGCACTTCGCTTTACCGCAAGCCCACAGACAACCTCACGATGCTCCACTTCTTCAGCTTTCACCCGAAACACATTAAAGAAGCCATCCCCTATGGACAAGCCCTCCGTATACACAGGATCTGCTCAGACGAGGAGGAGCGTAACAGACACCTACAGATGCTGAAAGATGCTCTTGTGCGAACGGGATATGGCGCTCGACTCATCGATCGACAGTTCCAACGTGCCACAGCAAAAAACCGCACCCACCTCCTCAGAAGACACACACGGGACACCATGACAGAGTATCCTTCGTCGTCCAGTACTTTCCTGGGGCGGAAAAACTACGACATCTTCTTCGCAGCCTTCAACACATCATCAATGAAGATGAACATCTTGCCAAGGTCATCCCCACATCCCCACTACTGACCTTTAAACAACCGCGCAACCTCAAACAAACCATTGTTTGCGGCAAATTACCCAGCCTTCAGAACAGCGACCACGACACCACACAACCCTGCCAGGGCAATCTCTACAAGATATGCCAGATCATCGACTCGGATACCACCATTACACGTGGTTACACCACCCACCAGGTATGCGGCACATACTCGTGCGACTCAACCAATGTAGTCTACCTCTTACGCTGCAGGAAAGGATGTCCCGAAGCGTGGTACATTGGCGAGACCATGCAGAAACTGCGACAACGAATGAACGGGCATCGTGCAACAATCACAAGGCAGGAATGTTCCCTTCCAGTCGGCGAACACTTCAGCAGTCAAGGGCTTTCAGCCTCTGATCTCCGGGTAAGCGTTCTCCAAGACACGCGACAACGCAGAATTGCCGAGAAAAAACTTATAGCTAAGTTCCGCACGCATGAGTGCGACCTCAACAGGGATCTTGGATTCATGTTGAATTACATCCACCACCCACCATCAGGCCTGGACTTGCATAATCCTACCTACTGTTCGGGCTTGAGACAATTTACACCTCTTTAACCTGTGATTATCCCGCTCCCTGGATCTGTAATGATTTGATTACCTGCAAATGCCTGCATTCCAAGCATTGTCCAGCATCTCTGACTTTGTCTATATAAATGTTTCTGGAACATACCTCGCCATTCACCTGAGGAAGGAGCTGCGCTCCGAAAGCTCGTGTTCGAATTAAACCTGTTGGATTTTAACCTGGTGTTGTAAGACTTCTTACTCTGCTCACCCCAGTCCAACGCCGGCATCTCCACATCATTGTTCGGCACAACATCGAGGGCCGAAGGGCCTGTTCTGTGCTGTATTGTTCAATGTTCTATTAGGGGGCTAAGTACGCAGCCGTGCGGGGCACCGGTATTGAGGGCTATTGTGGAGGAGTTTTTGGTGTTCATTCTTACTGATTGTGGTCTGTTGGTCAGAACATTGAGGATCCAGTTGCAGAATGGAGAGCCAAGTCCTAGATTTTGGAGCTTTGATATGAGCTTGGCTGGGATTATAGTGTTGAAGGCGGAGCTGTAGTCAATAAATAGGAACCTGATGTAGGAGTACTTGTTTTCGAGATGTTCTAGGGATGAGTGTAGGGACAGGGAAATGGCGTCTGATGTGGACAGGATGCGATGGTATGCGAATTGATGTGGGTCAAGGCGTTCCGGGCGTATGGCCTGGATGCGCTTCATGATCAGCCTCTCGAAGCACTTCATTACAACTTACGTTAGGGCCATCGGGCGGTAGTCATTGAGGCACGTTGCCTGGTTCTTCTTTGATACCGGTATGATGGTGGTCTTCTTGAAGCAGATGGGGACCTCGGAGTGGAGTAGAGACAGGTTAAAGATGCCCGCGAATACTTCTGCCAGCTGGTCTGCGCAGGCTCCGAGTTTACGACCAGGGATCCCGTCCAGGCCCGACGCCTTCTGCGGATTCACTTTCAGGAAGGCCTGTCTGAATTCAGAAGCTGCGATGGTGGGTGTGGGTGAATTATGGGTTGGTGGGGCACGATAGCGGATTGCTGGTTACCTGCTGGAACCGAGCATAGAATGCATTAAGTTCATCGAGGAGGGGTGCGACTCTGCCAGAGATACTGATGTGACCTGTGACCACACGTGTGACCTGTATGCTCCATCCGATGCCAGTGCTTATGTAGTGACATTGTATATCTTGTGTTGCCCTGTTATGTGAACTGTGTCCATTCAATGATTCAGTTCCAATCGTCAGTGTTTTTCTATGGGTGGTTCCACTGCCCTCAGAGATGTAGCTGCTTCTCTAACTGTGACCATTCAGTTCTGTGATTTACATGGATTCAGGGTGACCATAAATAGCAAATTTCAATGAAACGAATATCTGGAATTATTTAAAGACCAAAGTAAATTATTCCTTCGCTTATTCTGACGCAGATCCTCAAACTAAGACTACATTTTGAAACATTGGGACACCTCAGAAAACTTAGAACCTGCAGATACTAACGCATCAACTCATCGAGCAGCAAACAATATATTTCGCTGCAAACCTAATACACCGTCTCTAACGGACAGTGGCTCTCCATCTGATACACACTTAAACTGTTTACGTTTCTGTTCGTTTGTTCATTGTCACGTGCACCGAAGTGCAGTGAAAAATATTTTTCACCTCCCAGCTCAAACAGAGAGACGGGTTGAAATGTGGATCAAGAGAGAGCGAAATGATCTGTGGTATGCGCTGGTAGATTAGGTGAGAGAGAAGGATGGTCAGAGATAAAGAGGGTGAAATTGAGAGAGGGTTAGAGAGACGGAGGGTGAATAAGAAAGAGGCTGAGATCGAAAGAGGGTGAGAGAGAAACATGGTAGTAGCAATAAAGAGTAAAAATATAGAAGGAGATGATTGAGAGAAGGGGCGGGGAGAGAGTCGATACAGAGGGCGACGTGATGAGGGAGGCAGATGGTTTCTGAAGGGTAGTATGTAAAATGCAAAAGTACGTGGAGTGAAGCCAACTCTGTCATAAATATCTCGAGTGGGAGCGAGTGAAGGCGAGAGCGAGTAAGTGAGTGAGCGTGAGTTGGTGAGAGGGATAGTGGGTGAGAGAGAATGGCGCAAAGGGAAAGAGTTTGAGATAAATTATCAGGTGTGCAGCACATTTGAGAGAGGGAGGGATAGAGAGAGTGGGAATCAGCTAGTGCAAGTGAGGGACAGATTGTGAGCAAAGCGGGATTGCGAGTCGGAGAGATTTTAAGTGTGAGAGAGCGAGTGATTGTGAGAGTGTGAGAGAGGAGGAAGTGTGAAAGAGCTGGCGAGTGTGACAGAGATCGCGAGTGTGAGAGAGAGGATAGATGGAAAGAGTGTAACAGAGAGTGTCAGGGAGGGAGGGCGTGTGATCGAACAGTGAGAACGAGAGAAGGGCGCAGAGAGTGCGAGAGGTGAGAGAGTGTGAGCGAGGGTGTGTGTGGGAGGGGAGTGATTATGAATGGAGGAGAGAGCGGTAGCATGGTGGCGCAGTGAATAGCACTTGGTCTCTACGCTGAAAACCAGATGTCGAATCTCGGTCATGGATCACTGTCCGTGTAGAATTTGCTTATTCTCCACGTGTCTGTGTGCGTTTCACCCCCACAACCAAAAGATGTAAGGTTAGGTTGATTGGCCACGCTAAATTGCCCCTTAATACGAAGCAAAAAAAATCTCAATTCATTTTTAAAAATAAATGAAGGAGAGAGTGTGCGAGTGGTAGAGATTGTGAGACAGAGAGTGAGTGGGAGAGGGAGAGGGTTCCAACAGTGACAGCGTGTTAGAGAGGGAGAGAGTCTGTGTGAGAGAAACTGGTGTCGAGGGGAGGAGTGTGAGAGAGGGGCAGTATGAGAGCGGGACATAATGTGTGAGAGAGGGAGATACAGTGAAAGAGGAAGATACAGTGAAAGGAGGAGGCAGCATGATAGAGGAAAAAGTGTGTGTGAGAGAGTGTGAAAGACGGAAGGCGTGTGTCAGAGGGAGAGATTTCCATAGAGGATGCGAGAAGGAGATAGTGGGAGAAAGGGTAAAAGTGCGAGAGAGGGAGGCATTGAAAGAGGAGGAGATAGTGTGATAAAAGAAGCGTGTGTTTGAATAAGTTTCTAAGAGAGGATGTGTGAAAGAGTAACAAAGCGTTAGAGAGGGAGACAATGTGATAGACTGAAGCACTGTGGGAGACGGAATGAGTGTGAGAGATGAACAGAGTATGAGAGAGGAGGACAGCGTTAGAGAGGGATAAAGAGTGAGTGAGGAAGGCAGTGTGATTGAAGAAAGCGTATGGGAGAGGGAGTGTGTGAGAGAGAAAGTGTATATTTGAAAGCAATTTAGAGAATATATATAAGAATGTGACAAATGTGTGAAAGCCAGAATGTGCCAGCGTGTGTAAGACATGGAACCTGAGAACTTGTACAGTGACAGGGTTTGAGCCGGAGAGTAGATTAAGAATGTGAGAGTGTGTCTGAGAGCCTGTGTGAAAGCGTGTGGAAGAGCGTATGTGTGAGGTCCAACATTTGAGTGACTGATGGAGATATCCGGTGCAAGAATGTGTGGCACTGTGTCTGTGCGAGTGTGTATGAGAGGCAGAAACAAAGAGCACGTGTAACAGCATTTCTGTGAGATCCGTAGTGTAATATCCGAAGTGTGAGAGCGAGTTTTAGAGTGTGTGTGACAGCATTTGTGAGAATGTGGGCGAGGTGAAGTGTGAGAGCCGAACTGTGAGAGCAGATGTGTGAGAGTCGCAGTGTGAGATCTGACGTGTGAGAGTCTCGAGTGAAAGCGTGTGTGAGGACTGGAGAGTAAGAGCCTGAATGTATGAGCGGGTGTGAGAACGTGTGTGAGAGTGAAAGTGCGACGTCATGTGTGAGAGCCGGAATGTGATTGCCGAAGTGTGACTACCGGTGTGTGTGAGAGCCGGAGCAGGAGAGCTGGAGTGTGAGAACATGTGTGAGATCCAGAGATTGATAGCATGTGAGAGAGGTAGTGCGTGAGAACCGCTGTTTAAGGGAGGCAATGAGAGCCGGTGTGTGAGAGCTGGTCTGAGAACAAGTAAGGGAGCCGGAGTGAGAGCCGGAGTGTGAGAGCCGGAGTGTGAGCCGGACTGTAGGAGTCGGAGGGTGAGAACCGCAGCGTGAGATCCGGAGTGTGAGAGCTGGAGTGTGAGAGCCGGATTGTTTGAGAGCCAGAGTGTGGGAGCCGGAGTGTGAGAACCAGAGTGTAAGACCAAGTGTGAGAGCCGAAGTGTGAGATCCTGAGTGTGAGAGCCGGACTGTGAGAGCCGGAGTGTGAGAGCCGGAGTGTGAGAGCCGGTGTGTGAGAGCCGGAGTGAGAGCCGGAGTGTGAGAGCCGGAGTGTGAGCCGGACTGTGAGATTCGGAGTGTCGAATTTGGAATGTGACAGCCGGAGTGGAAGAGTCTGTTTGAGAGCATATGTAAGAGCCGGAGTATGACAGTGTGTGTGAAAGCTGAGGAGTGAGGGCCGGAATCTGAGAGTTTGTGAGAGCTGAGCAGTGATAGTCAGAGTGTGAGAGTGTGCGCGAGAGCTGAGGAGTGAGGCTGGAGTGTGAGAGTATGTGCGAGAGCTGAGGAGTGAGGCCGGAGTGTGAGAATGTGTGTGAGAGCTGCGAAGTGTGAGAACAAGTGTGAGAGCTGGAGTGTGAGAGCCGGAGTGTGAGAGCCGGAGTGTGAGAGCCGGTGTGTGAGAGCCGGTGTGTGAGAGCCGGAATGTGAGAGCCGGAATGTGAGAGCCGGAGTGTGAGAGCCGGTGTGTGAGAGCCGGAATGTGAGAGCCGGAGTGTGAGAGCCGGAGTGTGAGCCGGACTGTGAGAGTCGGAGTGTCGAATATGGAATGTGACAGACAGAGTGGAAGAGTCTGTTTGAGAGCATATGTGAGAGCTGGAGTATGAGAGTGTGTGTGAAAGCTGAGGAGTGAGTGCTGGAGAGTGAGTGTGTGTGTGAGAGCTGAGGAGTGAGAGTTTGAGTGTGTGTGAGAGTTCAGGAGTGAGGCCGGCGTGTGGGAGTGTGTGTGAGAGCTGAAGAGTGAGGGCCGGAGTGTGAGTATGTGTGTGAGACCTGAGGAGTGAGGAGTAAGAGCGTGAGTGTGTCTGAGAGCTGAGTAGTGAGGCCGGACTGTGAGAGTGTGTGAGAACTCAGGAGTGAGGCCGGAGTGTGAGAGGGTATTTGAGAGCTGAGGAGTGAGGGCCGGAGTGTGAGAGTATGTGTGAGAGCCGGAGTGTGAGTTTCGGAGTGTGAGAGCCGGATTGTGAGAGCCGGAGTGTGAGACTAGTTGTCTGAGAGCTGGAGTGTGAGAGCCAGAGTGGAAGAGCAGGAGTCTGAGAGCCGATGTGTGAGCGATGCAGTGTGTGAGGCAGAGTCTGACAGCCGGGGTGCGAGATCCGAAGTGTCAAATTTGGACTGTGACAGGCGGAGTGGAAGAGTGTGTTTGAAAGCATATGTGAGTGCCGGAGTGTGTCAGTTTGTGTGAGAGCTGAGGAGTGAGGGTCGGACGGAATCTGAGAGTGTGTGAGAGCTTAGCATTGAGAGCCAGAGTGTGAGATTGTGCGGGAGAGCTGAGGAGTGAGGCCGGCGTGTGGGAGTCTGTGTGAAAGCTCATGGAGTGAGGTCCGGAGTGTGAGAGTGTGTGTGAGAGCTGAGCAGTGAGAGGTAGAGTGCGAGAGTGTATGCGAGAGCTGAGGAGTGTGGGCCGGAGTGTGAGAGTGTGTGTGAGAGCTGAGGAGTGTGGGCCGGTGTGTAAGAGTGTGTGTGAGAGCTAAGGAGTGAGGGTCGGTAAGTGAGAATGTGTGAGAGAGCATAGTGTGTCAGTGAGTGTCTAGGAGCTGAGGAGTGAGAGCCGGAATGTGAGAATGTGTGTGAGAGCTGAGGAGTGTGGGCCGGGGTGTGAAAGTGTGTGAGAGCTGACGAGTGTGAGCCGGAGCGTGAGACTGTGTGTTACAGCTGAGGAAGAGGGCCGGAGTGTGGGAGTGTATGTGTGGGCTGAGGAGTGAGGGCCGGAGTGAGCGTGTTTGTCTGAGAGCTAAGGAGTGAGGAGTGAGTGTGAATTTCTGATAGCTGGGGAGTGAGGCCGAAGTATGGGAATGTGAGTGAGAGCTGAGGAATGATGGTCGGAGTGTCAGAGTGTGTGTGAGAGCTGAGGAGTGAGGTCCGCAGTGTGGGAGCGTGAATGGCAGAGCATGTGTGATGGCGTGTGTTGGAGCATTTGAGAGCCAGAGTGCGGGAGCCACAGTGTCAGAGCTTCTGTATGAGGGCCTGTGTGTGTGAGCTGATCTACTCCTGCTAGTTCTTATTTTCCGACTGAACCTGCACTTTAATCTTAAGAGCATCATGAACAAGGACTCCCGAAAGTCCCTTCGTTTTTCTGATTTCCAAAGAATTTCCCCATTTAGAGTGACTGACTGTGAGAGCTGGAGTGCGAGAGCCGGAGTTTGAGAGGCTGTATGTGAGAGATTGTGTATGAGAGCTTGTGTGTGAGAGCCAGAGTTTGAGAGCCAGAGTGTGTGTCTTTTTTTTAGCCTGTTCCTTTGCTGTACGTTTCTTTGTTCTTTGTTGTTAATCCACCTACCCTGCACATCTTTGTGTTGTGGAGGTGAGGTCAACATAGGCACGGGGAGAATGTGCAAACTCAACACGTAGAGTGACCCGGGGTCTGATTTTAACCCAGGCCCTTGGCCCCGTAGGCAGCACTGCTAACCACTGCGCCACCGTGCCGCCCCATATGAAGTACAGATAATCTGGTCTGGTGACTTTCTATTGTCAGCAACGTCAACATCTCCCAAATGAACAGCAAAACACAGACTGAAATAACGTCTAATAATTGAAGCGATCTGATGTTAGCCAAGTCAAATTATTGTCCATTGTTTCTTCCAGTTTGGACATACATCTGACATGATGGATTTGAAAGCTTTAAACACATCTCTAGAAGGTGGAAAAGGGAGCTCTCTCTTTATGCCAGTAGAAAATGGAGGCTGCCTCGAGATTGTTGAAGTTACTCTGGTCATGGTTACCGCAAATTCTCAGCCATGCTCTTTTTTCCCAAGTGCTTTAATTATGAGCACCCTTCCAACTCCTGGATTGGATTGGATTTGTTTGTTGGGTACACGTGAACGTGTTTTTCTGCGAGCAGCTCAAACAGATCATTTAGTTCAGGAAAAGAAAATACGGAATAGGGCAACATAAGTACACAGTGCAAATACATGGACACCGGCATCGGGTGACGCATTCAAGTGTAGTATGAAGCAGCTCAGTCTATAAGTGGGTCGTTTAGTCTGGTAACAGCCGGGAAGAAGCTGTTTTTGAGTCTGTTCATACGTGATCCCAGACTTTGTATCTCCTGCCCGATACACGAATTTGGAAGAGCGAGTAAGCAGGGAGGGAGTGGTCTTTGATTATGCTGCCCGCTTTCCCTGGGCAGCGGGAGGTGTAGGTGGTGTCAATGGATCTATGATGATAATAAGTGCCCTACACAATACAGTCGATGTAAACAATGCCCTACAGTAATCAGTATATGTAAACAATGACTTGCAGTAAACAGACTCTATATAACAGTGCCATACAGTAAGTAGAGTCTATATCAACAGAGTCCTACAGAAAACAATCGATGTAAAAAGTGCCCTACCGTAAAAGGTCTATAAAAACATGCCGACAGTAAACAGTCTATGCGAAGTGTGCGACAGAAAACGGTCTATGTAAACAGTACCCTACAGTAATCTGTCTGTAGAAACGATGCCCTACTGTAAACAGTCTATGTAAACAGTGCCTAACAGAAAACAGGCTATGGAAACAAGGCCCGTGTGTAAACAGTCTGTGCAAAGTGTTCAACAGAAAACAGTCTATGTAAAGAGTGTCCTGCAATGAACAGTCCATCTAAACAGTGCCCGTCAGTAAGCAGTCTATTTAAACTATGCCCTACAGTAAACAGTCTATGCAAACTGTGCCCTACAGTAAACAGTCTATGCAAACAAAGTTCAATAGAAAACAGTCAATTTCTAGAGTGCCCTACAGTAAACAGTGCATATACACAGTGCCCGACAGTATATACTCCATGTAAACAGTGCCCTACAGTAACCAGAGTCACTACCCCCGCCTCCTCCACTCCCTCTCAGAACAACGATAGAGCCCCCCTCGTTCTCACATTTCATCCCACCTGCCTCCGTATGCAAAGCATAATCCTCCGCCATTTTCGCCAACTCAAGCGTGATGCCACCACCAAACAAATTTTCTCTTCACTCTCCCTGTCAGCATTCCGCAGGGACCGTTCCCTCCTAGACAATATAGTCCACTCATCTAACATACCCTGTACCTCTACCATCAGCCATGGCACCTTCCCATGCAATCGCAGAAGGTGCCACACCTGCCGCTTTACCTCTTCCATGCTTAAAATTCCAGGCCCAAAACATTCATTCCAGGTTAAGCAGCGTTTCACTTGCACCTCTTTCAATCTGGTCTACTGCATTCGCTGCTCCCAATGTGGTCTCCTCTATATCAGAGAGACCAAACGCGGACTGGGTGATTGGTTTGCTGAGCATCTTCTTTCTGTGCGCATTCAGGATCCTGACCTTCCTGTTGCTTGACATTTTAAGAAAAGACCCTGCTCCAATGCCCACTTGTCTATTTTTGGCCTGCTGCTATGTTCCAGTGAAGCGCAACGCAAACTGGAGGAATAACATCTCATCATCCAGTTAGGCCTTCTGGCCTGAACATGGAAATCAACAACCTCAGATGATCAGCTCCACCTCGACCCATTTGTTCCCATTCCATTTTAACTGTCTTTTACTATTTCTTTATTTCTTAATATACATTTAAACTCACCCCCCAATCTTATCCACCTTTCCTGCATATTTTTGCTCTTTGCATCCCCCCCCCCCCCCCACACACACACACATACAGTTCATCCTCTGATGATAGTTTCCCTGTTGTTTGAACTTTCACATATTTTGTACTCTCTGGGGACTGCCATTAACACCCTTTCCCCTTGGTATCTCTGGCCATTAGCATCCAGTTTCCCTGGGATTCTGTGGCTATGACTCATATTTCATTCTCACTCCACAGTGTAAAGGTTTCCTACTTTCTCTGTCTGTTAGCTTTGACCAAGAGTCATCGGACTCGAAACGTGAGCTCTTTTCTCTCCCTACAGATGCTGCAAGACTTGCTGAGATTTCCCAGCATTTTCCCTTTCGTACCCTCCAGTAAACAGTCTATATAAACAGTGCCCTGCTGCAAACAGTCTATGTAATTAGTTCCCTACAGCAAACAGTCTAAATAAACAGTGCCCTATAGTAAACTGCCCATTTGAACAGTGCCCTGCAGTAAACACTCGATATAAACAGAGCCCTGATGCAAACAGACTATATAATTAGTGCCATACGGCAAACAGTCTAAATAAACAGTGCCGAGAGTAAACAGTCTATTTAAACGGTGGCCTCCAGTAAACACTTTACATAAACAGTCCCCGACAGTAAACAGTCTATATAAACAGTGCCCTGCAGTAAACAGGATTATTTTCTGGAATTGATTTCTTTTTAAAATTCAGCAATAACAGAAATCAACTACTTCCTTTCATTCTTCGGTAATGATGGTTAGTGAATAGATCATAGTGTCTGCTGATTCTCACGGGCAATGTTATGAGTACAGTAAGAAGTCTTACAACACCAGGTTAAAGTCCAACAGGTTTGTTTCAAACACGAGCTTTCGGAGCACGGCTCCTTCTTCAGGTGAATGGAAAGGCTTGTTCCAGAAATGTTTATATAGACACAGTCAGAGAGGCCCCGGAATGCGAGCACCTGCAGGCAATCAAATCATCAAAGATGCAGAGAGAGAGGTAACTCCAGGTTAAAGTAGGTTAAACTCCATTTAACCTGGAGTTACCTCTCTCTCTGCATCTTTGAAGATTTGATTGCCTGCAGGTGCTCGCATTCCGGGGCATCTCTGACTGTGTCTATATAAACATTTCTGGAACAAGCCTTTCCATTCACCTGAAGAAGGAGCCGTGCTCCGAAAGCTCGTGTTTGAAACAAACCTGTTGGACTTTAACCTGGTGTTGTAAGACTTCTTACTGTGCTCACCCCAGTCCAACGCCGGCATCTCCACATCAATGTTATGAGTATTTGAGGTTGAACTCCATCCATCTCCAGTAATCTCCCTACCTGGACCCCACCTCTGGCCTCCTATCTGCTCTTAGTTTTTCATTCAGATCTGTCAATGCGGCATCGACCATCTCAACTTCTCTGCTCCTCTCACTCACTCGATCCCGTCTCCCTCTGAAACTGCTTTAATCCTCTCCTTAATGTCCAGTTCTGTCCTGGTGACATAGGCTGCTCACAATGGTGATCCGGTTATTGTCTGGTCTACTGATCTCTTTCTCATAGAGGCTGAGCGTCAATTCTAGGGCACATCTAGCTACGTTACTCTGGACCAGGGCGCCAGAAGAAAACATCATGACATTGTTGCCAGGATTTTCACTAACCTCATCGACTCTGGAGATCTTCGATCCAGAGCTTTCGATATCATAGTCTCACAAAAACACATATCCTGCATCAACCTCCCGCTTCTAACGCCTTCCAAAAATGGAGAAACTGGACTGTACCCGTTGACTCATTATTTCAGCCACTTCCAGCCGCACCAGCCTCTTTTGTTCCTATCTTGATACGATCCTCTTCCCACATAGCTCTGTCCCTTCCCAGCGACATTCCTGATTCCATCATGCCGTATGTCACATAAACAAGGTAAATTCCCTGGCTCTAACTGCTTAATCTTTCTAATGGATGTCAAGTAACTGAACAGTTCTGCATCCCAACTCCCCAACAGAAGGGCCTGCGAGCTCTCAGGTTCTTCTTAGATCGGAGACCTTGACAATCCATGACCACCACCGCATTCCTGTGCCTCTGTGAACCTGTTCTATCACTCAACAATTACTCCTTCAACTTGTCTCAATTCTTGCAAATAAGAGGTGTGGCCAAGTGTCCCGCCTTGGGCCTCGCTCTGTCTGTCTTTTTGTAGGTTTTGTGAACGCTTTGTGTTCCTGGTCTACTCAGTTCCACTCGCCCAGTTCATTTCCTGTCACAATCTTGACTGGATTGGTGACATTCCATGTTTCTGTATGGATCTGGAAACATAACTCGTTTTTTCTTCCAATTTCTGCCCCTCTCTCATCTTTTTAGGTTCCATATCCGACATTTAGCTTTCCTTCCTTGACCTGTCCATCTTAATTTACAGCGATCGAGTCAGCACCGATATTCATTGCCAGCTCTCTGAATCCACAGCTACCTCGTATACAGGTCCTCATATCTTGCCTCCTGCATGCACTGCATCTCATTCTCCGAATTGCTCTGCCTCCCTCGCCTCTGTTCTGACTATTCCATCTTGGAAAATGGGCCATTGTGGAAAGTCTGCATTTTCGTTAACCCGGGTTACCAAAACCACTTCCTCTGGTGGACAGGCTTTTCAAATTTGTTCAATTCAGTTCCCACAGCTCTGCCCTCAAATATCCTCCCCTCGCCATGAAATAAAATTGTTCCCCCTTTTCCTCACTTTCCTCACCACCGGCCTCCGCTACTTCCAAAAATGTAGCATGATACCACCACCAAACACATTTTCCAACCAACCCGGCATGTTATGAATTCTTCATGTACCGCTCGGTCCTAAACACACTTGTCCACTTCTCCAGCACACCAAAACCACTTTCACTTACCATAGCACCTCACCTTCCATTCACAGAGGGTGCAACAATTGGCCCTTCACCTCCTCCCGTCTCATGATTCTCCGCACCAATCTCTTCTTTCAGGAGAAGAAGTGTTTCACTTCTGCTTCCTACAATTTGTTCTACTGTATTCGCTGCTCCCAATACCGTCTCCTCTACATTGGGGCAACTAAACGCAGACTGGGTGACTGTTTTGCGGAAGACCTTCACTCAGCCCACAAACATGACCGCAGCCTTCCTGTTGCGGCTATTTTAACTCTGCACCTTGCTCTCATTCCCACAAGTATGTCCTTGGCATGCTGCAAGGATCCAGTGAAGCCCAATGCAAGCTGGAGGAGCAGCATTTCAACTTCCAATTAGGCATGTCGCAGCCCTCAGCACTCAACTTTAACTTCAACAACTTAGACTGGAAACGTTTTTCTTCCATCTTAACGCCCTTGGTTTTGCAATATTCCATCTTGAAAATAAAACTTGATTGATATTTTCAATTGATACACAGAAAGGCTTAATGTTTAATATTTAAACTACGTGCGCTTCACGCATACGTATTGCGAGTTTTGGTGTTTCCTCAACTCCTTTCTCTCCCCATTCCCCCCCCCCCCCGGAAACTACCCTTCCTGGAAATCCCTTGGTATTCCCCTCTTTCCGTTCAGGATCTATCATTTCTGCTGCCTCTTTCCGTTCAGGATCTATCATTTCTGCTGCCGGACGTGCAGCTATTTTTTTCGGGTGGAAGCGTGTGCCTCCGCTTCTCCACGTAGCCCCCCTGAGTTCGCGCCTCTCTTTCTCCCCAGAGTTCTGTGCCCCGATCTGACTTTTCCCATCTATCACTTTTTCCCTATGCGCTGTTCGTTTCGGAGAGGTCTTGGAATGGAACTACCAGGCTCTCGCCAAGGCTTCCTCCCACACCCAAAGAAACACACATCCTGTCCAGTAGTGGAAGCCACACTAAGAACGTGGAACCAAATGAGGCAGCACTTCGGTCTGACCGAGATATTCCACCTGGCCCCCATCTACAGAAACCACAATTTCCCACCAGCCACACTACATACCACCTTCAAAAATGGGGACAGGACGTGGGGACGCTGATCGTCAGAGATTTTGACACGGGGGATAGACTAGCGACACTACGTAAACTGACGGAGGAGCTGGAATTGCCGACAGGAAGAAACTTAGACACCTACTAAAGCACTTCCTCCAGAAGGAGAGAAAATAAATTCCGTGGGCCCCAAGAACCACATTACTCGAGGATCTGAATATCCCATTTTCTAAATAGAGTGCAATGGTTCCGAATATGGAGAGGGTGTAGTCCTGGCAAGTGTATCTTGGGGAATTTCCTGTGCCTCAGAAGGCAAATTTCTGAGAAAAGCTTGTCAGGAATTGTTTTCAAGAGAGGGTGTATTTGAGGGAATATTGCAATGTGGGAGTTTTCGGAAAATGTCATTACATCATAGGAGAGCGTTCAGTACGAATAAGTGAGTATGGGAAGTGTGTGTCCTGGAAATGTCTCGAGACTGGTCAGGCTCTATTCTCCCCACTCCGAGAGAACCCAGAAATTTGAATTGGAAATCTAATTGGGAAAAAGGAAATATCATAAGTGTTCAAGGAGTTCAGATCAATAACGATAATTCGGAAGTGTGTTTTGTGCATGCGTAACTAACAGGGTTGTATGGTCAACCAGAGAGATTTTTGTTGCGACAAACTGTCGGAAGTTTTAAAGCGGAACATAGTGAAAGCCTTACCCGACTTTTAAAACATTACCACAACATCCCCTGTTCCGAATTAAGACAGAAGGAGGAAATGGCCATGCAGGCAATGGAACGCCTCATGAATCCAGAGCATTTCGCAGTCGCAGCGACCAGCAGTAGCAGAGTAGGTCAGTGTCCCGTGTGGGAGCTGGAACCCCGCAAGTATCTAAAAGGGAAAGGATGGCCCCTTTGGAATGAGCTTAGTATGAATGAGGAGACAGGGACATATTTGGTGGGAGAACCTCTCTCAAATTCATAAGAAAAATCTTAGTAAAGCACGCAAGCCGATGGCAATCGTGTCCTGTTTGGCACAGTTGCGAGGCACTGAGGAGGTCGTTCGGACGCTCCGAGCAGAGTTAGAGGAACGAAACAGAATGAGTAAAGTGGATGTCAGGGACATCGAAAAGGAAAACCTCGAGCTAAGAGGGAAGCTGGCAGAGAAGGGTAGAGAGGTTGATGATGCCAAGAGGGCCCATCAGCCGTGTTCCTTCAAGAACGGCACGAGCAGCTACGACCCGTGGCTTATTCCTCAAGACTTTTAGACCCCGTAGAGCAAGGATTTTCAGCCTGCGAGAGGCACCTCCTAGCAGTTTTTTGGGCAGTTCAGTACTTCGCGTACATTACCGAACTCAATCCCATCACCATTGTGACCGAGCACACCCCCACACAGTTACTTTTATACGGTTGACTGAAGGACGGTTCAGTGAGCCAGATCAGAGCAGCTAGATGGACGTTACTGTTACAAGGGCGGGACATAACAGTTAAACGGACCAGGACACACACATTTTTAGCAGACAACCTCCAGTATCCACGACAGCCCCACGAATGTGAAATTGTAGCACCCCTACACAACACAGGACCCTTCATAGCAAAGACACCCCCCAGAAAGATAGGAAATTCAAGCCAGAGCCCCCAACACGCAGACACGTGTGGACCACTGAAAATATACGTGGACGGTTCATCCACAGTTTTAGATGGAGAACGCATCACTGGATGCGGGATCTATGTGGAGGATGCGCAGGGTCGCGCACTAGAGGAAATGTCTTTAAAATTACCGGGTCACTTAGGCGCGCAGGCAGCAGAGCTCGCGGCCATCGCATAGATAGTGGACCACCTAATTCGTTTCCCAGCGCGGCAGACATATCTTCGGACAGTTTATATGTTTACAATAGCTTGACCGATTTTCTACCCCTGTGGAGGACACGAGGTTTTGTCTCCGCAGACGGGAAGCCCCTTCCATCAGCCCCACTACTCCACCATATCCTAGAGAAAGCAAAGGATAGGACTTTTGGCATAATTGAAGTTAAGAGTCACCATAGGTCATCCCCCCCCCCCCCGGAAATGTAAAAGCCGACGCACTGGCAAAAGCAGGTTCCAGGCGAGGTCACTTTTGTACACCCCCAGCTAGCGCACCAGCTAGCGCCCCTGTGAGTGCAGTCCAGGTCTCACAGACAGATATTAAATATTTAGTTGAGGCACAGAAACAGGACGGAAATCTCAGGGAGATTTTTAAAGGAAACTTTGTAGCCCAATATGATAGATTCAGACACGCTTTGATCACACATGAGGGTGTGATCGTCAAAGACAAACTGTATGTGGTTCCTGAACAGGATAGGAACCAAATGAATGCCTTATTTCATGACAGTCATGGACACCAAGGGATCGACCCGACCACAAGACACCTCAGACAACTCTGTTGGTGGCCACACTTATGAAACGGTGTGACACACTACATCGAGAATTGTCTAATTTGTGCACAAAATAACCCGGAGAGGTTGTCAAAGAAGGCACAACATAGCCATACTCGCCCCGTTAGTGGCCCCTGGACAAACCTCCAGATCGGTTTTATAGGACCATTGCCCCTCTGCAGGAATGGCTATAAATATGTTCTGGTAGTTATAGATACCTTTACCAAATGGGTAGAGGCATTCCCTTCACGAAGCAACACAGCTAAGACAGCTGCAAAGATCCTGACCCACCACATTTTTACGATATGGGGTCTCCCCAGAAGTATAGAGTCAGATCAGGGATCTCACTTCACAGGGCGGGTCATGAAGAACGTCCTGACCATATTCGGCATAAAACAAAATTTCCACATTGCGTATCACCCCCAGTCAAGCGGGATCGTAGAACGCATGAATCGGACCCTAAAATCGACCCTTAGGAAGATGGTACAGGAGAACAATTCGATTTGGGATTTAGAACTTCCATTATCACTAATGTTCATCCGCAACACGGTTTCATCATCCACAGAATTCACCCCACACACACGCATGACCGGACGCCCTATGAAAGGGACAGAATTCCTTTTAGGACTGGACATGACTAGCCCCGAAGTGACGGCCCTCACACATGAGAAGGCAGTCAAATAATTAGTTGAGACTGTGATGTCTGCACAGTTAGCAGCCGCAGTAACCCTAGGCAAGCGACGAAAACAGAGCACGGCTTGTTTTAATATGAATGTACACCCCAAGGAATTTCAGGTGGAGGCAGGACAGCCACAGCACCCCACCCTACAGCCCCCACGTTAGCGACTACGACCCCGACTCCAGTGACTCCATGGAGGTCACCTACATTAAATATCCAAACCCACACCCAGACCCACCACCCGACCCCGACGATACCGACTATACCCCTTCAAATTTAGACACCACATTTTGGCACAGGGACAATTCATGGCGACTTTTCCGCAATGACGAGCGTGACCCCCGGTCACATAATGCACAGATTGCATGCCTGATCCATACGAGAGTTTGGGATCCGGGAGAAGAGGAAGACGTGATGTCCGACTCGCGACACGGAAACCCCTTTGTGACCCTGTTCACAGAGAAAGAGGAGAAGTGAGGTGTCCAGATGATGTAACAGAGGAACCGCTTGAGGGAAGCGATATCCTTTCTGATGGAACCTGCACGTTTGTTTTCTTTTTAAGATATGTTAAGGGTTTGATTGCAGATCGGACACTGTCTTTTCAGCTGAAAAGCTTGTGACCGCCTCACATACACGTTAGTTTGTCCGCAGATATCTCTGAGAACTTCAGTTAGATATTCTCTGGTGAACCGACAAAGTTCACGATTTGTCTTATGTTTTCAGATGTTAGAGCATCTTGGCTCCTCCCTCGTTTTTCAGGTGCCCCTCTATTCTGTGAATAGAGGCTGCCATTCCACGACGAATACATTCATGCCCGTTCATTTCAGGTTGCTCAGGCAGTGGAGAAACGGCATTGAGGACCCGCCCTGTCTGAGAACCCCCTTTGGTCAGCTAAGCTCGGGTACGGCACAGCACGCCTAACCCGAGGATCCCATACAAATCTTACCCGTAGCAGCCCATACGCAACTTATTCGACCTTTTCGTTCAAAATTTGGTTTCATTTTTCTTTAGGTAGCCCTTCGGCAGCCATCCCACATGCTATTTACATCCAGGAACATTCGGATGGTAAATCGCAAAGCCTGCGAGAGGGCTCGCAGTGGATAAGTTGTTAGGTGTATGTCTGGTCCTAAATTCGTATTTGAAAAAAAAATGAGGGGAGTCACAGGGTGTGACTTGGCCATTCATTTAATGGACAATTGGAATGAGAGGACATATACACTAGCATTACAGGTATTAAACTGTGTATTGACAGATACTGTGCTTGATTCCATAGCTTTCGAACAGTGGAAGGAGGGTTCACAGCAAGATCAGCCATACAAAAGGAAGAGAAGGAATAGAAGAAAGAAGACCCCGATAGAAGCCTACATATTTTTACTGATTATTGTTGTATTTTTCGCGCGAATGCAAACCATGTTTCCCCATGACCCCCGCCGTTAATGTTTCCCACACACCGACTTCTCCATGCTCAGAGATGATCAGCGAGGTTCAGACCTGGTGCACTAAATTCATGACCTGGTACTCGATGTCATACATAATTGAATCACTTTTGGTGATTGCAATTCTCTGCATCATAGTGCAGACCAAGAGGTTGAAAAAATGGAAAAGGAGAGCCTCCCGCTCCTGTCCCTCAACCATTTACGGAGTGCAATCCCCCATTTTCGGTTCTCACCCCTTGATGCATAAGAAATTTATTAAAAGCGATCTCTAAATAAAAGGATTACGGATGTATTATATGGTTCTGTACTCGACTGCCGAGTCAGAAAGCAAGATGTACTGTGGTATGAATGAGTAAGATTTTAAGATATGATAGAATGTTTTTAAAATAAGACGAGAGTAGTTATTGTGATAGGTAGAGGTTCCCGTGTATTGATAGTGCATGTCCCCTTTGACAAAGCGCCAATTAGAGAAATGTTATCTAAAATCTTTTGCCATAGTTAAGGACAGAGTAGACGCCCTGGAACTCGCAAAGGTCAGGGAACCCAAAGGAACACAAAGGAACCGAACATAGGTGATCCTTCACAATTTCTAGTGAGGATCACAAGGATGGAGTGTAGCCATCTAAGATGGACACCAGTAACACAAAATGGAAGACTGCAAAGAATAGAGGGGACAATGGACATGGTCAAAAGCAAACAGCTCGCAGAAGCAGTCAGCATTGAGACACTTGCAGAAACCGGTTTCCCGACAGCTGCAGAGTTCAGGTAGCGCTGTTAATGGGAAAGCAATCTACATACTAATGAGGTGATACCGGGACAATCCCGGGCACAATAGATACACTCAAGTATCTATTGATACTTTCAACAGAGAAGCAGACACGATGGAGCCAACGAAACCAGGACAATGAGTCCTAAGAACCGCCCCAGCCATCAATGAACGACACTAGGATAGGGGGGTTCAAATCATAGCGATTGGGGAAAGGCTCAATCGATACCCAGCAGGTGAGGAAGCCCGCCCCAAGGGGCACGGAGCTCCTGGGACCGATAAAAGAAGGTCCCGCACATGGTGCGGTCTCCTGTCTCCGGCCTCCGACTCCAGCCTCCAGACTCCTGTCTTTTACACCAGCCGTCGAGCAGCAGCCATCGATCAGTAAGTGCCAAACGACGACCGCTACCTTGACAGAGTCATTACTTATACCCGTACCGACCAGTAGCAACAATAAGTTGCAGACCAGAACGGAACGAAGGCCTTGTTCCCTGACCTTGCCTGTTCCTTCTTAGATAAGTATTAGTCGTTTATTGGTAGAGAAGTAAGTTAGTCTTTAGCAAGTGCATGAGTATTTATTATCAATGTTATAATAAACTCTAACTGTTTGGACATACTAATTGGTGTATAGCTTTATTGCTTTGCACTTGACCTTGATGCTTGTGACGGTGTCTCTTACGGCACCTGGCGACTCCAGAGCATAGAAATAAGAAACAGAGCCAAGCAAGTGTTAAGCCCACTTCCTCTGTTGGAGGAGTGTTAAACACACTAACTCAGAACGAGCAACAATAGACAGAAAGGCTTAATGTTTAATATTAAAATTACGTGCGCCTCACCCATACGTGTAGTGAGTTTTGGTGTTTCCTCAACTCCTTTTTCTCCCCTATCTCCCCCCACCACCCCTCCCCCCGCAACTACCCTTCCTGGAAACCCTTTGGTATTCTGCTCTTTCCGTTCAGGATCCTTTCTTCCCCAACTCCTCTTCTCCTCTACCTTTTCCCTCTATCATTTCTGCTGCCGGACGTGCAGATTTGTTTTTCGGGTGGAGGCGTGTGCCTCCGCTTCTCCATGTAGTCTCTCTGAGTTCGCGCCTCTCTTTCTCCCCAGAGTTCTGTGACCCGATCTGACTTTTCCCATCTATCACTTTTTCCTTATGCGCTGTTCGTTTCGGAGAGGTCTTGGAATGGAACTACCAGGCTCTCGCCAAGGCTTCCCCCCACACCCAAAGAAACACACATCCTGTCCAGTGGTGGAAGCCACACCAAGAACGTGGAACCAAATGAGGCTGCACTTCGGTCTGACCGAGATATTCCACCTGGCCCCCATCTACAGAAACCACAATTTCCCACCAGCCACACTACATACCACCTTCAAAAATGTGGACACTACGTAAACTGACGGAGGACCTGGAACTGCCGACATGAAGAAACTTAGACGCCTACTAATGCACTTCCTCCAGAAGGAGAGAAAATAAATTCCGTGGGCCCCAAGAACCACATTACTAGAGGATCTGAATATCGCATTTTCTAAATAGAGTGCAATGGATCCGAAGATGGAGAGGGTGTAATCCTGGCAAGTCCATCTTGGGGAATGTCCTGTGCCTCAGAAGGCAAATTTCTGAGAAAAGCTTGTCAGGAATTGTTTTCAAGAGAGAGTGTATTAGTGGGAATATTGCGATGTGGGGATTTTCGGAAAATGTCATGAAATGTCATGGCGTGCTGGGGCAGCACGGTAGCATGGTGGTTAGCATAAATGTTTCACAGCTCCAGGGTCCCAGGTTCGATTCCCGGCTGGGTCACTGTCTGTGTGAACTCTGAACGTCCTCCCCGTGTGTGCGTGGGTTTCCTCCGGGTGCTCCGGTTTCCTCCCACAGTCCAAAGATGTGCGTTTTAGGTGGATTGGCCATGCTAAATTGCCCGTAGTGTCCTAAAGAGTAAGGTTAAGGGGGGTTGTTGGGTTATGGGTGTGGGGTGGATGCGTGGGTTTGAGTAGGGTGATCATTGCTCGGCACAACATCGAGGGCCGAAGGGCCTGCTCTGTACTGTACTGTTCTATGTTCTTTGTTCTATCCTGGGAGAGCGTTCAGTACGAATAAGTGAGCGTAGGAAGTGTGTGTCCTGGAAATGTCTCGAGACTGGTCAGGCTCTATTCGTCCCATAATAATGACAGGGCGAGCGCCTGCGTTTTCAAAATTATATTCCATTGATCATGGTGGATTGCAATAATCCAGGCGTGGGGTCGAGCTTCATCAGGAATTCTGCCCAGCCAACCGTCCAATCCGATGTGTGGTTCAATGATTAGGAGGGAGGAGTGATGACAATCTCTGGAATATGTGTACCCAGTTTGAGAAACCTGGCCACTTTAAGATTAAATGAGAAATTGAACCGCTCCCAAAGTTATCTGAATAGTTAACATTTTCCTACCACCTAAATCAAACTGACATGGCTTAACTTGACACTCCCCCCCCCCCCCGCCCATCTTACTTCCCTCTTTTCAATGTTAATCTATGTTGTCCACTCTTCTACCCACACTCCCATCCACCCACAGGACATGTTATTGATGCTGAAATCCTCTCCTGGTTCAGGCACGACGTATGTTTAATCAGTAATTTACAACCTGTTCTCCATTTCTCTATGACAGTTAACTTATTGGGACTTGCAATTTTGTGTCGGGGAAAGTGTGGCCTCTCCACCGGCACCACTCTCTACCTGGTGGTATTGGCGTTGGCGGATCTGCTGTTTATTATCACTAAGCCCATACTGATAAGGATGATGTATTATTATTTCGCGCGGAACTTTCTGAAATCACGCCTGTGTGTAGTGGTAAAGATGCCCTGGGGTCTGTAACCCTGGTCTGTTCTGTGTGGTTCACTCTCACCTTCTCCTTTGATTGATTTATGGCCATTTGCTGCCAGAAACCGAAAACTAAATATTGCACCGGAAAAACTGCGGCTGTAGTTCTGTCAACAAGTGGCATCCTGCTTTGTGTAAAAAAACATCCCCTGGTACTTTCTCTATGAACCTGTTGAGATAATCGATAATGTCCAGTGGTATTGTCGGCCAAAGAACAGCTTTTTCTCTGATCTGATGTCGTTTTTGTTCATCGTGTTTTTTCAGGTTTCAATCCCATTGTGCAATCCTGTTGATCAACGCTCTGACAGTCAGACACATTTTAATCACCAGTCGTGTCCGGAAGGCATTGAGGGCTCAGAGTCAGGGAGACAATCGCAGAGACCCAGAGATGGAAAACAGAAGGAGGTCAATTATTTTACTCTTCAGCATCTCTGGAACTTTCATTATTCTGTGGATGGTTTTTGTTGTTAATGTTTTCTATATTATTTACAAGCAGTGGGAAAAATGCTGGTGAATTTAAATTGCTGCACAAACACATTAATTGATGTGATAACTCAGTCCAGGTTCCGGGAGCAGATCAGGATCGCCTTTATATATCCTGTTAAATGAATTCTTAAAATAATCAATAGATTAAGGCAGGGCAGCACGGTAGCATTGTGGATAGCGCAGTTGCTTCACAGCTCCAGTGTCCCAGGTCCGATTCCGGCTTGGGACACTGTCTTTGCGGAGTCTGCATATCCTCCCCGTGTGTGCGTGGGTTTCCCCCGATTGCTCCGGTTTCCTCTCACAGTCCAAAGATGTGCAGAGTAGGTGGATTGGCCATGATACATTGCCCTTAGTGTCCAAAACTGTCCTTAGTGTTGGGTGGGGTTACTGGGTTATGGGGATAGGGTGGAGGTCTTGACCTTGGGTATTGTGCTCTTTCCAGGAGCCGGTGCAGACTCGATGGGCCGAATAGCCTCCTTCTGCACTGTAAATTCTATGATAATAATTATATGAATTAAACTGACTGAAAGCCCTTCAGCCAAACAGAAGTTCCATTCGATGATTTACAGCCGACCAGCCAATCAGGAGATCCATTAGCGAACTGACTGTCGCCTCAGCCAATTAGAGGTCGCTTGCACTGCCGGAGAGCACAGGAAAGACAATCGGAATAACCAGCCTCTGACTCACAGAGGCTGGGCCAAACAGGGATCTGACGGGCGGAACGTTCTACCAATCAGTGACTCGGCATTCGGACTGTACGCTGCTGCAGCCAAGCAGATACTCCAATTTCAGATTGACAGCTGTCACAGCTAATCAGAGAATGCGCCTGCAGATCGACAGCGCGTCAGCCAATCAGAAACTTCGCATGCAGACGTTATCTGTCTCAGTCTATCAGAGGTACCGCTTTCAAACTGTCAGCTTCTCCAACCAATCAGACTCCGCATGCAGACTCACAGCTGCGACAGCCAATCAGGGAGTGCGCAGTTCTCGCTCACTCTCTTTAAATCTTTTCTCATTCTCAATTCTCACTACCTTGAAATTCTCACTATCTCTCATTATATTCTCTTCAACTCTCTTTAAATTATCGAGCGCTCCCGATAAACTTTCTCCAACACTGCTTGGATTCCCTCTCACTCTCGTTAAATTATCTTCACACCTCTTTAAATTCCCTGTCACTCTTCGAATTCTCTTTAACTCTCTTTAAATTATCTTCCAATTTCTTTAAGTTCTCTGGAACTTTTATTAAATTCTCTTTAACACTTTAAATTCTCTTTAACTCTTTCATTCTCAAGATCTTTAAATTCTCGCTCACTCTTTAAAATCTTTCTAATTGGTTAAATTCTCTTTAACCTCTCGCTGCCTAAACTCTCTCTTTCTAACCTTACTCTTTCTCAACCTCTTCCTCTCTCATTCTAACCCTCTCTTTTATCAATCCTCTGTATTTCTAACCTTCGTTCCATCTTTCTAACCTTGTCTCTCTCTCTCTAACCCTCGCTCTCTCTTTCTAACCGCCCCCTCGCTTTCTAACCATCTCTATTTCAAACATCTCTCTCTTTGTCGCCTATCTCTCTCTGACCTATCCCCATCTTTCTCAGCCTTTCTATCTTACCTTTATCACTCTGTCTTTCTAACCTCTTTCTCCCTCTATGTCTTTCTCACCAGCCTCTCTCTCGTCCTCGTCACCTCCCTCTCTGTCGTTCTAATCTCTATCTGTCTTTCTCACCCCTCGCTCTATCTAATCCCCTCCTCTCTCTCTCCTCTCTCACACATACTCTCAATCTCTGCGTTTCTAACCCTCTCTCTCACCCCCATTCTCTTTCTCGCTCTCCTCTCTCACACATACACACACTCACTCTGTCATTGTAACCTCCCTCTGTCTCACCCCTTCTATATTTATCTCACACATACTCTCTCTCTCTCTCTCTCTCTCTGTAACCTCCATCTATCTCCCTTTCTAACCTCTCTCTCGCCCTCCATCTCTCTTTGTCTTTCCAATCGATCTCTCTATATTTTTAAACTCTCATTTACATTGCAGGGCCGTTGGTAATGATCTTTTCGTCCTCGCTGTCAACAGGGGTGGCACCAGAGGATTGGAGAGTGGCGAATGTCGTGCCCCTGTTGCGAAAAGGGAGTAGGGATAACGCTTGCAATTACAGGCAAGTTAGTCTTCCTTCGGTGGTAGGCAAAGTAATGGAAAGGGTATTGAGGGATACGATTTCTCAGCATCTGGAAAGAAAGACACTGCTTGATTAGAGATAGTCAGCATAGATTTGTGAGGGGTAGGTGTTGCCTTACACGTTTTATATACTTCTTTGAGGAGGTGACTAAGCATGTGGATGAAGATTAGGCAGTGGATGTAGTGTACATGGATGTTAGTAAGGTATTTGATAAGTTTCCCCATGGTAGCCTTATGCAGAAAATAAGGAGGCATGGGATAGTGGGAACTTTGGCCAGTTGGATAACGAAATGGCCTACCGATAGAAGACAGAGAGTGGTGGTGGATGGCAAATATTCAGCCTGGAGCCCAGTTATCAGTGGCGTACCGCAGGGATCAGTTCTGGGTCCTCTGCTGTTTGTGAATTTCATTAACGACTTGGATGAGGGAGTTGAATGGTGGGTCAGTAAATTTGCAGATGATACGAAGATTGGTGGAATTGTGGATAGTGAGGAGGGCTGTTGTCGGCTGCAAAGAGACATAGATAGGATTCAGAGCTAGGCTGTGAAGTGGCAGATGGAGTTTAACCGTGACAACTGTGAGGTTGTCCATTTTGGAAGGACAAATATGAATGCGGTATACATGGTTAACGGTAGGGTTCTTGGCAATGTAGAGGAGCAGAGAGATCTTGGGGTGTATGTTCATTGATCTTTGAAAGTTGCCACTCAAGTGTATAGAGCTGTGAAGAAGGCCTATGATGTGCTACAGTCTATTAGCAGAGGGATTGAATTTAAGAGCCGTGACGTGATGATGCAGCTGTACAAAACCTTGGTCAGGCCACATTTGGAGTATTGTGTGCAGTTCTGTTCACCTCATTTTAGAATGGATGTGGAAGCTTTGGAAAAGGTGCAAAGGATATTTACCAGGATGTTGCCTGGAATGGAGAGTAGGTCTTATGAGGAAAGGTTGAGGGTGCTAGGTCTTTATCATTAGAACGGTGAAGGATGAGGGACGACTTGATAGAGGTTTATAAGATGATCAGGGGAATAGATAGAGTAGACAGTCAGATACTTTTTCCCCTTGGTGGAACAAACCATTAAAAGGGGACATGCATTTAAGGTAAATGGTGGAAGATATAGGGGGGGGGGAAGTCAGATGTTCTTTACCCAGAGACGTGTGGGGGCATGTAATGCACTGCCTGTGGAAGTAGTTGAGTCGGAAACTTTAGGGACGTTCAAGCGGCTATTGGCTAGTTACATGGATATAGGGTAGAATAATGGAATGTAGATTCATTTCTTCTTAGGGGAAGAACGGTAGCATTGTGGATAGCACAATTGCTTCACAGCTCCAGGGTCCCAGGTCCGATTTCGACTTGGATCACTATCTGTGTGGAGACTGCACATCCTCCCCGTGTGAGCGTGGGTTTCCTCCGGGTACTCCGGTTTCCTCCCACAGTCGAAAGATGTGCAGGTTGTGTGGATCGGCCATGATAAATTACCCATCGAGTCCAAAATTCTATGATTAACTTCGGACAAAAGTTCGGCACAACATCGTGGGCCGAAGGGCCTGTTCTGCGCTGTATTTCTCTATCTATCTATCTACTGCATTTCTAACCCACCTCCCCACCAACCTCTATCTCTCCCTTTCTAACTGCGGCACGATAGCACAGTTGGAAGCACGGTTGCTGCACTGTACCAGGGTCCCAGGTTCGGTTCCAGGCTTGGGTCACTGTCTGCGCGGATTTAGTACCTTCTCTCAATGTATGCATGAGTTTCCTCTGGTTGTTCGGCATTCCTCCCACAGTCGCGATAAACATGCTGTTAGGGACTTTGGACATTCTGAATTCTCCCTCAGTATATCGGAGGAGGCACCGGAATGTGTGACTGGAGGATTTTCACAGTAACTTCATTGCTTGGTTAATGTAAGTCTACTTATGACAATTGAAGTGAAAATATTCACGAATAGACCTTTGAGTGAGTACAGAAGCGATTTATTAATTTTCAGAATTCTGGGAGAAAGACCTTTGACCCCCGTAGTTTGCACCATCCTTTCTTGCCTGAGCTGAGGTCGCACTAAGTTAACATACTGAAGGAAGACGGAATTAGTTTGCATTCACATTGACATATACCCAATTAATTCGATCAAGTCATACTCCATAACATGCATCTTCAATGCCATATATGGCTTCACGTTAGCTCCTAAAGCCTCTAATTGGCAGTTTGTGTCTCATTACGTAGATAACGGTTACACACAGCCACGTTGAACACGCCCTGCCTCATTCCTTCCTCGTTCCTTAATTTGGGGCCCTTTATCAGTTGGAGGCAAGGCCACATTGGATTTGGTTTTGGGTAATGAACCAGGCCAGGTGTTAGATCTGGAGGTAGGTGAGCACTTTGGAAACAGTGACCACAATTCGGTGACATTTACGTTAGTGATGGAAAGGGATAAGTATACCCAGCAGGGCAAGAGTTATAGCTGGGGGGAAGGGCAATTATGATGCCATTAGACATGACTTAGGATGTGTAGGCTGGAGAAGTAGGCTGCAAGGGTTGGGCACACTGGATATGTGGAGCTTGTTCAAGGAACAGCTATTGCATGTTCTTGATCAGTACATACCAGTAAGGCAGGGAGGAAGGGGTCGAGCGAGGGAACCGTCTTTACCAAAGAAGTGGAATCTCTTGTTAAGAGGAAGAAGGAGGCCTATGTGAAGATGAGGCGTGAAGTTTCAGTTGGGGCGTTTGATAGTTACAATGAAGCGAGGAAGGATCTAGAGAGCTAAGACGAGCAAGGAGGGGACATGAGAAGTCTTTGGCAGGGAGGATCAAGGAAAACCCAAAAGCTTTCTATAGGTATGTCAGGAATAAAAGAATGACTAGGGTAAGAGTAGGGCCCGTCAAGGACAGTGGTGGGAAGTTGTGTGTGGAGGCTGAGGAGATAAGCGAGATACTAAATGTATACTTTTCGTCAGTTTTCACTCAGGAAAAAGATAATATTGTGGAGGAGAATGCTGAGACCCAGGCTATTAGAATAGATGGCATTAAGGTGCGTAGGGAAGAAGTGTTGGCAATTCTGGGCAAGGTGAAAATAGATAAGTCGCCGGGGCCTGATGGGATTTATCCTAGGATTCTCTGGGAATCCAGGGAAGAGATTTCTGAGCCTTTGGCTTTGATTTTTAGGTCATCATTGTCTACAGGAATAGTGCCAGAAGACTGGAGGATAGCAAATGTGGTCCCTTTATTCAAGAAGGGGAGTAGAGATAACCCCAGTAACTATAGGCCGGTGAGCCTAAAGTCTGTGGTGGGTAAACTCTTGGAGAGGATTATAAAAGATACGATTTATAATCATCTAGATAGGAATAATATGATTAGGGATAGTCAGCATGGTTTTGTGAAGGGTAGGGCATGCCTCACAAACCTTATCGAGTTCTTTGGGAAGGTGACTGAACAGGTAGACGAGGGTAGAGCAGTTGATGTGGTGTATATGGATGTCAGTAAAGTGTTTGAAAAGGTTCCCCATGGTCGGCTATTGCAGAAAATACGGAGGCTGGGGATTGAGGGTGACTTAGAAATTTGGATAAGAAATTGGCTAGTTGAAAGAAGACAGAGAGTGGTAGTTTATGGGAAATGTTCAGAATGGAGTTCAGTTACGAGTGGCGTACCACAAGGATCTGTTCTGGGGCCGTTGCTGTTTGTCATTTTTATAAATGACCTAGAGGAGGGCGCAGAAGGATGGGTGAGTAAATTTGCAGACGACGCTAAAGTCGGTGGAGTTGTAGACATTGCGGAAGGATGTTTCAGGTTACAGGGGGACATAGATAAGCTGCAGAACTGGGCTGAGTGGTGGCAAATGGAGTTTAATGTGGAGAAGTGTGAGGTGATTCACTTTGGAAGGAATAACAGGAATGCGGAATATTTGGCTAATCGTAAAATTCTTGGTAGTGTGGATGAGCCGAGGGATCTCGGTGTCCATGTACATAGATCCCTGAAAGTTGCCACCCAGGTTGATAGGGTTGTGAAGAAGGTCTATGCTGTGTTGGCCTTTATTGGTAGAGGGATTGAGTTCCGGAGCCATGAGGTCATGTGTCAGTTGTACAAAACTCTAGTACGGCCGCATTTGGAGTATTGCGTACAGTTCTGGTCGCTTCATTATAGGAAGGACCTGGAAGCTTTGGAACGGGTGCAGAGGAGATTTACCAGGATGTTGCCTGGTATGGAGGGAAAATCTTATGAGGAAAGGCTGATGGACGTGAGGTTGTTATCGTTAGAGAGAAGAAGGTTAAGAGGTGACTTAATAGAGGCATACAAAATGATCAGAGGGTTAGATAGGGTGGACAGCGAGAGCCTTCTCCCGCGGATGGAGGTGGCTATCACGAGGGGACTTAGCCTTAAATTGAGGGGTAATAGATATAGGACAGAGGTCAGAGGTGGGTTTTTTAAGCAAAGAGTGGTGAGGCCGTGGAATGCCTTACCTGCAACAGTAGTGAACTCGCCAACATTGAGGGCATTTAAAAGTTTATTTGATAAGCATATGGATGATAAGGGCATAGTGTAGGTTAGATGGCCTTTTGTTTTTTTCCATGTCGGTGCAACATCGAGGGCCGAAGGGCCTGTACTGCGCTGTACCGTTTTATGTTCTATGTTCTACAAGTAGCTGACAATACCGACATTGGGCAAGTTTGCTAATGGCTAATTGTCTCTTTGGTTGCATCTTGTTGATCACTTGTTTTGCACAATGCTTTACTTCAGCATCAGACACCGATAATAACTTGGTCACGAATAATGACAGAGTCCATTTTACATCAGGCGGCATCCATGTTGTAGTCTATTCGAAATTCTACCTCATCAGACACCACTGCTGGTCCTTGGACTTCCCGATGTCCCAAGCTGACCACATCGTCACATCCAGCTCGATATTCCCCCGTCTAGGACGTCACAGTCGTTGATCCGGGGGTCAGGCACGTCGGAGGTGTCTCCAGAGCCGGCCCTAGGTTTGCTGGAGCCCCGGGCAAGCTGAACTTCGGTGCCCTTACAAGTATAATTTAAAAAATGTTTCACAAGGAGAAAAACTGAAAATGTAGAATTCAGCAGTTACAATACAACTTGGCGGCGTTCACAGCTCAGGCACTCTGTACAGTAACGCGAACCGCTTCCCGGACCCACTGCTGGACACACGAGTCACCCCAGAGCCATTTAGAAAATAGTTCTCATTTAGCCTCACAACTTTTAATGGGTAGAAATTGTTTCGTTTCTATATTCTGTCCAGGAACGATCTTCAATTCACTGTGTACACAACTAACCTGTCTCTCATTTAAAAAAACAAAAACTGTCTGCCCCTCAAAACATACCATGATGGTTAGGACAGGACCCGAACGCTGTCCAATTGATAACAAATGAAATGTTTCTGAATCACCCGAGCGACGATCCGCGAAACTTTCTCCCTCAGATGCATGTGCTGCACATTCAGTAACTTTAACCAGATGTCAGACTTTTCCCTTTTCGCGGCTGCAAAAGGACGTCTGAAGCGAACTCGTGATTGTTGGCCTCTGCACCGTCAAACGGTCTCAGGCGTGTGGTCAAGGGGGGAAAAAAAGTTGGAGCAAAGTTTCGCAAGAGTTTTGAGACTTCAAAGGACAGACAGCTGAAGCGTCGCCGGCGCTCCGGTGAAGCTCTGGTTTCTCCGGCGAGTTAGGGAGCTGATTGGCAAACAGCAAGACCGGGGTAAGGTCAGTTACCACTTGGTGGGAGTCGTTGCCCTGGACCTTGAAATGCCCGAAGTGCAGCAACGTCGCTCGTGTGAAATGGACATGGCCGTGGCATTTCAGGCTGGGCGCGCGGGACTGTTTGTTGTTGTTGCAGATTTCTTACAACAGAATTAGTATTTCCCCGAGCCAAGGCTGTTGATTCAGGCGACTGGAACTCTTAACCAATTTTTTTGGTGGGGGGTCACACGAAGTGGAGAGAGAACCTCGGAGCTAAGGTTTGGAGTCTGGATCATTCTTCGTCCAGTGAACGGGAAGCAGAACTGCAAGTACAAAGCTAATCCCATCTGCAGATCTCTGTCTCCACAGAGGCTGTCAGACCTGCTGAGATTGTTCTGTCTGTTCTGGGTGGGGTGGGGGGATGGGAGGGGGGATTGTCTCCGTCTCCGGCATCCTCAGTAATTTGCTTTGATCTAAGAGGTGGTGGAGTGCTGTAGGTATTTGATTCTAACAAGACGTTATTGACATTTATAGGCGGCGGGGCAGCCCTGTGGCCCCAGCAGCAGGCCCGCTGGTTGTGTTTACCAATGCCCCCCCCCCCCTCCATATGTGAACCCAAATGTAGAACCAGGCTTGCTCCACTATCTCGGCAGACATCAAAGCAAATACGCGTCTTCCCTTCCCGTTGAGGACTTGATCAAAAGTCACTAAAGAAATCTCACTGTACCAGCAATTCACAGCAATGACTGAACATTTGTAAAGGGTTCCTAGAGCCCCCTAGCACATGGCGCCCCGGGCGACTGCCCGAGTTGCCGGTACCTTGAGCCGGCCCTGGGTGTCTCTGTGAGGTTATAATTCATCGTAGACGTCCTTGCTCTGCACGGGCGCGACTTCTGCCATGATCTCAACAATAGTTTTACAATTCGGAGAAGACAGCAAAAAAGGAAACGCATAACAGCAACTATTATCAGTGAATGCATGATTCATGTTCCCCATCCATGCCGTGTGAAACAGAGGGGTACTACGTCTTCTCGGAACATCTTGTCCATCCAATCCCCTGTATTCCTCGGCAAGTTGGATGCGTGGAGTTCATTTGTTCTCCGCATCCTCCTTGTATGCTCCTACTATAGCTGCCCGTCTGCCCCACACAAGGTCAATCTGACCTGTCTGCAGTGTATAGCTGTATAGTCCAACTCGGGGTGGCCACAAAGAAGGCCTGTACACACGTGACCAACGTGTAACACACATACTGCTTTCAGTACAATCGTATGATTTACTAGCAAGATTGCCTTCCAATCCCATCACACTTACAACCGTGACAATCAAAATTAACGCGACTACATTCCTGAGAAGACTTGTGGAACAAATAATCTTGCTTCCCATCCTTATCTCTATTCACTCACTCAGCTTTTCCTGAAGCCAAGCAATGAGCACAATACAAGGAACCCGATACAAATTACATCATCATAAATTGAACTATCTGGAACATAAATGCAAGAAGCAGGCATCAGTTCATCACCCATTATTTCGTAGCTTGGTTATCTGATTTGGACATGAGCAGCCGTGTCCAATCTTTCTTCTGCGCATAGCTGGTATGAATGAGAGAAGCCCTATGAGGGAAGCAATGCATAAGGTCAATGGGCAGTAACGAGGGGAAACGTGGAATGCAGAAAAACAGATTGAACTGCTTGGTGTGGCTGGGGGTGGGAACCACAGCAATAAGTCAGCGGGAGAAGTAACTGAGGGAGAGCTGCAGATTAAGTTCAGTAGAATTAAGAGCGAGAGCAGACAGAGAGTGGTTGTTCAACGCAAAGGGGCTGGTGGGCTGAAGTCCAATAGTTTCAATACGAGGAGTATTTCAGGTAAGACAGTGCACTTGGAGTTTGGATTAATACCTGGAATGATGACGTTATTATTACTTGTGGTTGAAAGAGGGGCAGGATTAGCAACAAAACATTCCAGCATTTAGATGCTTCAGGCAGGATTGAGCAGGGTGCAAAAAGGGTGGGGCATTTGCATTATCAATGAAGAAGAATATCACAGTTCTACTGATGGAGGACACCTTGGAGGGTTCAGGCAGCAACGCAATATGTGTAGATTTCAGAAATAGAATGGGCGCTGTCCCAATGGTGGGGGTTTATCAGACCTAACAGCTAGCGGTAGATAGAGGAGCAGATGTGCAGATAGATCTTGGAAAGATGCATAAACAATAGGGTTGTTGGGGTGCATGAGTTTAACTTTCGCTATATTTACGGGGTCATACTTGCAGCCATGGGCATGGATGGAATATAATTTGCAAGGAGCGTCTAGCAGTTTCTTAAAACGACATGTAAATAGCCCAACTGGGAAGGGGAATATTAGACCTGGGGAATGCGCCCGGCCCGGTGATCTAAGTTTCAGTAGGAGATCATTTCGGGAACAGTGATCATAATTCTCTAAGTTGTAAGCTGCTTATGGATGAGGACAAGAGTGGTCATCAGGTCCAAGTGTTAGACTGGGTAACGGCAAATTACCACATCATTAGGCACGATCTGGAGAATGTTGTCAAGCCGAGACTGTTTGAGGGTAAATGAACATAAGACATGGTGAAGTCAGTTGATTAGAATTCAGGACTGGCATGTATCTATGAGGACGAAAAAGAAAGGACGCATCCGTAGGTCTAAAAACATGGGACAGATGAAGCCCGTGAAGGACATTAATATATTAGGAAGGAACCTAACGCAGGAGTTCGGAAGGCAAAAAGGGGTCAGGAAAAGTCGTCGGCAAACATGAGTAAGGGAATTCCTCAGGCGTTATACATACATAAAGCGCGAGGGTAACCAGAGAAAACGATTGGTTCATTCAAGGACATCTGAGGGAATATTTGGATGGAACCAGAGGAAATGGCCGAGATACTAAATGGATACTGTGCCTCAGTATACACCAAAGAGAAGGACTTGATGGATGAGGTGGGCAGGGTAGAGTGTGTAGATATTCTGGGTCATGTTGATATTACTTAAGAGGATGTGCTGGGCATCTTACAAGGCGTTGTAGTGGATACGTCTCCAAGGGCTTGATGGGATACTCAGCGAGGCAAGGGAGGACATTTCTGGGGCCCTGAAAACAATATTTGTATCCCATTAGCTGGAGGTGAAGTTCAGACGAAGGGAGAGCAGACAACATTGTTTCATTTTTTAATAAGGGCAGCAAGTGCAATCAGAATATTTAAGTAAGAAGTCTTACAACACCAGGTTAAAGTCCAACAGGTTTGTTTCAAACACGAGCTTTCGGAGCACGGCTCCTTCTTCAGGTGAATGGAAAGGCTTGTTCCAGAAATGTTTATATAGACACAGTCAGGGATGCCCGGAATGCGAGCACCTGCAGGCAATCAAATCATCAAAGATGCAGAGAGAGAGGTAACTCCAGGTTAAAGAGGTGAATTACCTCTTTAACCTGGAGTTACCTCTCTCTCTGCATCTTTGATGATTTGATTGCCTGCAGGTGCTCGCATTCCGGGCATCCCTGACTGTGTCTATATAAACATTTCTGGAACAAGCCTTTCCATTCACCTGAAGAAGGAGCCGTGCTCCGAAAGCTCGTGTTTGAAACAAACCTGTTGGACTTTAACCTGGTGTTGTAAGACTTCTTACTGTGCTCACCCCAGTCCAACGCCGGCATCTCCACATCACAGAATATTTAAGGCCGAGAAGCCTTACGTCAGTGGTTGGGTATTATTAGAAATTATTTTAGAGACAAGATTTACTCACCTTTGGAAACAAATTGACGTATGAGTGATGGACAGCATGGTTTGTGAAGGGAAGGTCGTACCTCACTAATTTGATCGATTTTTTCGAGGTAGTGACAAAGATGAGTGGCATGGACAGGGTGGATAGTCAGATGCTCTTTTCTCGGGAAAGAGTCACGTATTAGGCGACAGAGGTTTAAAGTGCGTGAGGAAAAGATTAGAACTGCTGTTAGGGGCAAATGTTTTACACATAGGGTCGTAAATATATGAAACGTGCTGCCTAGGGAGGTGGTAGGAGCAAGAACGATAGCGACATTTCAGGGGAATCTGGATAAATATATTAATAGGGCGGGAATGGAAGGGTACGGAATTCGTAAGTGCAGACAACTTTAGTTCTATCTGGTACCATGATAGGCGCAGTTATACAGGGCTGAAGGTATTCTACCTGTGCTGTACTGCAGTTTGTTCTACATAATCAAGTAGCCACGAGCCTGTGCAAAGCGGCAAACACTTGATAGAGGAGAGGGGAGTGGGAGGGCGTGGATGGGTGTGAGATAGGTGGTGGAGCAAAAGGAGTAGCCAAACCCAGCAGGGGGATAAAAGGGGGAGCACAGAAGAAGGGTATGGAAGGAAAGGGGCAGGGAAGAAGGGAGGCGAGGAAGGGAGAACAATAGAGGCAAGCTAGAAGGGAGTAAAGATTAGGGAACAAAGTGTCGGGGCAGAGCGCAGGGGACGATAACGCCCAAAACAGGTATAGCAAGATGAATGAGAAAAAGAAAGAGTGGGGAAAAGAAACGATAATGGCTGATGCCGATGCAACTGTACAGAAATACAGAACCCACCACGAGATGTAAGTAGCATCAGGTCTACCATCCAGGTGCAACTTCCACCTTGTTGTGTTCTAAAAAAAAAACCTCCTTATTTCCTTTATCTTTAATTTTTTGTTTTTTTCTATTGGTATATTTGTAAGTGTACCATGTACAAAATCTAATAAAAACGTTCTTTTTAAATTGTCCACCGAAAGACAAATAATGTTCTAATTGTGCCAAACTGAACCACTCTGCAGCGCTTTGCAGCACAGTGTCGCTGAGCAGCAACTTTTCCAGTAACCACATTTAAAAAGTGATTTCAGACGAATGCAAAGTGTGCACAATGCATAGAAAAAAGTCCAACATCACCGTATCCACTTTTGGACAACTTCGTAATAGAAGCTATCACTGGGATTTGTTTACTTACTATTAAGGATCTGAAAAGGCAATGTCCTTGAATATATTATGAAGTTCCAGAACATTCAAACGCTGAGGCTGAACTTTCTGCTTGACAAGCTTCAATGATCGTCTATTTCTCTTGAACAGCGAACCCTGTTCTGTTTTTACGAGGTACTTAGCACAGATAGAGCAAGAAGATGTGGCAGAACAATCCAACAGCTTGAACATTCAATTGAGACAATCTACGAGAAAAAGACTGACAGAGAGACATAATTTGTGATGACTTTACAATGAAACATTGCACATCTAAGTGATGTGACAGCTATTTAGGAATTAATGTACAGGATCGTAGTGAGTTTATGATAATTATGAGCTGATAGTCAGAATTAAACCTGTGAGATCAGGGTTAAAGAAAATATCAGAACCAATGTTATACTAATTTTCGTTTACAAAGAAAGGGGGATGTCTTATTATCATAAGTATTAGCATTGCAAATGTTGATATAGGGTCGGAGCCACTAGATCGAGCTACAGTTATAACTATATAAGACAGTGATGCTGGACCATAGGAGAGGAGTCTTTGTGAATAGTACGCTAACCATTCCGAAATACGCAGCACAAAGAACACCACAGGGGAGACATGTTGTTCACTTCACTGAGTTTTTGACAGTAAAATTCTCTCATCTCCCCCTTTGTGTCACCACCTTTCTCCCTGATTAAGATAAATTGATGGAGTGGTTGATTGAGAAAGGTAAGGGGAGTGAGGGCTCTTAGTCGGCAGTTCGTGCTCCTGATTGGTTTCACAGTGTTGTGAGGACTGACAAGCGAGGTCCGATTGGCTGAGCTGACTTTCAGTCTGAAGATGGAACTCCGGATTGGCTGAAAGATTGTCAGAGAGCGGCTGGTGCTCCTGATTGACTGAAGTCATCGTTGGACATCATTCAGCGGCCTGAAATGAAATGAAAAGAAAATCGCTTATTGACAAAAGTAGGCTTCAAATGAAGGTACTGTGAAAAGGCCCTAGTCGCCACATTCCGGCGCCTGTTCGGGGAAGCTGTTACGGGACTTGAACCGTGCTGCTGGCCTACCTTGGTCTGCTTTGAAAGCCAGCGATTTAGCCCAGTGCTAAACAGCCCCTAGCTGATTGGTCCAGGGGATGTCAAGCAGTGGCTGGAGCTCCTGGTTGACAGGGGGGATGTTACTCAGCGGCTGCAGCTCCTGATTGGCTGGGTAGGCTGCCAGTCAATTTTATTGATTGATTCATTTAATAATTGATGTAGCCGGATATTTCATCGAGATTTTGATCTGCTCCCTCAACCTGGACTGAGTCATCACATGAATAAATGTGTCTGAGCAGCAATTTAAACCCATCAGAATACGCCCGACTTGTTGGAAATTATATCCAGACGTTTGGATTGGATTGGATTGGATTTGTTTATTGTCACATGTACCGAGGTATAGTGAAAAGTATTTTTCAGCAAACAGCTCAACAGGTCATTCAGTACATGGAAGAAAGGGAAATTAAACAAAATTCAAGAAAAGACAAGAAAATACATGAGAATACATAATAGGGCAACACAAGATATACAGAGTGATGTAACATCCACGTAACATCTAATATCCACGTAGAAAAATTTGATAATAGGACAATGAATGTTTCGGAGATGCTGCAGAGTAAAACCATTGACTTTCTCCTGCTCTCCATCTCTGGATCTTTGCGATTGTCTCTCTGACTCTGAGCCTTCAGTGTCTTCTGGACTCGATTGGTCAGTAAAATGTGTTGGACTGTGAGAGCGTTGATCAACAGTATCAAACCGAATGGGATCAATGGGTTTAGAACCCGGTCAAAAGAGGTAAATACAACCTACCTGGCGTCAGCCCAAAAGCTTCCCTTAATCTGACTGAACCATTGGACATTGTTCATTATCTGTCTCGGTTCACATACAAAGTACCAGGGGATGTTTATTTCCCAGACCAGAAGGCCGCTTGTTGACAGAACCACAGCCGCAGTTTTCTCGGTGCAATATTTAGTTTTCAGTTTCTGGCAGCGAATGGCAACAAATCGATCAAAGGAGAAGATGATGGTGAACCAGACCGAACAGATATGGTTGCAGAACCCATGACAGTGTTAACACGGCACACGGGGTGAGGGACATGACACTCTGGGGGAGACAATAATCACTGATCATGCCCAGCATGGGCTTAGTGATAATAACAGCAGATCTGCCATCGCCATGGCCATCAGGCGGCGAGTGGTGCAGTTAGAGATGCCTCACTTCTCCCGACACGGTATCACAATTCCCAGTAAATCAACTGTCAGGAAGAGAAGGGAGAGGAGACTGGAAATTAGTGATTCAACATTCTCCGTGTCTGAATCAGGACAGGATTTTAGCATCGATAAAATGTGCAGTGGCTAGGTGCCAGTGACGGTAGACGCGTTCCACAGAAAGTAACATTGCAGAGAGGTAAGTAGCAAATGTATCCCAAGTTTTTAAGAAGGAACAGGGTAGAAACTGTGAATTGCAGCATTGTCAGTTTGATGTTGATGGCAATGGTCAAAAAATGTTCAGAATTCAATTAATTTTGAGACAGGATACACTTCTCATTCAGTCTGATTTACAGGATTAACTCAGGCTGACCAGCTTTCTCAAAGCAGATACAAATATACCAGAGATTGTCATCCCTCCTCATTCACAATAATTGGGCCACACCCATAAGACCATCGGACACATAATCTTAATGAGGCCACTCGGCCATTCGGGTTTGCTCCGCCATTCAATCATGGCTGATATTTTCTCATGCCCATTCTCCTGCCTTCTCCCCATAACATCTGATCCCCTTATCAATCAAGAACCTATCAACCTGTCTGATAGACACTCAATGGTTTGCTCTCCACAGCGTTCTGTGGCGGAGTTCCACAGATTCACAACCCTCCGGCTGAAGAAATTCCTCCTCATCTCTGTTTTGACCGATCGTCCGTTGAGTCTGAGATGGTGTCCTCTGGTTCTTGTTTATCGTACAAGTGGAAATATCTTCCCCACTCTATCCAGGCCTCTCAGTATCCTGCAAGTTTCAACAAGATACCGCATCATCCTCCAAAACTCCAACATGTACAGTCCCAGAGTCCTCAAATGTTTATCATGCGGCAAGCTCTTCATTACAGGGATGATTCTTTTGAACCTCCTCTGGACCCTTTCCAAGGTCAGCACATCCTTCCTTTCATACGGGGCCCAAAACTGCTCAGAATGCTCCAAATGGGGTCTACCATAGCCTTATACAGCCTCAGAAGTACATACCTGGCATTCTAGCCCTCTTGACATGAATGCTGACATTGCATTTGCCTTCTGATGTGGACCAGGGTTTTCAGAGCCCCAAAGTGTATCATGGAGTTCACTTGACCTACAACTTTTGATAGATTGTTGTCTGGGAGGACACGTGCCACTCTGCATGTGTAGTGCAGCAGAAATCTAAATGTATTTTTTGAAGCAAAACAATGTTTATTATATGAAATCAGTTAACAATTTCAAAACATGCAGTGAACACCAATTCGAATACGACCCCCAAAGAAGACAACACTAAGTAATCCTTATACTTTCCTTTTAGCATCCATAAGACAAAGGAACCCATTTTACAGAACCACGTCAGGTTTAAATTCTCTACTCAGAGCAGTTTCCTCAGCTTTTCCTCAAAGTGAAACTAAAACGCAGAGCCAGAGCCCAGCTCCATCCACACTTTGACATCACTGCAAACACTTGAGCAGACAATCATTTGTTGAAGTGACATTCCCATGATACTTCCCAACTGCCAACTGAACCTGCCCGTTAACTAGAAGAGAATCGTGAACAAGGACTGCCAACAAGGTGCATCTCATTTCCTAAGCATCTCCCCACTCAGAGGATAGTCTGTGCCTCCATGCCTCCTTCCAAAGTGCATAACCCCACCCCGGATTGGATTGTTCCCTGTGCCAAAGCAGATGTGGTCACCCAGTCTCTGTTTAATCTCTCAATGTAGAGGCGACGGTATTGGGAGTGGAGAATACAGTAGACAAAATTGAAAGAAACAGAAGTGAAACTCTGCTGCATCAGCAAGCAGAGATTGCGCCTAGAATCATGAGACGGTAGGAGGTAAAATGACAGTTGTTGCACCGTCTGCGACTACAATGGGTTGCGGGTGTTGATGGGACAGTGAAAGTCCTGTAAACGATATCAGGATGTTTGGTGATTGGGTCCAGCGGGAAGTGGCAGGATGTGCATGAGAAATGATGCTCAGCCTCTGTGAAGAAGAGGTCAATAACCAGAAAATAATGGCATCAGCCTTGTGCACAGTAAGAAGTCTTACAACACCAGGTTAAAGTCCAGAATATTTGTTTCAAACACTGTCTTTCGGAGCACTGCTGCTTCCTCGGGAGCAGTGATTGCACCTGAGGAAGGAGCCGTGCTCCGTAAGCTAGTGTTTGAAACAAACATTTTGAACTTTAACCTGGTGTTATAAGACTTCATACTGTGCTCAGCCCAGTCAATCGCCGGCATCAGCCTTGTGAGCAGGTTAAATCACCAAGTCAGTGTTGGATATTAGAGAAAGGATTGGAGGAGGTTCAGAGTGAGACGGGAGAGATTGACTGAGAGAGGCAGATAAATTGTGATGGTCGGTGTCGCACTCACGAATCTCAATGAAAAGATTAAGAGCAGATTGGAGGTCAGCGGGTGGAGTGCAGGCAGGGAGATTACTGGAGGCGAGATAGATTCCAACCACAAATATTCACAAAATAGACAGGGAGAAATAGCAGATACATTATTATCTATCGACTAATCATCATCAGAGTATTACCAAATAATTGAAAGGCAGCTGACGCTGTCGGTGTCTGTTATCCTTGAATTTAAAACAAAAAATAAAATAATTCCAGGAATCAATCTTCCAGTCACAACGTCAACAGTCGGAAAATTGAATTAAAATAATGGGGTTAAAAAAAAATCAAGTAACAGCGAGTATTATAAATATTCAGCACAGATTCCAAAGTCAATTTCATTCCTGACAAATTTGGTTGAATTATTTCAATAACAGTAGGAAGTTAAAAATTTATTTCGCATGATATATGTTAAACAATGTGAATTTCGAATGACCTTCAGTAAGATCTGGCATAATAGATCCGTGAGTTATCTCAGGGCAGGTGGGATTAGTGGACGCAGCAGCAGAATCTACAGCCATCAACACAGAGAAAACAGACAGAAATCGCTTAAGTATAATTGGTGGAAGTGATGCTCCACAAGGATCAGCACTGGGATCACTCTCCTTCACCATTTACATGAACAACGTGGAATTGAGAAAAAGAATGATAATTACAGAATTTACAGACAAAACTAATTTGATTGTGACAGTGAATGCAGTGGAAGATTACAACTAAATACAGTCACATAATTTTCATCAATTACAAACTTGCAACGCGGGTATTTCACTGAGAAAATAATTTCCCCACAGCTCTGTGTCAGCTGCTGTGTTTTGATCAGAACAATAAGTCTCCCAATCACTCCTTGGAAAACAAGGGTCTGAATGGGCTGGAGGGGTTTCTTTGTTCAGATGACAGATGCACGATTCATTTGAAGCAGCAACACAGTTTAAACACACCCATAAAAATTGAACAAACGTGGATTAATAGAATTTCCAGTTTAATAGAAAAGAGAAAAATATCACAAAACCTAATGGAATACCGGACTATTGTGGATTTATTTAATGCCAGCTGTAGCTGATACCTATTCCTGTTGGAGCAGTTGAATAGAAAATTGAGATATCGAGACATGACACTTCACGCAATAAATATTGGACATCTGCAAAACACAGGCAAACTCGTCCTGTTTTAATCTATTCCAATGGCCAGAGAGAGAGAGAGAGCGTGCCAAAGAATGGAGCATACTCTCACGAAACAAATACATAATTTCAAAAGAGAACCAACTGATTTCAGCCCAGTTCCGGACCCAAACGCAACACAATTCTACATGGACAGATAGTCCCAGCAATATATGGGTAATTGGATCAGATATTCCACTCTGGTGAGAGACTCACATTCAGTTCAATTCTACACTGACCGACACTTCCAGTAATATTTATTCACTGCTGTCATATATTCCATTCTGCCAGAGAGCGGTAGGTCTGGTGTAGAATTTTTCGCAGCCAGCCAAATATGTTTGCACTGCACTACGAGATGATGTGATTGTGTCTGCTGCAGGCTCGAAGTTACACAGGTGTCCCAATGTTTTCTCAGTTTGAGGAGCTGCATCGGATTCAGGGCTGGAATAATTTTCCTTGCACTTTACATAGTTCGTGATATTCCATTGATTGAAATTTGCTATTTATGTCACCCTATCCCACATAAATCACAGCACTGAATGGTCGCAGTGAAAGAGGCAGCTCCACCCCAGAGTGGAGTGCAACCACCCAGAGAAACACATTAACAATTGGAACTGATTACTGAATGGTCACAAATAAAGAGACAGCTACATCCCAGCGTGCAGTGGAAACACGCGGTGAAACACACTGATATTTGTAACTTGATTGCTGGATGGTCACAGTGAAGGAGGCTGCTATACCCCGGAGTAGCGGACCCACTCAGACAAACACAATGCATTTGAACCTGAATCACTTAATGGTCACAGCTAAAGAGAAAACTACATTACAGCCCGCAGTTAAACCACACAGAGAAACAAACTAACAATTGAAACTGAATCACTGACTGGTCAAAGTTAAAGAGGCAGCTACACCCCAGAGGGCAGCCACGCAGAGAAACACACTGACAATTGAAACTGAATCACTAAATGGCCCCAGTTAAAGAGGCAGCTGTATCTCAGAATGCGGTCCCATCCAGAGATAAACACTGACAATTGGAACTGAACCACTGAATGGTCACAGTTAAAGAGGCAGCTAATTCACAGAGTACAGTGGAACCACCCAGAGAAACACACTGACAATTGGAACTGAATCACTGAATGGTAACAGTCGAGTGATTGATGTCACTGAAACAATCTGAGCCCTGATGGGCCTGGTGGTCTTTGAATGGATAACATCATAGAACATAGAACAGTACAGCACAGAACAGGCCCTTCGGCCCTCGATGTTGTGCCGAGCAATGATCACCCTACTCAAACCCACGTATCCACCCTATACGCGTAACCCAACAACACCCCCCCCCCCCTTAACCTTACTTTTTAGGAACACTACGGGCAATTTAGCATGGCCAATCCACCTAACCCGCACATCTTTGGACTGTGGGAGGAAACCGGACCACCCGGAGGAAACCCACGCACACACGGGGAGGACGTGCAGACTCCACACAGACAGTGACCCAGCCGAGAACCGAACCTGGGACCTTGGAGCTGTGAAGCATTTATGCTAACCATCATGCTACCGTGCTGCCTTTCTGTTATTGTCAGGTGAACATTGTGATCAACACAGACCAGTGTTCACTCACTCAAAAAATTATTTTTTTTGAACCTAAAGTCCTAATCTGTTTGTTCAAGTATTTGAAAAATAAGTTGAACGATGTTGCAATCTCAATATCGCTCAGCTGGTTCCTCAGGGTATAAATTAAAGGTTTGGGAAACATGTAACCTCGTAGTATAAAGCAGAGACTGGCAGCAGCACGAAGTGACACATTACTTTCCAATAAAATGGTTCTTCCAATTGACATCGTTCGGAAAATATTGTGCTTTATCCTTGCTATTGTTGGTGCTCCTGGTAAGTGACTATTAAACTTTGAAGCTGTGTAAATTCGCGTGTGAGCGGCACTCTGATTTTAAGCTGTGACTGAAAATGTTTAATGCTCATTTCGTGCTCACTGTTACACAGATACCTGATCAACAACGTAAATACGCTAAGTTAAATATCTCTAAACGTACCTATGGTTTGAATCCCATTAGCCAACTGACAAAAAACCTCATTTGGAACTCACGGGATCTCTGGTTAATGAAGTAATTCTATTAGTAGAATCCTGTATAATATTTGATTGGAACTCAGTGAAGGCAATCTCTCAGAGGGAATATTTAGTGGGAGTAAGAATCAAATCACACAAGGTGTCGATCACTAAACAAAACGGAATATCTGACAGCAGTGAGCAAGTATTACTGGAAGTATCTGTCAGTGCACGATTGTACTGAATGTGGGTAATGAACTAGAGTAAAATACATTGTTCTATTTTGAAACAATATATTTAACTAGTTAGTTGTCGCTCCATCCAATGGAGTTCTCTCTCTATCTCTTTCTCTCTGACTCTACCTATCTCTTTCTCTTTGTTATACCTTTGCAATAGATTGTAAACAAGAAGAGTTCGGCTGCGTTTTGATTATGTTTAATATTTATTGTGTGAAGTGAAATATTTCAATATATTTTCTGATCAACTGCTCAACGGAAACAGATATCACCACCATTAACATTTAATAAAACCCGCAACAGTACAGTATTCTAATAGGTTTTGTCGTATATTTCTATTAATTCTGAAAGGAACTCCAATGTTTGTTGAATTTTTATGGGTATTTAAACTGTGCAGCTGCTTTACACGATATGTGAATCTGCTCACCTGAAACCCCTCCAGTCGATTCAGACAGTAGATTTCCAAGGAGTGATTGGAATACTTATTGTTCTGATCGAAATGCAGTCCCGGACACTGAGCTGTTGGGAAATTAATATCGCATTGGAATATCCGATTTTTGTTTATAATTGATGATGTATGTGTGGCTGTATTCTATTGTATTTTTCCACGTAATCACAGTAAATGCAAATTTGGGTTTGTCTGTAAGTCCTTTAACTCCTTCCCTGTTTTTTGCGCTGACTATTTATTATTCACTGTGTCACTGGAGTATTTTGTACCTCAGAATTGTAATTCCTTTATTCTTATCATTGATGTAGGGATTGGGAGATTATTTTCTGGAATTTTTTTGTTGTTGTTTCATTTCCAAGAATAACAGAAACCGACTGTTGCCTTCCAATTCTTTGGTAATAGTCTGATGATGCTTAGTGAATAGATAATATTGCCTCTGCTGTTTCTCACTGACAATTGCATGAATCATAGAATCATAGAATTTGCAGTGCAGATGAAGGTCATTCGTCCCATCGAGTCTGCACCGGCTCTTGGAAAGAGCACCCTACACAAACGCACACCTCCACCCTATCCCCATAACCCAGGAACCCTATCCAACACTAAGGGCAATTTTGGACACTAAGGGCAATTTAGCATGGCCAATCCACCTCACCTGCACAACTTTGGACTGTGGGAGTAAACAGGAGCACCCGGAGGAAACCCACGCACACACGGGGAGAACGTGCAGACTCCGCACAGACAGTGACCCAAGCCGGGAATCGAACCTGGGAACTTGGAGCTGTGAAGCAATTGTGCTAACCAGTATTGATGAATATTTGTAGTTGAAATCCATCCGCCTTCATTAATCACCCTCTATCCGGACCCCACCCTCTGGCCTCCCATCTGCTCATGCATTTTTCATTGATATCTGTCAGTGCATCTCAATTTCTCTGACCCTCTCACCCACCCTCTCGCGTCTCCCTCTGAACTTGCTCCAATCCGCTCTCTAATTTCCAACACTGACCCAGTGACCTGAGGTGTTCACAAGGGTCGTACCATTATTGTCTGGTACTGGCTTTTTCTCAAAGAGGCTCCCAGTATCTCCGCTCCGTCGCCTCTGTTCTGATGATGCCATATAGGAAATTGATCAAATCTTTCCTGTATGCCTTTTCCATTACAGGAATTCCAATCACCACCTTATTTTCGTTGACAGTGCTGCAAAATTCGTTGAGATAATTTCTCACACCTTTCCCCCAATACATCTCCCTCCCGTCCCCCGGTCCTCACTTTCCAGAACACCTCTCTCAAACCACCCACACATGTTTTGCATTATTCTGGTACCACTCCCTTCTCGACAGCTCTGTCAACTTCAACATCACACCCAATACCCCTTAGCCTTGCAAGGGTGTCCTATTTGCAGAACATTTTCTCTCAGCCCACAAACATGACCCAAGCCTACCTGTTGAGTGCCATTTTAACTCAGCACCTTTCCGACCACTGCTATCAAACGGGAGGGCTGCCATTAACACTTTTATCACTTCCATCATCTTAAACACTTGAGTCACTTTTGTTACTTCCATCTTTGCAATGTTAATCTGTGTCCACAGACGTCCCAACGCTGTCATTTTATTGATGCTAAAATCCTGTCCAGGTTCAGGCATGGAGAATGTTCAATCAGTAATTTCCTGGCTCTTTTCCCTTCTCTCTCTGACAGTTAATTTACTGGGAATTGCGATTCTGTGTCGGGGGAAGTGTGGCCTCTCTTCCTGCACCACTCGATACCTGGTGGCCATGGCAGTGGCGGATCTGCTGTGTATTATCACCCTTATACCGACAAGGATGAATTATTATTATTTCTCCCGGAATTTCCTGGATCTCACCCCTGTGTGTAGTGTTGCAGATGCTCTGATGTCTGCAGCCGGGGAGTGTTCTGTTTGGTTCACGATCTCTTTCTGCTTTGATCGATTTGTGGCCATTCGCTGCCAGAAATTGAAAACGAAATATTGCACCGGGAAAACTGCAGTTGTGATTCTGTCAACAAGCGGCGTCATATCCTGTATAAAAAACATCCCCTGGTACTTTCTGTATGAACCTATTGAGATAATCGGCCATGTACAGTGGGGTTGTAGGCCAAAGATTAGCTTCTTCACTGACCCCATGTGGTTTTCTTTTATCATGTTTGCTCAGGTTTCAATGCCATTGATCCCATTCGGTTTAATCCTGTTGATCAACGGTCTGACAGTCAGACACATTATAATCACCAGTCGAGTCCGGAAGACACTGAGGGCTCAGAGTAAGGGAGACAATCGCAGAGACCCAGAGATGGAGAGCCGAAGGAAGTCAATGATTTTACTCTTCAGCATCTCCGGAACTTTTATTGTCCTCTGGACAGTGTTTATTATTAAAGTTTTCTATATTGATTTGGGAGGAATAATTGACCTCACCATTCCTCAATATAATTTAAAGGAAGTCGGATTGATGCTGGTGGATTTAAGTTGCTGTACAAACACATTTATTTATGTGATAACTCAGTCCAGGTTCAGGCAACAGTTCAAGATTGCGTTGACATATCCGGTTACTTCACTTATTAAATTAATCAATAACAAAACTGACTGACAGCTCTCAACCAATCAGGAGCTCTAGTCACAAACTGACAACCGCTCAGCCAATCAGCAACTCCATGAGCAGGCTGAAAGTAGCCCCAGCCAACCAGAGATCGCTCGTACTGCTTGTGAGCACCGGAAAGCCAATCATCAGCTCGAACCTCTCGCACTCTGGCTCTCACAATCCGTAATTACCATTTTTTCTCTCTTGTCTTTCTTGATATATATTTAAACCCCCATCTTATACAACTTTACTTACCTTTCTTCTCTTTGCTTTCCTCTGCCCCTCCCCCCACATCTACATCTGTCACAATTAACCCTCTGATTTTAGTTTCTCTGCTGTCTGGTCTTTCACATCTTTTGCACTCTCCGGGTACTGCCATTAGCACTCTTTCCCCTTGGTTTATGTGCCTATCAGCTTCCCGTTTCCATGGGTTTCTGTGGCGGTGACTCATCATCCATTCTCACTCCACAGCATAAATATTTCCCACATTCTCTGTCTGTTATCTTTGACATAGGGTCATCGGACTCGAAACGTTAGCTCTTTTCTCCCACTACAGATGCTGCCAGACCTGCTCAGAGTTTCGAACATTTCCTCTTTAGTCTCTACTTTCAGACATTGAACTTCCACATCAAATCAGAGAGCTCGAAATACTGAGTACTAGAAACCTCAGCCAATCTAGGTCCCAAATTTCAGCCTCACTGTCACCGCAGCCAATCAGGTTCAGCGTCAGACTCAGACCTCCAGCTGCCTATAAGACGTTTCAGGCGCTGATTCACAGCCGCCGCAACCAGCAAGCGATGCCACCCGCTAACATACAGCTGCCGTAACCAATCAGAGATTACATCTGCTGAATGACAACCTGCAGCCAATCGGAGGTCAGAGTGTCCCGAAAATGCAGCACGTGGCCATTCGGCCCATCGTGTCTGCACCGGCCATTGGAAAGAGCACCCTACTTACACACACCATCCTACCCCATAACCCAGTATCCCTACCTGTACTTTGGGACACTAAATAACAAAGGGGCAGCACGGTAGCATGGTGGTTAGCATAAATGCTTCACAGCTCCAGTGTCCCAGGTTCGACTCCCGGCTGGGTCACTGTCTGTGTGGAGTCTGCACGTCCTCCCCGTGTATGCGTGGGTTTCCTCCGGGTGCTCCGGTTTCCTCCCACAGTCCAAAGATGAGCGGTTTAGGTGGATTGGCCATGCTAAATTGCCCGTAGTGTTCCTAAAAAGTAAGGTTAAGGGTGGGGGGGGGGTTGTTGGGTTACGGGTATAAGGTGGATACGTGGGTTTGAGTAGGGTGATCATTGCTCGGCACAACATCGAGGGCCGAAGGGCCTGTTCTGTGCTGTACTGTTCTGTGTTCTATGATGTTATCCATTCAAAGACCACCAGGCCCATCAGGGCTCAGATTGTTTCAGTGACATCAATCACTCGATTGTTCTGTGTTCTATGTTCTAATTTAGCATGGTCAATATGCCTAACCTGCACATCATTGGACTGTGTGTGGAAACCGGAGCACCCGGAGGAAACAAACGCAGATACCGGGAGAACGTGCAGACTCCGTACAGACAGTTGCCCAAGCCTGAAATCCAACCTGGGACACTGGGGCTGTGAGGCTCCAGTGCTGAGGAATGAGCCACCGTGGTTCCGCTACCCTGACCCGCACATCTTTGGACATCTCATAATTTTGTCGACCTCAATCAGGTCCCCCGTCAACCTCCGTCTTTCCAATGAAAACAATCCTAATCTACTCAACCTTTCTTCATAGCTAGCCCCCTTCATACTAGACAACATCCTGGTGAACCTCCTCTGCACCCTCTCCAAAGCATCCTCATCCTTCTGGTAATGTGGCGACTAGAACTGCACGCAGTATTCCAAATGTGGCCTAACCAAAGTCCTATACAACTGTAACATGACCTGCCGACTATTGTACTCAATACCGCGTCCAATGAAGGCAAGCATGCTGTGTGCCTTCTTGACCACTCTATCAACCTGCGTTGCCACCTTCAGGGTAAAATGTACCTGAACTCCCAGATCTCTCTGTACATCAATTTTCCCCAGGACCCTTCAATTGACCACATAGTCCGCTCTTGAATTTGATCATCCAAAATGCATTGTCTCGCATTTGCCTGGATTGAACACCATCTGCCGTTTCTCTGCCCAACTCTCCAATCGATCTATATTTTGTTGCATTCTCTGACAGTCCTCCTCGCTATCTGCAACTCCACCAATCTTAGTATCATCTGCAAACTTGCTAATCAGATCACCTATACATTCCTCCAGGTCATTTATGTAGATCACAAACAACAGTGGTCCGTGCACGGATCCCTGTGGAACACCACTAGTTACCGTTCTCCATTTTGAGACACTCCATTCCACCACTACTCTCTGTCTCCTGTTACGCATCCATTTCTTTATCCATCTAGCTAGTACACCCTGAACCCCATACGACTTCACTTTTTCCATCATCCTGCCATGGGAAACCTTTTCAACGCCTTACTAAAGTCCATGTATATGAAATCTATAGCCCTTCCAACATCAATTAACTTTGCCACTTCCTCAAAGAATTATATTAGGTTTGTAAGGCATGACCTTCCCTGCACAAAACCATGCTGCCTATCACTGATAAGTCTATTTTCTTCCATATGTGAATAGATCCTATCCCTCAGTATCTTCTCCAACAGTTTGCCTACCACTGACGTCAAAGTCACAGGTCTATAATTCCCTGGATTTTCCCTGCTACCCTTCTTAAACAAAGGGACAACATTAGCAATTCTCCAGTCCTCCGGGACCCCACCCATGCTCAAGGATGCTGTAAAGATACCTGTAAATCCCCAGCTATTTCGACCCTCGCTCCTCTCAGTAACCTGGGGTAGATCCCATCCGGTCGTGGGGACCTGTCCACCTTAATGTCTTTTAGAATATCCAAAATTTCCGCCTTCCGGATGACAACTTGACCTATAGTATTTAAACATCCACCCCTAGCCTCAACATCCGTCTTGTCCCTCTCCTTTGAGAATACCGATGCAAAGTGCAGGGTATGTCCCATACCAGTTCTAATATTAAAGAGTGAAGACCTGAAACGAGATGTTTGGAAGTAAATGTCTACCTGCATGGAATATTGGAGGATTCAACTCAAGATATACAAATCCTGGATCTGTGTCACCCAAAATGTGACTGGTTAATTCAATCTGATTAAGGAATCAATGGTTTCAGAAACTACGAAATACAAAATGATTGGTTAATGGTTCAATTATAAGCGGTGGAGTCACCAAAAAGTCACCATGATACAGAATATTTCAGCCCTCTCTGATAAGATTACAATAACGTCATCGCCTCTGTGACAATGTCCTGGAATTGATACAGTATGCCTCTTTGGGAGAGCATTCAGCAAATTGACTGCAGTGGATCAAGGGGAAGGACCTGCATCAATGTATTAGGCAAACTATACAGAGGAACACAGCAGCAAATATAAGCTTTGAAAGTAGGAGAGGGTGTACGCCCTGCTGCCCTTTGACCCTTCTGATTCGTTCGGGAGACGACTATTTTTTATGACTCAACTACTATCTGTAGCAACAAATTGCAACGATCACAAAGCTCTGGGTGAAGGAACATGTCCTACTATAAGTCATAAATCGCTTAACCCTTTGCACAGACTGTCACCATTTGTTCTGGCCTCTCCGCCCATCGGATAAATTGTTCATTTTGGAAGGCCTAATGAAGCTAGGGAATGTACAGTTTATGGTAGAACCAGTCAGAGAGACCTAGGTGTACAGGTCCGCAGGTCACTGAACTGGGCAACACAGGTGGAGAATGTTGTCAAGAAGACATACAGCATGCTTGCCTTCACTGGCCGGGGCACTGAGTACACCAATTGGCAAGTCATGTTGCAGCTGTATAGAACCTCAGTAAGGCCACACTTGGAGTATAGTATTTCATTCTGGTCGCCACGCTACTAGAAGGATGTGTAGGCTTTAGAGAGGATGCAGAAGAGATTTACGAGGCTGTTGCCTGATATGGAGGGCATTAACTATGAGGATCGGTTGAATAAAATCTGTTTGTTCTCACTGGAACGACGGAGGTTGAGGGGCGACCTGACAGAGATCTACAAAATTATGAGGGCCATAGAATGAGTGGATAGTCAGAGGCTGTTCCCCAGGGTAGAGGGGTCAATTACTAGGGGGCATAGGTTTAATGTGCGAGGGGCAAGGTTAAGGGGAGATGAACGAGGCACGTTTTTTACACAGATGGTAGTGGGTGCCTGGAACTCGCTTCTGGAGGTAGTGAAGCAGGGACGATAGTGACATTCAAGGGGCATCTTGAAAAATACATGAATCGGATGGGATATAGGGATACGAACACAGGAAGTATAGAAGATTTTAGTTTAGACGGGCAGCATGGTCGGCACAGGCTTGGAGGGCCGAAGGGCCTGTTCCTGTGCTGTACATTTCTTTGTTCTTCGTTCTTTGTTCTTCCTGCAACTACCCTGACTATTCGCGATAGCATTTTATTGGTTTCAGATACATCCCACAACCCCTCCTCAATCTGCTGAGCTCCAATGAATAGAGAACAAAGAACAATTCAACACAGGAACAGGACCTTCGACCCTCCAAGCCTGTACCGGTCATGATATCACCCTTGGCCAAAACTTTCAGCAATGCCTTCTGCCGTCTCTCCATGTACTCATCCTATCCATGTATTTGAGAAGATCCCTTTTGAACGCCGTTAATGTGTCTGCTTCCACAACCTCCCGTGGCAGCGCGTTCCAAGCACTCACCACCCTCTGTGTAAAATACCTGCCTCGCACATATCCTCTAAACTTTGACGCAAGGACCTTAAACCTATACCGTCCAGTGGCTGATCCCTCCACCCTGGCAAAGAGTGCCAGTCCATTCACTCTGTCCTTGTCTCGTTCCAATGAAAACACTCAGAGTCTTTTCAGCCTCGCCGCACAGATAACGTAATTGTTAAGGACTCAATCTATCCTCATATGCCATTCCCGCCTTTCCAGGAATCCATTTGGTAATCAGTTGCTGCACTCCATTTTTAGCAAGAGAATCTTACCGAAACTTCACGCAATATTCCAGCTGTGGACTCATTAAATCGCTTTATACTTGCAGCAATCCGTGTTCTACAATTTTAACCATCTCGCTATCATGGCCGGCAAACCAGTTGCCCTATTTTCCATCTGCTGTACATGCAGGTTTGCGTCCAGCGACTGATTTAAGACGACACCCGGGTTACGTTGCACACAACCCTGTCTCAATTTATAGACAATCAGATCGTAATCCGCCTGCTGATTTTTGCTGCCAACCTCACATTTATCCACACAAAACTACATTTTCCAGGCGTTTGCCCACTCAGCTCGTCTAACTAACACTGCAACACCTTTGCATCCTCCTTCCAGCTCACCCTCTCACTGTCATCTGAAAAGCTGGGCATATTGCATTTTGTATTACCATCTAAATCATTAAGAAGTGTGACAGCCCACTGGTGACTAACTGCAATTCAGAAAACCTGTCTATTTCTACTCTTCTTTTTCTTGTTTGCTAAACACTTTTCCATCCTTCTCAAAAGCCTTCCCATAATCGCTGTGCTACAATATTATTTGCTAATAATCTTATAAGGCACATTGTCGAAAGCCTTATGAAAATCAAAATAATTCGGACAACTGCCACTCCATATCAACTATATGAGTTATATTCCTCCATGAATTGCCGTCGATGTTTAAAGCATGATTTGCCTTCAATAAACCCATGCTGACTCTCTACGGCGCTATCATTCTATCATTATCTTGCAAATACTCTGCTGTTAAATATTTCAGGCTGTCCCCAGAATTTTCCCCACTTCCGCCGTCAGGCGCACTGATCTATAATTTCCACTATTCACTCTGCTTCTTAATAAATAGTACATAGAAAAATTGAAAATAGGAGCTGGAGGAGGCCATTTGCCATTTCGAGCTTGCTCCGCCATCCATCATGATCATGGCTGATCATCCAACTCAACAGCCTAATTCTGCTTTGACCCCAAAGCCTTTCATTCCATTCTACCCATGTTTATATTCAGCCTCCTCTTAAATAAGGACATACGAACATAAGAACTAGGAGCAGGAGTAGGCCAACTGGCCCCTCGAGCCTGCTCCGCCATTCAATGAGATCATGGCTGATCTTTTGTGGACTCAGCTCCACTTTCCGGCCCGAACACCATAACCCTTAATCCCTTTATTCTTCAAATAACTTCTATCTTTACCTTAAAAACATTTAATGAAGGAGCCTCAACTGCTTCACTGTGCAAATAATTCCATAGATTCACAATCCTTTGGGTAAAGAAGTTCCTCCTAAACTCAGTCCTAAATCTACTTCCCCTATTTTGAGGCTATGCCTCCTAGTTCTGCTTTCACCCGTCAGTGGAAACAACCTACCCGCATCTACCCTATCTATTTCCTTCATAATTTTTAATGTTTCTATAAGATCAGCCTTCTAAATTCCAAGGAGTACAGTCCCAGTCTACTCAACCTCTCCTCATAATCCAACCCCTTCAGCTCTGGGATTAACCTAGTGAATCTCTTCTGCACACCCTCCAGTGCAAGTATGTCCTTTCTCAAGAAAGGAGACAAAAACTGAACACAATTCTCCAGGTGTGGCCTCACGAACACCTCATACAATTGCAACATAACATCCCTAGTCTTAAACTCCATCCCTCTAGCAATTAAGGACACAATTCCATTTGCTTTCTTAATCACCTTTTGCAGCTGTAAACCAACTTTCTGTGACTCATGCACTAGCACACCCAGGTCTCTCTGCACAGCGGCATGCTTTAATATTTTTTCGTTTAAATAATAATCCCGTTTGCTGTTATTCCTACCAAAATGGAAAACCTCACATTTGTCAACATTGTATTCCATCTGCCAGACCCTAGCCCATTCACTTAAACAATCCAAATCCCTCTGCAGACTTCCAGTATCCTCTGCACTTTTCGCTTTACTACTCATCTTAGTGTCATCTGCAAACTTGGACACATTGCCCTTGGTCCCCAACTCCAAAACAACAATGTACATTGTGAACAATTGTGGGCCCAACACGGATTCCTGAGGGATACCACTAGCTACTGATTGCCAACCAGAGAAACACCCATTAATCCCCAATCTTTGCTTTCTATTAAGTAACCAATCATCTATCCATGCTACTACTTTACCCGTAATGCCATGCATCTTTATCTTATGCAGCAACCTTTTCTGTGGCACCTTGTCAAAGGCTTTCTGGAAATCCAGATATACCACATACATTGGCTCCCCGTTATCTACAGCACTGGTAATGTCCTCTAAAAAATCCACGAAATTAGTTAGGCACGACCTGCCCTTTATGAACCCATGCTGCGTCTGCCCAATGGGACAATTTCTATCCAGATGACTCGCTATTTCTTCCTTGATGATAGATTCCAGCATCTTCCCTACTACCGATGTTAAGCTCACTGGCCTATAATTTCCTGCTCTCTGCCTACCTCCTTTTTTAAACAGTGATGTCACGTTTGCTAATTTCCAATCCGACGGGACAACCCCACCGTCTACTGAATTTGGGTAAATCATCATTAGTTCATCTGCACTTTCCCTAGCCATCTCTTTTAGCACTCTGGGATACATTCCATCAGGGCCAGGGGACTTGTCTACCTTTATCCCCATTAGCTTGCCCATCACTACCTCCTTAGTGATAACAATCCTCTCAAGGTCTTCACATGTCTTAGCCTCGTTTTTATCCGTCACTGGCATGTTATTTGTGTCTTCCACTGTGAACACCGTCCCAAAAAACCTGTTCAGTTCCTCAGACATTTCCTCGTCTCCCATTATTAAAACTCCCTTCTCATCATCTAATGGAACAATATTTACGTTCACCACTCCTTTTCGTTTGATATATTTGTAAAAACGTTTACTGTCTGTTTTTGTATTCTGAGCAAGTTTACTCTCATACTCTATCTAACTCTTCTTTATAGCTTTTTTTAGTAGCTGTCTGTTGCCCCCTAAAGATTTCCCAGTCCTCTAGTCTCCCACCAATCTTTGCCACTTTACATTATATTTCCTTCAATTTGATGCTCTCCCTTATTTCCTTAGATATCCACAGTCGATTTTCCCTCTTTCTACCGTCCTTCCTTTTTGTTTTTAGCAACCTTTGCTGAGCACTGTGAAAAATCGCTTGGGAGGTTCTCCACTGTTCCTCATCTGTTCCACCATAAAGTATTTGCTCTCAGTCTACCCTAGCTAGTTCTTCTCTCGTCCCATTGTAATCTCCTTTGTTTAAACACAAAACACTAGTATTTGAATTTACTTTCTCACCCTCCTTCTGTATTTTAAATTCCGCCATATTTTGATCGCTCATTCCGAGAGGATCCCTAACTTTGAGATCATGAATCAATCCTGTCCCATTACACAGTACAAGATCTTGGACCGCTTGTTCCCTCGTAGGTTCCATTACGGACTGTTCTAGGAAACTATCGCGGATACATTCTATAAACTCCTTCTCAAGGTTGCCTTGACCTACCTGGTTAAACCAATCGACATGTGGATTAAAATCCCCCATGATTACTGCTGTACCATTTCTACATGCATCAGTTATTTCTTTGTTTATTGCCTGCCCCACCATAACGTTACTATTTGGTGGCCTATAGACTAATATCAGTGACTTTTTCGCCTTACTATTCCTGATTTGTACCAAAATGGATTCAACATTATTCTCCATGGCACCGATGTCATCCCTTTCTGTTGTCCGGATATCATCCTTAAATAACAGAGCAACACCACCTCCCTTACCATCCTCACTGCTCTTCGAATAGTTTGATACCTTCGGATATTTAACTCCCAGTCGTGACCATCCTTTAACCATGTTTCATTAATGAACCCTAAATCATCATCATTCACGATGATTTGTGCCATCAACTCATTTAATTTATTCTGTATACTACGAGCATTCAGGTAAAGTACACTTATATTGTTTTTTTTAACCTCTGTTTTGAATCTTAACATCTCCAGTTTTATTCCTTTTAGTATTACTGGGCCTATTCACTGAGCTCCCCTCAGTCACTGTACCTTGTACTGTCGCCCTTTTTGATTTTTTACTATGTTTCTCTGCCTTGCACTTTTCCCCTTACTTCCTTTTGCTTCTGTCCCTGTTTCACTACCTTCCAACTTCCTGCATCGGTTCCCATCGCCCTGCCACATTAGTTTCAAACCTCCACAACAGCTCTAGCAACCCCCCCCCCCCCAGGACATCGGTTCTAGTCCTGCTCAGGTGCCGACCGTCCTGTTTGTACTGGTCCCATCTCCCCCACTACCGGTCCCAATGTCCTAGGAATTTGAATCCCTCCCTCTTGCACCATCTTGCGCAAGCTTCCTGAATATATTCAAAGATTTAGCATCAACTACTTCCTGTGGTAATGAATACCACACTCTCACCCCTCTTTGTGTGAACAAATGTCTCCTTATCTCTGTCCCAAATGGTTTCCTCTGAATCCTGAGGCTGTGATCCCTGGTTTTTGGGCACACCCATCGTATGTACCATGTGCCCTGCATTTACCCTGTCTAGTCTGGTTCGAATTTTATAAGTCACTATGAGACCCCCCCCCCCCCCCCCCCTCATTCTACTGAACTCCAGCGAGAACAATTCCAACCTAGTCAATCTCTCCTCATATGACAGTCACGCCATCCCTGGAATCAGTCTGGTAAACCTTCCCTGCAGTCCCTCGAGAGCAAGAACATCTTTCCTAAGAAAAGGAGACTAACATTTCACACAATAATCCAAGTGTGGCCTCACTAAGGCCCTGTACAATTGCAGCAACACATCCCTGCTCCTATACTCGATACAACTTGTAATGAAGGCCAACATTCCATTAGCCTTCTTTACCGCTTGCTGCACTTGCATCATTACATTCAGCGAATGGTGCATAAGGACACACTCCCCTCTCCCAATGTACAACTATTCAGCTAGCACTCAGCCTTCCTGTATTTGCTTCCAAAATGAATAACCTCACAGTTATCCAAATTACACTGCATCTGCCAACGGTTTGCCCATTCACCCAAACTATCCAGATCTTGCTATAGGATCTCTGCATCCTCGTCACAATTCACGCTCTCACCTAATTTCGAATCATCTGCAAACATTGAGATGTTACATATTTTCCCCTCATCCAAATCATTAATATATATTGCGAACAGCTGGGGTCCCAGCACCGATCCCTGTGGCACCCCAATGGTTACTGTCCAATTTGAAAAGTACCCATTAATAGCTACTCTTTTTTTCTTCTCTGCCAACCAGTTTTCTAGCCACCTCAATACATTTCCCCCAATCCCATACGCTTCAAGTTTTAACAATAATCACTTATGCGGGACTTTGTCAAACGCCTTCTGAAAGTCCAAACATACCACATCGACTGGCCCCACCTTGTCGACTACATTGGTTACCTTTTCAAAGAATTCTAACAGGTTTGTCAATCATCATTTTCCCTTCTTAAATCCGTGCTGACTCTGACTGATCCTGCCACTTCTTTCTCAATGTTTCATAGATTTCTTAGAAGGTTCAATGCAGAAGAAGGTCATTCGGCCAATCGATTCTGTACCGGCTCTTGGGAAGAGCATCCTACCCAAGGTCCACAACACCACCCTAACCCCACATCCCAGTAACCCCACCCAATACAATGGGACATTTTGGACACTAAGGGCAATTTAGCATGGCCAATTCAACTAACCAACACATCTTTGGACAGTGGGAGGAAACCGGAGCATCCGGAGGAAACCCACGCACACACGTGGAGAATATGCAGACTCCGCACAGACAGTGATCCAAGCCGGGAATCGAACATGGAACCCTGGAGCTGTGAAGCAGTTGTGCTAACCACAATGCTACCGTGCTGCTAGAAAGTCCTTGATAATGGATTCAAACATTTCCCACACTACCGATGTTATGCCTACTGGCCTAAAATTCCCTTCTTTCTCTCCACCTCCAATTTTGAATATCGGAGTGACATGACCTACTCTCCGTTCTGCAGGGACAGTTCCAGAGTCTATAGAATCCCGCACGATGACCACCAATGCATCCACGATTACCAGATCAATCTCCATAAGCACTCTGGGATGCAGATTCTCAGGCCCTGAGGATTTATCCGCCTTCAATCCCATCAGTTTTTCCAACACCATTTCTTTACGACTGTTGATCACCCTCAGTTCTTCCCTCTGACAAAACCTTTGATTCGCCAACGTGTCCTCATTTGGGAAGACAGATCCAAAGTATTTATTCAATCGCTCATCTATTTATTTGTCCCTTATTATTTATTCCTCTGTTTCTGTCTTTAGTATGCCGACATTTATCTTTATCAAGCTCATTCTCTGCACATATCAGTAGAAATTCTTAGTGTCAGTCTTTATGTACCCTGCAAGCGTCCTGTAGTACTGTACTCTCCCCCTTTTAATCAATCCCTTCGCCATTCTTTGCTGAATTCTAAACTGCTCCCAATCCTCAGATCTATTATTTTTCTTGGCCAATCTGCATGCTTCTTCCTTGTGTCGGATGCTATTTCTAATTTCCTTTGCAAGCCTCGGATTGGCCCTCTTACCCTCTTTGGTTTCAAGCCAGACAGGAATGAATAGCTGTTGCAGATCCTCCATGCGTTGCTTAAAGTTTGCCAATGTCTATCCACTGTCCTCCCTTTAAGCAACTCTCCCCAGTCTATCAAAGCAAACTCTCGCTTCATATCCTCATAGTTCCCTGTATGAAGATTCAGCCCTCTCTCCGCTCTTTAATGAAGTATCGCCCTCTCTCTCTCCGCGCACTTTTTTGAAGTCTCGCCCTTTCTCTCCGCATTCTTTCTTGACGTCCCGCCCTCTCCCTCCGTGCTCTTTATTGAAGTATTTATCTCTGTGCTCTTTATTGGACTCTCGCCCTCTCTCTGCACTTTAATGAAGTCTGTCGAGATTTCCTGTCTACGCTCTCTTTAATGAAGTTATTGTGAGAGCCACGAACAATCCTGCAAGAATTTGTAAAATAGAATTATATATATATATATATGCAGTACTCACTTGCTGCACACTCAACCCCAGCTGCTTTCATACTGGCCAGCTCTATTTATGCAGGTAAACTGCTAACGATTTCTCCGCTCCGCTCATTGGGAAGCTCCTACTCACTGAGGATTGTGGGACGGCCATTAGTCCCCAGCCAGTGGTAAGCAGGCAGGTTAGAACATGCCCCCCCCCCCAAAGTCCAAGGAACCCACCTAAGACCACTGCGATGGAGGGCATCGGACTCGTTTTGCCTCAGGCTGGACACCATTTGCATGAGGCGCTGAATTGGGCAGAGTGTAACGAGACGGAGAATGGAGCTTCCGAGAAGAACGGCGTAATTGTTGTGGAACCGAGACTCCCCCTCTGAGGCGCCCTGTGTCTCCAACTCTGAGTTGTACCCACTGCCTCCGTCATCTCGGCGTTTCTACATCCACCCAGTTCTGCAAAGACTTGGCAGGCTTTAAGTGCGGCGCCAGAAGAAGATCGTGAGGAATACTCCCCACTGTGCCTGGTCTCTGCGGCTGTAGGCGTGAGTTTTCGGGGGCAGGGAATCAGAATCATAGAGTTTACAGTGCTAATGGAGGTCATTCGGCACATCGTGCCTGCACCGGCTCTTTGGAAAGAGCATCCTACCCAAGCCCACACCTCCACCCAGTACCCTCACTCGACACTAAGCGCAATTTTGGACACTAAAGGAAGTTTAACATGGCCAATCCACCAAATCTGTACATCTTTGGACTGTGGGAGAAAACCTGAGTACCCGGATGAAACCCACGCACACACAGGGAGAACGTGCAGACTCACAACTTCCATGTGCTAAGAAAAGGGATTGATTAACCAAAGACTGTTATTGAAATTGTTCAGACAAATGAAAATGAAACATGAACAGAGAATACACAAGCAGGAACCGGTAATCGGAGCTTAAACTTCAGGTTTGAATATGCAGTGCTGAGATCATCATTGAAATACACAAGTGTCCACCCTGGGATTCCGTGCAATTGGAGTTCTGCTTTTCCTAAAAAATAACTATCAGAATGAAATATTTCCTTGAACAGAACAGAAGAATTTGACTCTGTATTTAACCCCAGACAGAATTTGGATGGTGAATGTTTGATGAACATTGTAGACGAAGCTTTACTCTGAAACGATGGAATTTAGGATCAGAGGTGATTCAGTCAAATGTTTCAAAATAATAATTGATATTGTACAGCCCGTGTGTCTCTGTCAGCTTTGAAACATGTACTGTACAATTTCATTGTTTCTGTGTCTCGCTGTATCTCTAAATGTCCCTCTCTTTGAAAATAACTGGTTCATTTCCCAAATTACCACTGACTATAATTCAAAAGGGCTCCATTGCCAATGAAACAGTTTGTGATACCAAAAAATCATGAAATGTGTTTTAGAAATTATTGTCCGTATCCAAGCTGCTGTGAGGATGTTCAGAGTCTTTGTATGACTTGGGTCCCACAGGCTCTCACCTGGGTAAATGGTAGTGATGCATTGAGCTCAAGAAGGGATAATTATGTGCACAGCAGCTTGGTGTATTGCGGTATTAACGGATACCAGCCATTGTGACTGACTGTTACCACCGACAGAACATTCCCGTCCGCCTGGGAATTCTACACCCCAAAGGGCTGTGGAGACTCAGTCATTGTCTCTGTTCAAGACTGAGATTGCCGGATCACAAGGGACACGTGGGTACTGCAGGAAAACGATGGTGACGTGGAATATTCACCATGATCATGTTGACTGTAGGAGCGAGCTCGAAGGACTAAATTGCTCCTTTTAGTTATGGTCTGTTATTCCTAATTATTATACTGTTTATCTATTGGAGATTCTGTGGGAACGTGGGATGGAAGTGAATTTTACTACGTTTCTGATTTGGATATTGGAGTGAGCGGCATTTGCGATTAGTTGTGTTCCGTTGATATTTTACGATCTTTTTTCAATAAAACCGCCATTGTTTTTGGAAGCCATCATATGGAGATGCCGGGGTTGGACTGGGGTGAGCACAGTAAGAAGTCTTACAACACCAGGTTAAAGTCCAACGTGTTTGTTTCAAACACGAGCTTTCGGAGCACTGCTCCTTCCTCACCTGAGGAAGCACGTGTTTGAAACAAAACTGTTGGACTTTAACCTTGTGTTGCAAGACTTCTTATTGTTTTTGGAAACACTGTATCGTTGTCTTTGATTCATGCTTGACCGGAGCATTGCTTCCAGTTCTGGGCACCGGTCTTTCAGCAGCTGAGTGAAGGCATGAGAGACTGTGTAGCCAGATTCAGTATTTTATGGGCTTAGAATAGTAAGGAGATTATAGCTGACTGCCGCAGACACTATGGGCTGAAGGGCCTCTTCTATACTCTAGACCTCTATGACACTATGACTGTCGGTCCATGGAGGAGAAAACCTCAAGGACATCAATAGATTGAAGATGTTGGGGGTGTGTGTGATCGTCGTGAAAGCACACCTACCTGCCCATCCTGAAACAGAGTTTACCAGAGAACACACTGGGACTGTGTGTGATCCTGATGTGGAGCACACCGACCTGTCCATCCTGAAGCAGATTTTAGCAGAGGCCTCAGTGGGGCGGTGGGTGATCCTGATACAGAACACACTGACCTGTCCATCCTGAAGCAGAGTTTAACAAAGGCAACACTGGAGCTGTGTGTGAAACTGATACAGAGCACACTGACCTGTCCATCCCTTATTTTGTCTCACAACAAAGAAATGTATTTTATTCCAAACGTATATGAAACGTTACAACACATAAATAGTTCGAGAACCAAACTTGCCAACAGACAAAGAGAAAATGGATGCATTTGTTTCCCATTTTCCAACCCTTCCACGCAAAATCACTTACCTGCACGTACGTAAACTCACTTCCTCTCGGAGCTCTACCCTCTCGTTCAATTCATCGATACTGACAAACCATTCTTCCAGTTTCTATTCCTTCACCTTCACCACCCCCACTTCTCTCGATTTCCTATACGTGCCATCAGCTTCACCCCCCTCAACCCCGGCACGAACCCGTGGTTTTCACACAACGGTTAACACCGACATTTCCTCTATCTTAAAGTGCCTCCACAGATAGTTCCAGATCTTCACCAAGGACTGCATCAACGGGCACACGTAGTATCTGAACGGCGCCATTGACAACGCTTCCGTCACCATTGCCCTTAAGATTGACACTACCAGGTTTGTCCTCCATCCGAGCCCATTCTACCCCCTCTCCTTCCCACCATTGCCTCACATTCTCCATGTCCGCCGCCCAATAGTGATGCAGCAGGTTCGACAAAGCCAATTCTGCCGACTGCCTCTGCCTCCGTAACAGGATCCTCTTAATATTTGTCACTTTCCCTGCCCAAACAAAATCCGAAATCATTATGTCTAGTTTCAGAACGAAAGACTTTGGCATACAGATCGTACGTGTGTGGTGTGGACAGGAACCTCGTCAGAATGTTCATCTTTACCACTTGAAACCGCCCTGCCAAAGTCAAGTGCAACCTGCCACAATTCTGGAGACTCTTCCTAACCTCCTCCACTAGTTTTGTTAAATTCCATTTGTGAAGCATCTCTACCTGAACACCCAGGTATCTAAACCTTTTTTTCAGCCATCCTAAATAGCATCCCCCATAAATTGTCTCGCCGACCCAAATCATTAAGGTAAACACCTCGTTTACCTTTGCCGGCACCGACACCACATCCCCTGTCCCAGTCCGTCTCATCAATATTTCCCAGGACGCTGCCTGCATCCGTAGCTGATGTGTTATCGTTCGAATGGCCTTCACTCCGTATTCGTACTGCACCCCTCTTACCCAACGCAGTTGTCCTGCCACGCTGCACTTTGGGAGCCTATCAATTGACCCTGTACGCTTTTCATCCTCGCCAATCCCTCAGTGGTGGGCACCCTCAAACATTCCCTATCTACCTTCACTACCTCGTTCAAACTGCCCCTCCTTTCCCTGTCCGCATGCTCCACTACCTCGTTCATTTGCCGTTCATACCCCCCCCCCCCACCTTTCAGAATCTGTATGCTGCATCCAGGACCTCGTTCATTAGCCGTTAATACACACCCCTCCTTTCCCAAACCATTTATGTTTTGAACATGATAATCTCCCCTCGGGCCACCGCTTTTAGCGTTTACCTTGCCCCTGGGTTGTTGAATCTTCACGGGTCCACCACGCGCATCTTTTTCATAAACACACCAGGCTCCTTTTCCAACCGTAATCTACCCATTGACCAGGGGTTCGATCTATCTACCCTGGGCTCCAGGACACAACTGAAATCTGATCCCATAATCAACTGGTGCGTGCCGAAGTCCGGTATTTCTCGCAACAAACCCTCATAAAACCAACATCATACCAATTTGGGCATACACATTCAGCAACACCACTGGCATCCCTTCTACTACCCAACTCACAATTACATATCCCCCACCAGTGCAGCCTTTCTCCCACCTCAATTCGGTTCAACATAAGCATTTGCCAGAGTGGCAACCCCTGCCCAAAGGCCGTCCCACTGTCCCCACTCCTCCGCCCTTACCTCTCTCTGCTGTGAAGAAGGCTCCCCGCTGACCTCCACCTCCCCAATCGAATAGGGACTCATTTTAAACCACATGACATCTTCCACAAGAACTGCATGCAGAGAAAAAAACAACACTTCCTTCACGCTCATCATCCTCGTTTTCTTACAGATCAAATTGTCACAACCCGTAACTTTGAACCAGACCCTGAGGGGAAAGCCTCACCCACCCACCCCTTCCTGATCCTAACCTGCTCTTTGACGGGGATGTGTGTCTCCTGACGAAAGACAACATCCGCTTTCAAGCTCCTCAGGTGCGCAAAGACCCGAGATCTTTTGACCGCCCATTGAGAACTCTCACATTTCACGTTATCGGCCGTACCGTCGCAATACGCTTCTATTCCCCACTACCGTCCGCCATCCTGCCAATTTGGTCAATCCCCTTTAATTTCACCCTCTACCGGGTCCATCCAAAATTTCCCCTTTCTTCGCCCCTGACCATTTTTCTTCTCCAAACGCACTTTGTCACATCACCCTCTATTCTCCAACCATCCCGCTCCACGTACCCCTCCCCCTGCACCCGAATCCCACCGTCTATGGCTACATCGTTCAGCCTTTCTCCCACCTCACTTGCGTTCAACATAATCATTTGCCTGCGTGGCAAATCCTGCCCAAAGGCCCACCCACTGTCCCCGCTCCTCCGCCCTTACCTCTCTGTGCTGTGAAGAAGGCTCCCCGCTGACCTCCCCCTCCCCAAACGAATAGGGACTCATTTCAAACCACATGACATCTTCCCCAAGAACAACATACAGAGAAAAAACAACACAGCCCCAGACAGCAGGAAAGCGGATGAGGACCGCAGTCCCCTCAACACACTTTTCACCCGGCCACTCTTTACCAATCCAACGGCAAAAAAAATCCTCCAGATTGAAGGAAAAGAAAAAAAAATTCCCTCCGACACCCACTCTTCCCATATTCCCAATTACATCACACTGCCAGCTGAAGAGATTCTGGGAGACTTTCGGAGAATTGTTCAGTTCAGTTCTCCAGTTTATGCACCTTAATAAAGTTATTGGTCGTTTCTAGGGTCTCAAAATAGTATTCATGACCTTCATATTTCACCCGAGAGAGAGCACGCCGAACCTTTCTGCTGTCGACCGAGCACCGTCCTGGCTTTGGTGAGTCCCGCACTCCATTTTGTCATCCAGCTCCAATATCCCTGGTATATCGGGATCTTGTTCACTTTCCATTCACAGATGAGTTCCCCCCGGCCCACTGCAGAATCTTTTTTATTGCCATGAATGTATGGAACCTCATGATCACCGCCCACGGCGGATCCCTCCTTTCGGCTTCTGCGTCAGAGATCTGTGTGCTCTGTCCACTTCAGAGCCGTTACCCAACGCCCGCTCCTCCAGCATTCCCTGGAAACGTTTCTCTTGTCGCTCGCCCTCCTTCAGAATTTCGTTCAATAGTTTCCCTACCGCTGACAGGAGACTCACTGGACAGTGCATGGGTTTCCTCCGGGTGCTCTGGTTTCCTCCCACAGTCCAAAGATGTGCAGGTTAGGTGGATTGGCCATGTTAAATTGCCCTTAGTTTCCAAAATTGCCCTAAGTGCCCTGGGTTACTGGGTTATGGGGATAGGGTGGTGTTGACCTTGGATAGGGTGCTCGTTCCAAGAGCCGGTGCAGACTCGACGGGCCGAATGGCCTCCTTCTGCACTGCAAATTCTATGATCACTTCGGCGGCCTCCAGCTGTGCTCCTGGCGGACTCAGACCGTGGACCTGGACCGAGGAGATAGTGCCGCCGAACGGCTGCGCGCCCCACCCAGACCACCCGCACAATAATAGCCCAGTCCCAATTGAGGCCCTCTGTACCCTCTGATTGGCCCCCTCCCCAACTATGGCTGCTGCAGACTCGAGAGTTTCCAGAACGGCAGGACCAGATTAGCTACACACAATCAGGAATTCGGCAGGAAGGGGACTGAGAATAGCGGGGATGGACTCCGGCAATGGCCTCAGTCGGTGGATAATCGGCGCTGCATACTCCACGAGTACACCGCTTTCAGGAAAGGTGGGGCGAAGCAGCCCCGAATCGGCGCCAGTACTAATTTCATGCGGGAAACTGGATACTCCGCCCTGCCGTTGAACGCGATTTTGACTGTCCGTGAGTGGAGAATCCAGCTCTATTTCTCTACGCCGGCGGGGGAACGGTGGAGAACTGTTGCAAAAGAGCCACCGATTCCCCGTTTTTCAGTGAGCTGGCAGCAGGTCAGCAGAGAGCACCTGGCTCTAGCTGCCGGTAGGGCGCAGAGAATTGCCATGTCCGTCGCCGCGTACACACGTGGCGGGGGACTGTAGTGGCCGCACTGTACTTCTGGGCGGAGCCTGTTCACGGACCCGGACCTCGAAATTGTGCTACATGTTCAGCCAGCACCCGCGCCCCGGACCACCCCCACCACCACATTGCTCCTGCCCCGATAATGTCCTCCTGTACCCGCGTATCCGCCCTCCCGACTGTGGCGGCGCTGGACTGAGTCTGCAGCTGCCACACCGAGTCCCCGACGGATGAGACCACACGGGTCGCACATCGTTGGGAGCATGGCCGGGCGAGGGCGGAGCATCAGGTGGCAGGCCGTCGATACGTGCCGTATTGTACTCCTGTTGTACGTTGCATTTGAGGGGGTGGAGAATCGCAAAAGCGGCGCTGCCCCCGCTTCGGTCAGGAAATGTGATTCTCCGGCAATTCGCCGAACGGGATTGGAGAATCCAGGCGTTAATGTCAGTGGCTGTATACGATTTTCTTGGAGTTCCTCTCCACTTTTAGCCGGCAGTATATGCTGTCGATGGTCGCCATTATATGGAGACACCGGCATTGCACTCTCAATGATTCTGTTTTACTCATGATTTAGTGTATTGTTAGATATCAAAGAGTTTTTCCACCCAAATAAATCAACTATTGCATGGACTTAGTTCGTGTCACGAAATGTATGAACGTGTTGGTGAGAAACCTGGCACCTGCCACATTAAGCCCATTTCTCGTACCATAGGATGTTCAGATTAAGATCGTAACCGAACCAAATCATATGCTTTTCTCTTTGAAAGTGCTGTGATTTGCAATTTATTTAGATAACTTAGTCACAATAAATGACATTTACCGAGCCCTGTGACAAAATCGTGTAAAATACTTCGCAATCCATCTCAGCCAGAGGCGTGTGAAGCTGAATCACAACTGAAATCCGATGAGACAAATGATTTGAAGTTTGCCAAGACTAGCTCGTGGAAAAGATCCACAGTTGGTCGTTAGTGTATTTTTTAAATGAAAGTAACAATAATATTAACTTGGAAATAAAATCAGAAAATGCTGGACAATCTACCATGTATGAAAGTATCTGTGAAGACAGAACGCAGTTGACGTTTCGAGTCCGTTTCGCTCTTTGTCAAAACTAGAGAGTACCGGAAATGATATAACATTAAACTCTTGTAGTGGGGCGGGGCGGCTGGAATAGTGGGGCTGGACAGTGGACCACCGATGGGTGCAGATTGGCAAAGATGTTGTGGGCAAAAATTCAAAGTGAATTTAACTGTTTCTGATAATTACTAAGACGGGTTCATACAGTCACACATTAAGCGATCAGGTTGCGTTAATGGCAGAACAGAGATTTAAAAAAAGTATGTCTAAGGATGACTTGCGACTGGGAACAGATGGCCCTGGTGGGGTGTGAAAGGGAAGACAATGGTGAGGGGGAAAATCAATAATTAAATAAAAGTGAATTGATCGAAATAAAAATGTGGTGGAGGTGGGTGGAGGAGAGAACTCACAGACTGGAGTTGCTGAACTCAATGCTGAGACCGAAAGGTTGCACCGTGCTTCAGCAGCAGATGTTTTTCCAGTTTGAGTTGGATGCACTGGAACATTGTTGGAGGCAATGGACGGAATTGTTGACATAACAGTGGAACGACGAGTTGAAGTAACAAACGACAGGAAGGTCTGGGCCCTGCTTGTGGATGGTCGGAAGGTATTCTGCGAAGCGGTCACCCAGTCTATATTTGGTCTATCCAATGTAGTGCAGACCGCATTGGGGCAGCGAATACAATTAACCAGATCGAAGGAGGTAGACGTGAAGCGTTGCTTCACCTGAAGAGCGTGTTTAGGCCGTTGCTTGGTGAGAAGGGAGGATGTAAAGGGGCAGGTGTTGCAGCTTCTGTGATTGCGTGGAATGGTGCAGTGGGAGCAGGTTGAGGTGATGGGGTGATTTAGGAGTGGACTACGGTATGCCGGAGGAAACGGTTCCTGCAGAAAACTGACGTGGTCAGTGAGGGAAAGCAGATGTTGGAATTGGCCGGAATGGCGGAGGATGATCCTTTAAATGCAGAGGTTGTTGGGGTAAAAGGTAAGGGGTAGGCTTTATTTATACAAATAAATTGATTCTGGGAAGGAGACGAAACGGTGAGAGCAGAAGTGCAGAAGATGGGTCGGACACAGTTGAGCGTCCATTCAACAACTGTGCGTAGAAAACCACGACCAAGAAAGAATGAAGACATGACGTCAGCACCGTTTTGGAAAGTGACATCTTCGGAATATGTGTGGTGGAGGTGAAGAAACTGGGGGAATAGGATGGAGTACTTACAAGGTGTGTGGAGTGCTGCAGTTTAGGTAGATGTGGAGTAGGCTTGCAATGGATACTAGTGCATAAGCTATACCCAGAAAGCTTACAGAGAGTTCTGCTGATGGAATAGTGGTGTCGGAGATGTACCATGTGAAGATGATAGAGGGGTTTAAAATGGAAGCAAAATTGATAAACGTTTTCTTGTCCAGACGGCAATATGAAGCGGCACCGAATAGCCATCGACGTATCCGTCAAATAGTTATGGGCCTGAATAGGACTGTAACAGGGGATGTTCATAATTATCCATGAAGAGACAGGCAAAACTGCGATCAATACAGGTTCCTATAACCACGCATATGGTGTTGCAGAAAGTGAGACAAGTCGAGAGTAATTGTTCAATGAGAGAACAGATTCAGTCAAACGGAGGAGAGTGGAGCTAAATGGAGATTGTTCAGGCCTTCGTTCCTGGAAGAAGTGGAGAGCCTTCAGAACATCCTGGTGGGGAATGGAAGTATAGAGTGATAGGAAGGATTACATTTGCAATGTTGGAATAATAAGCAGCGTAGTGAATTAAAACTGCTACTGTCAAGATAAGTTAATTTCAAGATGAACCCCGAGAATAGCTGAATATTGGTAATGTGCGTAATATATTGTGAAAAAATAATTTTTGGTTTCGGCAAAGCGACATGGCATGAAGATGAATATGCATGATAAATTGTTATTGGTAGACGTGGTATGTGAGTCCGAGAATATATCTTCCTAGTTTTCGCATATTATGATGTCAATCAAGATTACTTCGATTACTTTAATGCAGAAGAAGCTTCGTTTAAATAGTTTGACCTCGAGGGTTGTTCCGTTGTCTGAATCCAGGTATTCGAATATTTTGACAACTGTCAACATAAATTAACCTAATTGCGGTAAGCGGTAATATAGAAATGTATTGCAAGGTGGATGGATTAATTTGCAATGCAGACAAATGTGTGTCCTATCATTGTTGTCGCTTCCGAACTGTTAACATCTGCTGCTCCAATGTTGACTGCCGTTATTGCGCACAGGAGACAATTTATGTTCTCGTCACTCAATGATCATCAAGTCAAGTTGCTCCCCACTTCCCCACCATTTCAATATGCACATCCTGGGCACACTAATTTGCTCAGACGGTGGGAAAGGATTCGAACTAAGATAGCAGTGGGATGGCCACGTATACAAGGATTCAGCGGAGGCGCAATCGAGCACAACAACAATAGATTGAAAGCAGAATAGATAAGAAACGAATGGCAGCGACATCTGGCACCAAAAACAAACAGGGCCCCGGAGGAAAAAAAGGGAATGGGAAAGGGAATGACAAAAAGACACGACTTCAGACTTTATGTTTAATTGTGCAGAACATTCACAATAAACTGGATGATTTAGGTCGGAAATAAATGCATAACGCTATGCTATAGTCGCGGTTACAGATATATGACTGCTTAGAATCATATAATTTACAGTGCAGAAGGAGGGCATGCGGCCCATCGAGTCTGAACTGGCTCTTGGAAAGAGCACCCGACACAAGGTCAACTCCTCCACCCTGTCCCAATAACCGCACCCAACACTAAGGGCAATTCTGGACACTAAGGGCAATTGATCGTGGCCAATCCATCGAACCTGCTCATCTTTGGACTGTGGGAGGAAACCGGAGCACCCGGAGGAAACCCACACACATAAATGGACGATGTTCAGACTCCGCACAGACAGTGACCCAAGCCGGAATCGAACCTGGGACCCTGGAGCTGTGAAGCAATTGTGCTGTCCACAATGCTACCGTGCTGCCCTTCCACAATGCAACCTGGCTGCCCTGTGGTCACCTGTGATCGAAATAGATCATCCAGGACTATTGAACATTTCGGAAGGAGAGACAAAACGGAAAAGGCGGGTGGGGTTGCATTGCCTGTTTCAGTGGAAAGTAACAGAAGCGGAAAGAAGGATAGCCGCTCCAGCGATATGGAACCTTGTGGGGAGCGTCGAGAAAAACCACGGAGGAAAAACAAACTTTGCTGAGGATTTTATATAGACTCCTAAACCGTAGTGGTGACGGAAGGGTGGCATTATAGTAAGAGCAAACAGTGGTGATTTATTCCGGACTGGTGCAAAAATAAAAGGGGAAAGATGGCCAAACAATGCCTGAAAAGGAAAAATTGAGACATTATTATTTCAAT